>NW_026854709.1:0-389332 GCF_026571515.1 Ruditapes philippinarum | reverse complement strand
GTGTTACAAGCTTAAAGCAACACCAGGGTTCAAATACACCTCACATGCTGGAGCTAAAAGATGTTTAGACTAAAAAAATCGAATCCGTTTAGTCGCCTCTTACGATCACGTAGGGTTGAACGGTTGCTGCAATTCTAATGACGCAACCACTCCCAGCCACAAGGGGGTAAAAAATTATTAAGTGAACAAAGAATGTATTTTACACATTGGAAGTAAATAACCAAAAAGAGGTCCAAAAAAGCAAATATAGTTCTTACTGCGTTGGTCTTGCATAAGAAATATGGTGATAAATATTGAAAAATCAGTCATGAATTGCAAATAACGTCTATAATATAATTTGAATCTTTTACTTTTCTTAAAATCTTAGTACATTGTTTTCAAGTTTGATTTCTCTTAAAATATTTTGGCTCGTCTGGAAGCATGCAGTTTTAAGTTTGTTTCTGTTACAGGAGCCAAAGATGATTCTGGTATTTTTGTTACAGAAGCAAACGATTATATCCGTCCGTCTGTCTGTAAATTGGTTTCCTCGGGATTACTTTTGAAACATTTAAGTGATAGTGTAAATACTTAGTATGTAAGTAATTAATGATATTTATTACATGTTTTGCAGTAGATTACTGAATTATAACGGTTAATTATATTCTGATAATTTCACAGTAATGATTACAAAATATAATTTCACAGTAGCCGAACTATATTTGGCGTAAAAATAAAATATTTATCATTAATGAATGTTTTTTTTCAGCGGAAATGTAGTCAATCATAATAAAAAATGTACGTGATAGTTGTAGTTCGTAAATATTTACGAACGTTGTGCTGAAAAACATCTAAAATCTAAAAATAATCATGGAATTATATTTTGCTTAAACATTGTGACGTCATTATTTGGTGACGTCATGAAGATAAGAGCATGACGTTACGCGGCAAAAATCAGTAAAATGGTGTAAAAATCGTTAAAAAATCATGAAATAAACAGAAAATTTGTTTGTTTTACATGTAAGATCAAATAATATTTCACTCGTGAACCCCAGCTATTATATTTTCACTCGTGGCTACGCCACTCGTGGAAAATATTGCATCTGGTGTTCACTCGGTGAAATATTTTTCGATCTTACACTGAAACAAACAAATATCCTCTATAGATATCAAAACACAGGTTAAGTTCGATTTTCGCAGCAATCAACTTTTTATTGACAGAGTTATGCCCCTTTTAAAGCAATTTTTCTGTATTTTTTCACAATATGCCTTTTCAATGGTCTCCATGACTGTGTTTATATTTGACATGTACATGTTGACATGTACATGTAAGTATGTTATCAAAACATAATTATGTTAAGTTTGATTTGCTGCAATCGACTTATTATTGAAAGAGTTATGCCCCTTCTTATGCAAATTTGAGCAAAGTTATTGGAATCCGCAGGATACTTTTGTAGGATTTATTTTGAAGCATAATATTTACGCATGCAGTAAACATGATGAAAACTGACATCCCGGTTGTATATGTTAAAACGAAATCTACTTTGTTTTTTATTTGTTTGGGTCGTCAGATCAAACAAATAATGGTAGCGAAATTTCAGACCCTGTTATGCTTATTTGCAAATCCGCAAGTAGTCCGAACTCCTCGAAGCGGTTACTTCCCTTTATAAGAACACTTGCGCCGAAAAATTAAGGGAATATCACTGCGTAAAGATTGCCAAATGACAGGCGCAATAATTTTCAAACATTAGACAACTCCTGTTTTGCAAATGCAGCGATTTCTGTGCTTTGATTCTTGTATGGCATGTAAAGGTGGTTTACAAAACTACAAATTTTTAGCACTTTACTGGCTTGATCTGACAATTCTTACAGTATAGTCAATTAATCGGCTTTGATAAAGCTCTTATTCAACGATGGGCAGTCGAGTTTTCTTGTACAGTTAAAGGAACAGTCTTCGTATTTATATTAAAATTTTGGTTGCCAATGTTTTTTATGGCTTTTACATGATGTCACAAGAATTTTAACAAGAATTGTTTCAGGGGTTTGATTAACATTTTTTATTTATATGCTCGTCATCGACACTCGGGTACACGGGTTGTACTGTAGCTGTCTGTATAAAAAGTTGCTTGAATTATATCATCATACTGTCTTTTTTTATAGTAAGCGAACGCTATGTATTTTGCATTTTCCTGATATGACACCATTTCTGGAAAGTTCCAAAGAGATCCAAAAAAAGATCCAAGCTTCCACCACATTTCGTAAAAAAGTAAATTTAACTGACCGCTTATAATAGGCCTGCTGTTACATTTTACATATTTGGTGGAAAGCCTTTCAATATTCTACATCAATTATTACAATATTATCAAATATCATAATGTCATTACTACAAATGAAAAGTTTTGATAATTTCTGGAATGAAAAAAACAGGGACAGCCATGAGTTGAAGCCCGAGCATTCATCTGTTTTTACAGCATATGTATAATATATATAGAATCTATGATTATCAACTTAAATTACAATATGCAAATGTTGTCATACAGCTTTACGTTTTTCTAATTGAAAGTTTATGCAGACGCTTATACTATAAAATTTGTTGGATCTGCCGAATCAGCGAAATACTATAGCATTCAGTCACCCATTGGAAATCTATAATCACGCATTTGAAGTTCTTATGTACACCGTCTAAATGGGAAGTTGAAAACATTTGCTTGGAAATCACGGGAATTACGGTTGCATTTAATGAATTGTTTAAGAATAAACATGACAACGCCTCAAAAGGTTGTGTTGCTGGCATGCGGATCATTTAATCCACCAACAAATATGCATTTGCGAATGTTTGGTAAGATAACTTTTAATCTGGATCGATAATTGAACAAATAAATTGAAAAAAAAATCTGAAAGTGAAAGTAGAATTTTTTTATGGAAATATCTCTAATTGTTTTTATGATTATCTTAGAACAATTGAATTTTATCTTAACAATAATTTTTACTACGTTTTTTTCTAATATTTGTCAAATATAATTTATGATAATGCTTTGACAAGTCAAAATATGTTGAGGTGCCAAAGCAAAGGCTAGATTCTGAGATATTTTGTTCTGGGTCAGAATCTGGCTTCTATTTTCTTAAATAAAACGTGAAATTTATGCAGAAATGGATCATCTTTAAAAGTATCATAGACTGTTTATTCAAATATAAATTCTAACATGATTTTAGACAATTCAAAGCTTGCGCTCAAAATCACAGTGCAAATTTCTCCATGTTTTTTTTAATACATATTTGTTTAATCAGTATTTATATGAAAGTTACATTACAGGAGATACATGTAACATTCACTGTTCATCATTTCTGCTTGTCTGTCTTTGTCTTTGAAGAAGAATGGCCCTATGATTCATTCCTTGCTTAATGCTGCCCAAACCATGACTTTATCACTATGCAGCGATTTTTTCAGGTGATAGACCAGGTGATAGAATGGTTTTTCACTTCCCCAATGGCGATCGTTTTTATTATTCAAAGCAGCATTCCAATAGAAATGAGATTTGTCACTAAACCAAAGCAAATCACAACTTACAAATCGAAGTCGACTGACTGTCATTATCTTTAAGGTGTTGCATAACTAAAAGCGTATATATGTATGGTGTCAATTTTAGATCATAACCTAGTATTCTGTGAGCACTTGAACGACTTACTGTGTTCGGAACATCACCTAAAATCTTTCTAGGTGGTTCTTACTTGTGTGCTTGTTTGTGCGTGAAATAATGCACAGGGGGACACCTGAGGTCTTCCTCCACTAGTGAAGCTGGAAACACACCAAATGACCTTTACTAAGCTGGTGCCATGTAAAACTCAACTCCAAAAAAGAGATTTAAATCATGTATACTTACATTATGCATTTCAGAACTAGGTCGTGATCAGCTACAAAGAGGTGGTAAATACAATGTTATAGCAGGAATTATGTCCCCTGTCAGTGATGGATACGACAAAAAGGTATTTATTAAATACATGTTGATTTTGGAAGCAAAATGTATCATATTCACAGGAGTATTACATGTAAATGTCGGGGACCCCTTCATGAAAATATCAATTATTACTACATTTCTGGATAATAGTGTTCTTTACACCATAGGTTTTTGTGTAACAAGTTGTACATATAAGAATTCAATGTGTATCTTTATTTGTTGTTTATGATTGACAGAAAAACTTGTTTGTTTCATGAGAAATATCATATCATAAAGAGTAAAACCTACATTTTAAAGGCCCATTATACTTCAAAAATCTTTCAATTTTTATTTCTCAAAAGATTTTTATTTTTGGTGCCCTGTTATTGTTTCCAGAAAAACATTCATCAGTCATTTGAGCCTGAACCATTTTTTGCTTCTGTTGCTTTCCGGCAATTAGAACAGTTATAGTGATTAAGTATTCTGTATGGAAGTCAAGATTCTAATTTGTTACTTTTATGACAAAAAATTTAACATTCAGACTACTTTCCTTCGTAGATAAGCATGTAATATGCTTTAAAACCATTATTTTAAAAAATTATGTTTGCCCTTCCTAAAGAAAGAAATATAAGTTTCTGAGGCAAAATGTGCCTTTAACTTAAGAAAATGAAATCTCTGGATTTTACAGCGCAATTTCTCCAATGACTAGGCACCGAAATAAGGCTCCATTCCAAATCAAAAATAGCCTCTTTTCTTCCAATTTAAAAAAAAAAATTAGCAGTCAAAAAAAAAAAAAAAATCTGAGAAAAATTTAACTGTTTTTACTTGCTTCTGATAAAAAATGGCAGGTTATATGATCATAAATATACACATTAAAATCAGGCATAAGATACTGGTATAATGTTTAAACTTTTTTCAATTTTGCCAAAATGCAAATGAGCAAATTACAAGTTTTAAAAATTTATTTCCAAAATTAATAACAATTAAGTCATGGCAAGTAAGATTTTACGAGCATGGTGGACTGTCATATAATCCCGCCCACTAATTAGCATATTACATCTCAGTAGTAGATGTGGGAATGCCAAGGTATTGCCTGACATGTAACATGTTATACAGTAAGTGAGATACTATGTTTTTTTTATCATTTTCGTTTGTCACAATATCTTTGGCTAACATTTTTTATATGCCCGAAAGAATTTCGGACATTTTATGTTATTTACCCCCTGGCGTCCGTCCGTCTGTCCGTCCGTCCGTTAGCAATTTGGTTTCCGGAGCATAACTTAAGTTCCATTTGGCCCACAATATTCAAACTTCATAGGATGATTGTCCATATTGGGTAGAAGACCCCTATTGATTTTGGAGTCATAAGGTCAAAGGTCAAGGTCACTATGACCTTAAAACTGAAAACAGTTTCCGGAGCATAACTTAAGTTCCATTTGGCCTACAGTGTTCAAACTTCATAGGATGATTGTCCATAATGGGTATAAGACCCCTATTGATTTTGGGGTCACAAGGTCAAAGGTCAAGGTCACTATGACCTTAAAACTGAAAACAGTTTCCGGAGCATAACTAGTTCCATTTGGCCCACAGTGTTCAAACTTCATAGGATGATTGTCCATATTGGGTAGAAGACCCCTATTGATTTTGGGGTCATTAGGTCAAAGGTCAAGGTCACTATGACCTTAAAACTGAAAACAGTTTCCGGAGCATAACTTAAGTTCCATTTGGCCTACAGTGTTCAAGCTTCATAGGATGATTGTCCATAATGGGTAGAAGACCCTTATTGATTTTGGGGTCACAAGGTCAAAGGTCAAGGTCACTATGACCTTAAAACTGAAAACAGTTTCCGGAGCATAACTCAAGTTCCATTTGGCCCACAGTGTTCAAACTTCATAGGATGATTGTCCATATTGGGTAAAAGACCCCTATTGATTTTGGGGTCACAAGGTCAAAGGTCAAGGTCACTATTACTTAGAAATTGAAAACAGTTTCTTGAGCATAACTTAAGTTCCATTTAGCCCACAATATTCAAACTTCATTGGATGATTGTCCATATTGGGTAGAAGACCCCTATTGATTTTGGGGTCACAAGGTCAAGGTCACTATTACCTTAAAACTGAAAACAGTTTTCGGAATATAGCTTAAGTATCATTTGGCCTACTGTGTTTAAACTTCATAGTATGATTGTCCATTTTGGGTAGAAGACCCCTAATGATTTTGGGGTCACAAGGTCAAAGGTCACTTTTACCTTAGAACTGAAAACAGTTTCTGGGGCATAACTTAAAGTTCCATTTGGACCACAATATTGAAACTTCAAAGGAGGATTGTTATTTGAAGGAGGTAATACTTTATTTTACTCCCATGTCTTACAAATGCTTCATCTTTAATAAAAAAAAAAATCACTTTCGGGCATATAATGCTCCGCCTAGCGGTGCTCTTGTTTATTTTATATAATTCACAGGTGAATAAATCATTCATCATTTTATATAACTCACCTACCATAAACAGTCATTGAATTTAAGATTTTAAATTAACTGGCTCGAATTCCAGTTTTGAATTTATTCTACTATTTATTTAACTAAATTTTCTTAAAATTTACACAGGCCCAAACTAATTTTCACTGGCCATGGGCCAACAGGCCAGTGCTAAATTCGATGACTGCATAAATGATTTATTCACCTGTACTAAGAGGCTATAAGTATTTCATACAGTATCCCATACATGAAAAACCAATTTGTTACAGACAAAAATATTACATTGAAACACCTGTCTTTAACTGTCAGCTCCATTGATATTTTACTACACATTCTCTAAGTGCAGTACTTGATGTGTATTCCTTAACCTGCTAAATTTGTGTAATGGATTTGCCCTGCTTTGAATTTGGAACATTCCATTCCAAGTTTAAGGGGTTTTAATATTAGAACACAAAATTTAAGCTACCATCGGTATACAGCCTGGTCAGACTGTATGAATGTCCAGGCTGGTCTGGCTCTCAGAACTCTGTTGGCAAAGGCTTACCACTCCGGTTCCAGCTGGTTAAAACTTAAAGCAGCACGCCGCCAGATTCATGTTAATTTTCATGAAAATTTTAGAAATGTTTTTGAAGGTAAAATATTGTGAGGTTAACAAAAATAGTAATTTACATATTGCAATTGGCACTAACAATCCAAGAAAATTACCAAAAAGTGGTCAACATATGCAAAAACAGCCATTACTGTGTTACAATGTAGTAACGCAGTAGAAATATGGTGATAAAATACTGCAAAATCAGTCATAACCGCACATAACATGAAAAATATAACTTGGATCTTATGGATCTTGAATGTTTTTACCTTTCTTATAATTTTAGTACATTTTTCTCAATATTGATTTTCTTGAAATATTTTGCTCATCTTCCGGTTCCAGCCGGATAAACTTTAAAGAACATTGGTCCATAATGGAAAGTATGTAATAATGTCTGATCAGGATCCATACTGTTCGCTTACAAACTCTATAACAAGTAGAGAAACTGATAGCGAACAGCATGGATCCTGATCAGACTAGGCGGATGCGCAGGCTGGTCTGGATCCATGCTGGTCCCAAACCCATTATGTTGGTATTGTCGTGACGCGGCTCAAATATTTCCAATATTTTCATCAATATTTGAAGTACTTATTGAAAGTGTACCCATTGTAGACCAATCCACTTTTACCTATTTTATAAAGTTCAGGAAGTCTTTTTGGCTCTGTACAATTCACTGTCTGAGTAATAGATCTAGATACAAGCATGTATTCTCTGCTAAATTATAAAGTGGGTAATAACTCATTTAATATCTTTAAGGAACCTTTGATCTCTTCTTTAGAAAATCTTATAGCATTCTTGCATCTTGTTTATAAATTGTACAGTTTACTTGATAGCATTCCCAGAAAATATAAACACTAAATATTGTAATTTGTGAGAAAATTAGAAAATTGATTTGCTTGGTAAAGTAATTACTTTATTCTTTTAAAAGGAAATGCTTCAAAATAAATTCTAGGAAGTTAAGTATCATATTGTAAAATTGATAGAAGTTATTTGTTTTTTGATGATAATAGGAAGTTTCTTGCTAACTGACAGAAGTAGTAACTTTTATAAAGTAAAATTATTGGCAGCTTTGTAAGAGTCTGGGATTATATCTTTCCCACCTGAAATTTAGAAAGGTTTTACCTTTTGTTTTAACGCTTTGCCTATGTAATGGATTTGCCTAACTTTGATTTAGGAACAGTCCATTCAAGGTTTAGAGGATTTCGATATTAAAATTCAAAGAATCAGCTACTAACAATAAGAAGCCTTAAAGGGATTTTCTTTTAAGATATAAAGAATTAGCTACATTTTGTACAAACAATATAAAGCCTAGCTTAGGTTAGAGTGCATGAATGTGTACTGACTGTGTAGTCACAGCCCTGGTTTTATTTTTCTGGCAAAGGCTAGTCACTTACATTTCTAGCATGTAAGTGATTAAAGAAACTAGTTGATTGAAGGAGCATCTGTGGCCGAGTGGTTAAATTTTTTGACTTCAAACTACTTGCCTTTTAAGCCACACAAGCATCTTTGGATTCTTTTATCTGAGAAAGCTATCCAGCAAGCTTACCAAATGCTGTTGATTCTACTCAGGTGCCCGTTAAGGGCAATGAAGAGTGGCAACTGAGATCTTCCTCCACCAGTAAAGCCTTGTTTCACGCCTTCTTCACATATGAGTCCACCCATTTAGATTAAAAGGTAAAGCTTTGGATTAGATCCTTATTTCATTTTCATTAACTAATGTGATTAATTGGTAATTTTTCACAGGCCAGTTGTGCTAATTACTTAGACAATTTTTCTGGCCTGACCCAAATTTTACCAGTCATGGAGTAGCCTTTATACAGTGTTTGTATATTGATGGTAAACTTCTCCCATGTTGTTGAGACGTTTTAGATTTATACATGTAGTTATATAGGCATTCTGCATTATTAAATATGAATTAAAGCAACTCCACTGAGGTCTAAAGGCCTAAAAATATAAAATTTGAATTTGTTATAAAGATAAGCTAGGGCACTAAAAACAGAAAGATATGCAAAAGTGGAGTCCCTTTAAAGTTTAAGATATTTTAGAAGAAACACTGGTGAAAATCAGAGCATGAAAAAGTCCATTGTAATAATAATGTTCTTGATAATTTTCCATTTTGCTGTTTTACATGTTGTACAGAAAATGTAATATGTAGAGGCGTAGTAAATGATGCAATTGTTGTGCAATACAGACAGATCAATACTTGACATAAACAATGTTAAAAACATGTCTGTAAATAGGTTTTTATTTCCTCTTCAGTAAAAGTTGCTTACAGAAAATGTCAAACAGATGAATTATTATTTCTCTAAACTTACGCAAATGTATTTTTATGAGGCACATGATCCTGATTACTTATAGTATATTTATTAATTGTATCATAGTTTGGAGACCTTTATATTGAAAATATGTCAAGAGTTAAATCGTATACCCATACATGCACGGTGTGATATTTAAGTTACCCTCACTGCAGTTGCCGCACTGTCTGTAGGGGATAAACATAGAGCATGCTTTTTGATTGGCTAGATTTTTTTGGAGTTTACTTATTATGACTTCTAGTGAAGAAAATTAATTGTTACATTTTGGACAGGGAGTATTAAATCAGATTGCTGAGTGTTTTGATGTTCTTTCTCTTTTGTATCATAGTCAAACATAAAGTATGTTCCCTGTTGTCCTAATATGAAACCCCAGAAAAAAAGTAACCATCTGAATATGATATTTCTATCACTTGTCTTTCTCTGCCATCACAATAAGTAAACCCCAGCAAAAATGAGCCAATCATTGGGCATGCTCTGGAGTGTGTGTTACTAATACTAGCACATCAGTTAATGCACTGTGCATACATATGTATAGGATTTAACTCTGACACATTTTCAACAGAAAGGTCCCCAAACTATGATACAAACATTAAAATCTACCCAGACTCCTCAGATTATTAGACTTATAAATCTAAAAATCAATATAACCCTATCAGATTAATAAACTGTTTGCTATCTGTAAAACCTTATAAAAGCTAATCTATCTGCTATCTCAACGTCCCGTCAAAATATATAAATCAATTTCTCTGACAGAACAGAGTGATTGTCTTCAGGGTAGTTATCATTTACATTAATGTAATTATCGTACCATAATTATTGTAATTTTATCATTTATATTACAAGATAAGATTGATTTTTTATTGGTCCATTGACGCATTCGTTTGATTATTGTCACATCTAGTTAAATGGAATAGTGCCTGTTGAATGAAAGAAGTTTTGTTTATACAGGGTAAACAATGTCCTGTTTGATTTTCATTAATTTTATCACATATGACAGTCTCAACTGTAACTGGAAAACATACTAGATCCATTAGGACCTTGTCAAATATGATAATGTGGTAATCAAACTCTGATGTCATGAAGATATGTGATTCTGACATAAATATGCATAATTATAACAATCATAATGTGTGAAAATCATGCCTCATAATCTTAACTCAAAGAATGACAAACAACTTCCAATGCTTTTGTTTACCAATATGCTGATAAAGGTACATTGATTTTTGTATGAGCACAGAAGTTTTACTGGACAAAAATGTGTTTGGTAAAGAATCTTCATGATTGCTAAAACTCTGAAATAAATTTCATTTCAAATATTCTTTTTTTTGCTATCAAAAGGTAAAAATTTTGAAATAAATTAGTTTTCAGGTGATTCCTTTATAATTTGTCTTCCAAAAAATTAGTGTAAAGGCAGTCCCAGCTCTAATCTGGTAGTATACCTCCATGGCTTCACACTATGTGGCTAATTATATGATATTAAATAATTAATACACAGCAGAGTACAGTTGGGCTGGAAAGTGATAATTAGCCCGCAAAATGAATAATAGTCCCGAGGGCATTATTCATTTCAGGGCCGATTATCACATTTTGGCCCATTTTTGATATGTATTAATGTCTTAAATACACTTGATCGATCGAAATTTACTCTGATATTTCTTTCGTTGAAATTCCCATCTGTGTAGATTTCATCTGAACTATACTGTACAGTAACTTCTACAGTGTTGTTTCCCTTATGTGTATTCAACAAAATCTAGAAACACAATTTATTTTCACGGAATAAAATTGTAGCTAGTATTTTTTCTTTCTTTAAATTTCAATAAAGCTGTGTTTGTAAAAATAAAGCGCTTTTGTGCATGTACTCATGTTCAGCGGGCCGATTATGATTATCAGTTATTGGCTCCGGGCCGCAAACTGATAATCGGTCACGTGACACTCATAATAAGTTGAAATCATAGGCAATTGTGTTACTATATATAGTAACAACTGTATTAATAGTATGATCATAATGCTGAGAGGATATCTGTATTCTTGCTTATCAGACTGATGTTTCGGTTAATTTTACCCATGCCGGAAATTTCATCTGGCATGACAATATGCTATACAATGGCCTCATTTAAGCATATTTTATGAATGGACTTTGTTAAAATGACATAATTTTGGCGTATTTAAAAATGAAACTGCATGCCTAGGATGACATCATTCTTTGGTTATGTTGCGGCGTAAATTCATACACTACTGTAAGAAAATAGTTACGGATAAAATAACATTAATTTTTCAGGAAAAATTGTTTTATTGAGGTAAAGCATCTGAAATTATAAATATGATGTAATATGCCGGGATGTTGTGTTCCCTTGGGACGGATTTTAATGATCCAAACTGCAACATTTAACAGATATATAGTTACCATAATGCCAGGTCGTGGAAGTACCATTTTACTCATCTCTGTTTTAGAAATGAGCTGCGTCACGACAAAACCAACATAGTGGGTTTGCGACCAGCATGGATCCAGACCAGCCTGCGCATCTGCGCAGTCTGATCAGGATCCATGCTGTTGGCTATCAGTTTCTCTACTTGTAATAGAGTTGGTAAGCGAATAGAATGGATCCTGATCAGACTGCGCGGATGCACAGGCTGGTCTGGATCCATGCTGGTCGCAAACACACTATGAAGGTTTGTCGTGACGCAGCTCTTATGTTATTGTTGAGTCTGTAATAATCTATATATTTCTGAGCCACATTTTAACTTTACCCTTCGTCGTGTTTGTAATAAACGCTACTCAAATGTGGGATTAGAATTTTAAAGATTGCATTCTAATGTTTCACGAGTGAAGTTTTTCCTTTTTGTAACATTTTTTACAACACAAATGTATTGACTTTAGTTTTTATTATCTGTTAGGTTAGGCATTAAGATAAGACCGTAAAGGAAAACCTTTTACATAATTCAGTTCATATCTCAAATATGAATAGTTTTATTATGTTCGCCATCAATAAAAACAAGTTCTGCCAATTAGTTACAGTAGTTAAACTGGAATAATTATCTGAAATCTTTTTTGTCTCTTTTCTTCTTGACAGTTAGCTCGAGCCTTTGTTTTGATCACTGAACTTCTGTTTTATCTAATGAAGTCAAAAATGGTTACAGCTTAGTTTTAGATAGCTTTGTTTCAGTAACAATTGTTGCATCATCATATACATTCAATTTTAGCTTGTCTGTTTAGTAAAAAAAGTCGAGCTCTTATTGTAGCTGCGCTGTTAACTGTTGCCCCCTTCATTTCTCTCGCCCCCATCTCCCCACCTCCCTACCACCATGCTGTTAGAACTTGGGGAAAGAGTTATAAAAGGGCTAAGTATTAACCTTTTATTGTTGCGATTGATCTACGATTCTAAGGTCATTCACATTGTACCTCTGCTCTGGTATGTACAGAAGTTTCAGTTCATTCCAAAAGTAAAGGCGACTAGTACTGGTAAATTGCTTGACAGCCTGCCAAGGAATGATGGCTGAACTTATTCAACTATGCTCTGGTAAATTCAATGAAGCTTACTTAGCCGTGATCCAGAGTGAAAACTACCAACACCACCACCAACTTTTTTCTGTCCCCACACTGCCTATTCAAATGCTAAGGTATTGTTAGTTTCTTTCCTGCAATTTGTTCTTTGAGGGTAGATTTATTATATTCCTGTCTGACTAGCATTATATTGTCTTTTATATAACCTGCATTGACAATATAAACATGCGCCACGGCAGATGACAGATTGCTATGTATATGGAAATTGTTCATCTGCTGATGGGACCCAATATTAAATCTGGGATACATTTATAGACATGCAAGCAATCGGGATAGATTAGCAGTTAATTGATAAACACAGAGAAAGTTATGGATCAATATTGTCAAGATTATTTATCCTCCGGTTAGTTTGTTTGAAGTAAATAAAGGAAGATACAGGAGAACTGTCACACCAAAACCTGCCATTGCCGAGATAAATACAGAATAATGCTTATTCAATGATTGTCATAATAATCAAGTTATGACTGTAAGATAGCAAGACAGTTGTCACTGTAAGATAGCAAGATAGTTGTCACTGTAAGATAGCAATATGGTTGTTACTGTAAGATAGCAAGACAGTTGTCACTGTAAGATAGCAAGAGTGTTGTCACTGTAAGATAGCAAACTGTTGTCACTGTAAGATAGCAAGACAGTTGTCACTGTAACGATAGCAAGACAGTTGTCACCTGTAAGGATAGCAAGACAGTTGTCACTGTAAGATAGCAAACAGTTGTCACTGTAAGATAGCAAGACAGTTGTCACTGTAAAATAGCACGACAGTTGTCACTGTAAGATAGCAAGAGAGTTGTCACTGTAAGATAGCAAGTTGGTTGTCACTGTAAGATAGCAAGTTGGTTGTCACTGTAAGATAGCAAGTTGGTTGTCACTGTAAGATAGCAAGACAGTTGTCACTGTAAGATAGCAAGACAGTTGTCACTGTAAGATAGCAAGACAGTTGTCACTGTAAGATAGCAAGACAGTTGTCACTGTAAGATAGCAAGACAGTTGTCACTGTAAGATAGCAAGACAGTTGTCACTGTAAGATAGCAAGACAGTTGTCACTGTAAGATAGCAAGACAGTTGTCACTGTAAGATAGCAAGTCAGTTGTCACTGTAAGATAGCAAGACAGTTGTCACTGTAAAATAGCACGACAGTTGTCACTGTAAGATAGCAAGACAGTTGTCACTGTAAGATAGCAAAACGGTTGTCACTGTAAGATAGCAAGACAGTTGTCACTGTAAGATAGCAAGTCAGTTGTCACTGTAAGATACCGTATAAGTGGTTTTTTCTGCGGTGACTTTATTTCTGCGTTTTCTGCGGTCAGTTTCAGCACCGCAGAAATAAAAACCGCAGAATATTTTTCCATGTTTTTGTTTTTTAACCTGGTACTATTTGTGCACTGCATTATGACCTGTTTCATCTAAACTTTAAAAGTAATTACGACTAACGGATTATAACGGTTAGCGGGTTTTCAAGTTGAATAAAACTGTTGTCTGCTAAGTATGTATTCTGTGTTTGTTTGTAAGGATGTACTTATTGTTAATTATTTTAACTTAAGAATAAAAATATTTAAACAGCATGTAATTTATAGTGTTTGCCGATACGCTAAAGGTTTGTTTATCACTAAATCATTCAAACCATTTCAACCCTTATACTGCTAAATAATCGTCGAATACTTTAATTGTCATCTGATTTACGGTATTAAATTAAAGATACTACCGGGGTATATTTTTCACACGTCATTTCACGCTGATCAAAAGATGCATACCTTTCTTTTGTTGCACATTATATTTGTTTGCAAGCAAACAATATAATTGTTTGTAATTACTGTACAGTTTTTTGGTGACGACGATAAACAAATGCGAATGTGAACATGAAAATAAACTAGAGAAATGTTACTTAGATAAGGAAAGTCGCAGATATTAAATCACGTTTTGTCCAAAGAATGTGCCGCAGAAATAAAGTCCGCAGAAATAAAAACATGCCAAAATTTGGAAAACCGCAGAATTTGGAGCCCGCAGAAAAAACACTTATACAGTAGCAAGACAGTTGTCACTGTAACGATAGCAAGACAGTTGTCACTGTAAGATAGCAAGACAGTTGTCACTGTAAGATAGCAAGAGAGTTGTCATTGTACGAAAGCAAGATAATTGTCACTGTAAGATAGCAAGTTGGTTGTCACTGTAAGATAGCAAGACAGTTGTCACTGTAAGATAGCAAGACAGTTGTCACTGTAAGATAGCAAGACAG
Organism: Ruditapes philippinarum; assembly: GCF_026571515.1. NCBI lineage: Eukaryota > Metazoa > Mollusca > Bivalvia > Venerida > Veneridae > Ruditapes > Ruditapes philippinarum. The sequence continues at coordinate 374,251 of NW_026854709.1, read as the reverse complement.
TTGTCACTGTAAGATAGCAAGACAGTTGTCACTGTAAGATAGCAAGACAGTTGTCACTGTAAGATAGCAAGACAGTTGTCACTGTAAGATAGCAAGACGGTTGTCACATAAAAACTACCATTCTTACTCTATTTAAGGATGTTTTGGGAGTTTTCATATAGACATATAGGCAAAATTAAAACTGTTCTATAGAATTTCTTTAAACTTGGCATGTTAACAGAAACATTTTAAGCGGAAAAATAATTTGGGTCACAGTTCTTGTTTTTGAGTTATCACCCCTGAATCAGAATTTTCTACTTACTTGAGGTCAACGTCTTAAGTGTCTAGTACACAATGTACTTAATCCAGAATTAGAATTCCTTTATAATTGCCAGAAATGTTATTGTATTATTTTTCTGCAATAAATGCCAAGGAAGAGGAGCTTCAAATGAATAGATTGTTATAACAGAATGTTTTTATTGTAAAATGTAAGGAATATCTGTGATCAAAGATCTGCATGTGACAATATGATGAAAAAAAAATGGTGGAGCATATTGTCGCCACTTCCCTGTCCTTCCCAGCCTTATAGCCACTATTGTGATTTTAAATTTATTGGGTTTTTTTCTTAGATATTTGGCACCAACTTATTGTGATTTTAAATTTTATTTTTCAGGATTTGGCACCAGCCAAACACAGATGTGCCATGGTTAAACAAGCTATAAAGTCATCCAAGTGGATAAGGTATGATAATAATGTAGGTGGGGGTTGTAATAAAGCTCAGTCAAAAAAAAAACTCTGAGAGGATTGTTAAGTCTGTTAATCTTTCATCTGTGAGGATTGTTAAGTCTGATAATCTTTCATCTGTGAGGATTGTTAAGTCTGATAATCTTTCATCTGTGAGGATTGTTAAGTCTATTAATCTTTTATCTGTGAGGATTGTTAAGTCTGATAATCTTTCATCTGTGAGGATTGTTAAGTCTGTTAATCTTTCATCTGTGAGGATTGTTAAGTCTGATAATCTTTCATCTGTGAGGATTGTTAAGTCTGATAATCTTTCATCTGTGAGGATTGTTAAGTCTGATAATCTTTCATCTGTGAGGATTGTTAAGTCTGTTAATCTTTCATCTGTGAGGATTGTTAAGTCTGATAATCTTTCATCTGTGAGGATTGTTAAGTCTGTTAATCTTTCATCTGTGAGGATTGTTAAGTCTGATAATCTTTCATCTGTGAGGATTGTTAAGTCTGATAATCTTTCATGAGGAGAATATTGAAGATTTCCATTAAAGATATCTTTTGTTTTTATCTTTTGGTAAGCAGTTTTAGAGACTGGTTAATCTGACCAATTTTGAATCACGGGCTTCTCATTACAGTTGGTTTGAATCTCAACAGAAACTTCCAAGTTAAGCTTTGTTTTGATGTCTGGTTTTGAGATATCATTTCTGTAGATAGCACGCCAACTGGATGTTTGATTCTGCCAAAAATAATGCTCATTGGGTTATCTGGCCCAAAACAGTATCAATATTACTATAGGAGCAACTTACGGTAATATCTAACACAGGCAAATTTTAAAAACTGATTTGATTAGAACTTTCATTACATTTAACATTTTCATAATTATGCACAGTTATACAATAATGGAAACAAAAAAAATATATATCCTCCATTATCAGAGGTGTGATATTTTACTAAAGGTAATTGTATTGCTAAAATAGACACATAAAACATAGAATGAAAGACGTAAATAAAATCTTCATAATGAGTATATATCCATGTATAAAAGACCATCAGTTTCTTCAGCTGAAATGAATTATGCAAACATACGCTAGGCCATAAAATGTTTCCATTAGAAATGCTAAATATGGTACGTCTGCTCCCGATATTGTATTTGAAACAGCCACCTATTTGCATTACAACACCTATTTTCTAAAAGGTCATTTTGCTAGAAATACTTGCAATCTAAATAATAACAAAATACATCGCTATTCCAGAATGGTTCATTAATCAGATGTGATTAATAAACAGCTACAACGGGAAGTTTTCATTAGCAAGAAAAAAAAATTCCTGGAAATTAATGCTGGCTCTAGCCGAGGCCGCAGTTAATGGAGCTTGAATTTCACAGCAAGCAATTTGCCTAATGGTGTGCTGATATAATGTTGAAGCTAATTATGAGAATAGATTTATTGCGAGATGAAGCCGTCAGTAAAGATGACCACTGCTTAATGTACGAGAGATATCTGTATGTGGTATCTGAATTCTATATCTGAATCCTGTATTCTGATAAAGACGATGCCAATTATTGGACAGAGATTTTGATTTTATTTCTATCATTGTTGAAAATCACTGCAGTATTAGTAAAGCAGAAAACTTGCAGTCTGGCTATAGTAATTGAGAGTATAGTACCAGAGTTATTTATTTATCCTTTTTTGGAGTTCTGTCTCTTTTGCAGGCAATTTCATAGAGATCCCCCTCCTTCAAATGTAGTCTCTTACTCAAAATGGATTTCATGCATGCTCCATTTTTGTGTCGCCTCTACGGAGTAGTGGCGACATATAGGGATCACTTCTCCGTCGTCTGTCTGTCCGTCTGTCTGTCTGTCTGTCCGTCCGTCTGTCCGTCCGTCCGTCCGTCACAAAACTTGTCCGGACTACTCCTCATAAATTACTGGTGCAATTTCATCCAAACTTTACAGGAATGATCAGTACCAAGTCTAGTTGTGCATATTGTCAGGATTTTCCGGTTCAATGATTTTTGTCAGAGTTATGGCCCTTTAATAATTTTTAATTTTAAAGTTTGTCCGGACTACTTCTCTTATACCACTCATGCAATTTCAATGAAACTTTACAGGAATGATCTGTAGCTCAAGTCCTTGCGCATATTGCACGGGTTTTCCGGTTGAATGATTTTTGGCCGAGTTATGGCCCTTTGATAAAAAGGTTTCTTTTTCTGTGTGTTGCCAGATACACAAAAGCTTGTCCAGACTACTCCTCATAAACTACTGGTGCAATTTCATCCAAACTTTACAGGAATGATCAGTACCAAGTCTAGTTGTGCATATTGTCAGCATTTTCCAGTTCAATGATTTTTGTTTGAGTTATGGCCCTTTAATAATTTTTATTTTTAAAGTTTGTCCAGACTACTTCTCTTATACCACTTATGCAATTTCAATGAAACTTTACAGGATTGATCTGTAGCTCAAGTCCTTGCGCATATTGCACGGGTTTTCCGGTTGAATGATTTTTTGCCGAGTTATGGCCCTTTGATAAAAAGGAGTTTTTTTCTGTGTGTTGCCAGATACGCAAAAGCTTGTCCGAACTACTCCTCATAAACTACTGGTGCAATTTTATCCAAACTTTACAGGAATGATCAGTACAAAGTCTAGTTGTGCACTGTCCGTCTGTCTGTCCGTCTGTCACAAAATTTGTCCCAACATGAAATTGGCCATCATGAGGCGACACATGTGATTACTGATCGCTCTTGTTTTTAAAGGCAATACACCACCATATTTTTTTCATACAAGAATTTTGGAAGCATTGTTTTTTAAAATTCAGACAATAATTTTTGCAGCAGAGTTATAGCTCTTTAAACTACGGATGTTTTGCTTTATTACAGAATGGACACCTGGGAGTGTGAGCAACCAACCTGGACAGAAACAGCTAAAGTTCTTTCCCATCATAAACAAATTCTGGACAACCAAACTAACACTTCTGTCAAATTTACACCTTCAAAAAAGAGAAAAAAAGACAAAAGAAATGAAGGTTTGACCTTTTTTTGTGATAAATAAAGAAAACTGCTTTAGATTTTCAGTTTTTTCTAGAGCTTAAGTCATATTTAAGATATTTGATACCATTTCAATATCTGTCATTGTCATTATACCCATTTCATGTTATTTCCTGGCAATTTCTTGTACCTTCCTTATTAATTATTTCCTTATTGTTTTCATGATTTATTTGCACTATTGATATTTTTTGTGAAGACCTGGTAGACAAATGAATTCACATGATACATGATATGTCATGTGACTGTATTGTAATGTTCTAAAAATAGCATTTCAAAATCCTTGCTGATTTATAGAATCCTTGCTGATTTATAGAATCCTTGATGATTTATAGAATCCTTGCTGATTTATAGAGTTTGTGAATTACTGATTTGTTTTCATTACAATTTATGCTCTGCCATTTTGTCTGAAAATTTATTGCAGTCACACTGTATATGATGAACACAGTGACTTTTTTTCACATATTTGGGAAAGATGGTGTGCCATGCAGGCAGGGGGGAAATTTGTTGTTGTAAACCATTGTAGGAGGGGGGAGGGGGAGAGGAATCTAAATTTGCCAAGTTTAAGAATAATCTTTACAAATCAATTCAATGAAAAGAAAAAAGAAAAAACAGAACACCAGAACCCTGCACATTCTGCTTTCCTCAGTTAAAAACACTCCAAAACATCTTTATATTTGATAAAATCTGGGGGTGGGGTGGAATTGTTCAGGAATTGCGGAAAGATTTATACTTGTTCAGATGAGGAATGGCCAAAATTGTGTTCAGATAAGAAATAGGGCAAAATTTTGGCACCAAATTGGTAGTTAAAATCACTGAAACATTAATATATTTCAGAATATATAGACAGAGTGAACTCCCCTGGCCATACAAACAACAAGGATGAGAGTGAGAATGAAAATGTACAACTAAAGTTGTTATGTGGTGGTGACCTTCTAGAGTCTTTCGCAGTCCCTGGTCTATGGAAAGACGAGGATGTATGTATTATAACTAATATAATTAGGCTCATAATATTTTAATTTGTGTATAAGGGTCTGATTTTAAAACTCTTGTGCCAGATTTGCTTCCTTTTTTTTGCCTCCACAGTATCTGCAAAGTGATGGCATTATAGCGATTCACCTGTGTTTAATATTTGTTTGCAGTTTTTCACAACTGCAATGTTGTTTTATAAAGAAAGAAGGTTAAATATGTATAAGACTTTCTGATTCAAAGTTCATTATGTTGCCATTATTTCAGATATAAGGTCAAGTCATTAATGTTATAAATCCTTCATGGGCATCCATGGTCATGTTGAAACATAGCAGCATGGCTGAGTGGATAATACATCAGACTAGACTAAACTATGATTAAGTTTTTAATCCGGTCGCTGATCATTAATGAAATTTATTATTTTTAATTGACTAACAGTTTTGTGATAGCCATTGCACATCGCCTTTACTCTGGTTAAACACCGCGTGTATATCAATTATGGAAGATTTGCACGTGCTTAGATGATCGGGAAAAAACAATCTATTATTATTGCCAAATCCCATAATAAACTCGCAAAAATGTCACACAATTATACCCGTTTCGGACCAATGCTCTCATTATTTACTGTTTAGAGTAGGCGGTCTATCGCTTTGCATACAGGTAGAAGGGTAGTATGAAGCGACGCTCTGATTGGATAATGATAATTAGCAGTCGTCATATGGGCGGATACAATCTCTGTTCTTTACATCGCCAAGTAATTACTCTTTGGGAATTAAGATTTTATCGGCGAGGTTGACTTCTCTTTGATCAGTTGGGAGAGCGAAATGGAAATATACACGGCGAAGTTTTCGCCTGAATCGCCCTCCCGGATGAGCCCTGCTAGTAATCTAAGGATTGCTGGTTGCGTGGGTTCAATCCCCGTCAGGGGCAAGCAGTTGTTTGTGTGAGCAAGAAACTTTACACTCATTGCCCAGTACTGGCTGGTTCCCGGAATGGATTCAAGAGTGTTCAATAAGCTTATAGCTTCTAACACAATCAAAATGAAATAATTTCGTATCAACTAAAACATGTTTCCCTGGAGAAATCTTGTTACAACGTATATTAATTATTATTTTGATATACATGGAAAGCTTTATCTTCTCTGTAAAATTGATCAGCAATCATCTTGTATATCATGATTTCCTTGTTTATGTGACATTTGCATCAAATCAAGATATTTAATTTTCAAAATGTTCGGTTGTTACAAATGGTAATAAAACGTTTCAAACACCCACTTACTGTTTAATCTTTGAGCTATTCAATTGAAATCTTCATAAAATTCAGTAGGTGTTTTAATAATGGAAGATCTTTATTTGTCAGATAGTAAAACAGATTTGAGGTTAGAAAGTTGATGTGGTGAAGGTTGACTTTTCACCTTGAAGCAGCATGCCTCCAGATTCATGCTAATTGTCATGAAAAATTGAAAATGCATTTAATATTATGTTATTGTGAAGGTATCAAAAGAATGCAATTTACACATTATCAATGGCACTTACAACCCATGTAAATTACAATAAAAGAGGTCAAAATATGCAAAAATAGCCCATACTGCGTTAGTAATGCAGTAGAAATATAGTTATAAATACTGAAAAATTGGTCATTTATCGCACATAAAATGTAAATAATTACTAGAATTTTGAATCTTTATAATTTTCCTAAAATTTTAGAACATTTTTCCCAGGTTTGATTTTATCAAAAATTTCTTTGCTCATCTTTAAAGGGACTTCACTGAGGTTTTATGACATAACAAGACTGGAAATAATTTTTCAAAATAAAAGTTCTGTTTGATGTAAGTCTAGACCAATAACTTTGCAAATTCTAAATTATTTGCTCACTTGGTTTTTCCAGAATAATTATTTAAATTGTAAAAAATGACCAAAAATGGAAAAGGGCATCCCTTTTTACTCAAGTCTTCAATTTATTTTTGAGTCATAATATTTCTTAATTATCTTTTACATAATCTTCCTGTTTAAGTTCTATTTATGTCCAATTGAAATTTTATGTTTTTACGTTTTTTTTGACACAGTGGAGTTCCTTTAATATGTTTTTGTTCACACATAGAAAAATCTGTCGAATTGGTATTGTAACTAATAAAAGTATTATACTTATAAAAGTATTATCTCTGAGCATAAAACATCACTATGGTAATAGTCAATTTAAGATATTGTCCAAGTTTGCATAGCAAAATTACATGATAATTGTACACGTAAACTTTCTGAATAAAACAAGAGTGGAACTAAAAGAAAGTGTTGGAGCACCACACTTAATGCTGTATTCCGGTATATACCGGACAAGGAACTAGAATGATTAAATGCTTAAAACTTGCCTTTTCACTCGCCGAAAGTGAGTGGGGCATGTGTGAAATCATCTTTAAACCTATTTCCTTCCTGTATATTAAATTACATAGACATTCTTTGTAATAAATCTGTCAAGTAATGACTATAAGATTACGGAAACAATATGATTTTACTGTATTTAGATTATTTAAACAAATATAGTTTTTAATTTATACACTTTAAATATGGTGAAATCTGAAGAGCTACTGTTATAACACCTTCCCTGTTATCATTATGAAAATATTTTCCATTAAGCTATAAATTTTATGTTTTCATAAGTGTGGGAAGTTATTCCATTTCACTGACTCTGAAAAAAAAGCAATTAAGTATTTCATTCATTGTGTAACAGATACGGTGAAAATGCAATATTGAAGGATGCTGCGTTGGCTGATGCATTGTGGCTTTATATTGGGGTAGTCTGTAGGATTCATGTTTCCAAAACAGTTTTAACAAAACAGAAAATTGCTGTATTGATTTGAGAGTGAAAAACATTTCCATACATAAAAAAAATTCTATTTATTATGTGTTTTCTAAAATTTGTTTTTTAACAGTTTAATCACAACCTGTGAGAGTTTGTGATTTGTTAATTTATTTCCCTTAAGTAAATTTGTTGAAAATATGCATGTTAATGATTGTTTAGGTGCTCGATTTATATCTGAAATATGTGTGTGTGGAGCCATGTCTTGGGTCTACACGCAACATAAGAGGCTAGTTATTTTCTAGAAAAAAGTGTTGTTATTTTTAATTGGTGCCAAAGACCAATGTGAATTTTATAAGTCAAGATGTCTTCCCCAAACCGGGACGAGCAAATTTTTTTTTTGACTTACTTGTCCATTTTTGTATGAATCATATCTTAACTTTTCCATATGATATTCTCTATTTAAGTAGTTAGTTATTGAAAAATTCCACTTGCTCCTACAGGCTGTGGGACAACCTGAGCAACACGGAAAAACAATTTTGCGGCCCCTGCAAAATTTTAAGTTTTATGCATTTGGAAATTTCATGAAGAATTTAAGAGGCTGTAACTTAAAAGTATAAAACTATGGTTTTGCCTTGGTATTAGAACATAAAGCGCTTTGATATATTTACAGATTGAAGAAATTGTGAAGAAATACGGCCTAGTGTGTATAACAAGGAATGGATCAGACCCACGAAAGTTTATATACGAGTCTGATGTTTTGACACGGAACCAGGTATACATTCACCTCCGAGCATGACTTGTTTTGATTATATTCTTTTTCTAATCTGCCGTCTCATTGTCTGCCACAGAAATAGCAGATAAAAAAATTCCTGCAGAAATAAGTTATTATACATGCGTAGATATATGTATGAAGGAGTATTTTTACACACTATTTTCTTTCTTCAGAATCAGAGTCTGTTCTAATTTTAGGCATCAACCACAGAAGTGAGTTGCTGTACAGCACAATCATCTATCTACCTACACAAATGAGCCGTGTCATGACAAAACCAACATAGTAGGTTTGCGACCAGCATGGATCCAGACCAGTCTGCGCATCCACGCAGTCTGATCAGGATCCATGCTGTTCGCTTATCAACTCTATTACAAGCGGATGCGCAGGCTGGTCTGGATCCATGCTGGTCGCAAACCCATTATGTTGGTTTTATCATGACACAGCTCAAATAGTAATGATTCAATATCAATCATAGAGAAGTTGGCCCTTTTACTTATATACTATATACTTAATAAATCTGATGTGTTTTAAAGACAGTCACAGTTGAATGAGGGCATTGTTATACAGTTTTATAATAAACTGTCAAAGAAAAAAGAGAAATTATAGTTAAATAAAGAATAAATGATGTTTTTTTATTGCAGGATAATATTACTATAGTAACAGAATGGATACAAAATGAAATCAGTTCTACAAAAATAAGGTAGGGCAGATGATTTTTTCAATAAATGCAAATGATATTTTCACAAATTTTGGTATGAAAACTTTTACAGTGCACAAAGCTGTATATATGCTGCCAGAAAATTATTGCTTGAATTAAAAAAAAACAAAAAAACTTTCAAAATGCTGGTATGAAATAAATATAGTAGTAAATTATCATTAAAGCAAATGGGACATCCAAGAAATCATTGCTAAATGGATGAAACCCTACTTAAAATAGTAGTATGATATTTTGTTCCAGAATATTTTATTCTGTTTAAGTGTAATTTTCACCTTGTACGTTACAACTTTTGAGAATCAACCATAATATAATGGAACCAATATAATGTAAAAATGGATGAATTTAATTGTATAAAATATATTTCATAGCTTTATACCATGAAAAAAACTCTTGTTTTAATAAATAATATGGTATTAATGTGTCTGAAAACTTATGGTGGGGTTGTTGCAGCAGTTTTAGCTTGCCTGTAACGAAGATAAAAACATGTTATTATGACTGCTGGGTCGTTACCATTGAAACTTTAATACAGCCTGAGTTATGCCCCTATACCATATGAAAGATAATTTTGAACTTTTTACTTAAATCACGTGATCTTTAACATTTTATTATCATAGTTGTTACTGAACATTCACAAAGTTATTCACCTTATTGAGAAGAATCTATAAATAGAGCTATTTTGAACATCTTTTTCAAGCAATTGTGGTCACTGGATTGTCCAAGTCTTCAAATTCTTTCATGTGAGAAAGTTATCCTGCTAGCTTAATGAACGTTGGTGGTTCTACTCAGGTGCCCATTTGTGCCTGAAATAACACACAGAGAGACACCCAAGTCTTCCTCTGCCAGTACAGCTGGAAAGTTTGCCATATGACCTATACTGTGTTGATGCGATATAAAACCAAAATAGATTAAAAAAAGGTTATATATTGTGATACTTTTTTCAGGCGTGCTTTAAGAAGAGATGAAAGTGTGAAGTATTTGTTACAAGATTCTGTTATAGACTATATACGAGAACATGAACTGTATGGCATGAAATGTGATAAGTAAGCTGTTTTCTGATTGGTTCGTTGTAAACTGTTTTCTCATTGGTGCATGCAAATGCTTGTGGTCATGCGACATCTATCTGTTGTAAATGTGCTATTTATCTATTAAACCAGATTATGAATTGAAAATTTGAAAAATTTCTGCATTTGAGTACAAAAAAGGATCTTACTTTATTCTACTTCTATTGATTATTTTCTCATTGTTTTTTACTTTGCTTGTTTATTTTAATTTTCTTTTTTTTATTTTGATGCTGTTAAGTAATTTCTTAATTTCTGAGAAAGCCTTCTATTTTTCAAGATAACTGATGCATTGAAAGCTTTGACGTATATTGCCATGAAGATCTCAACAAATTTGTTATGCTCTTTTTACTTCAATCATTGATCTACAAGTACCTGATTTTCTTAAATGGACATGTCCAGCATTTTTTTTAACTATTGGTAATTAATTTTAGGGATTACAAAAATGAAAATTTAAAGTTTGTCAGCCACCAGTACAGAACTGAGTCAGACTTCACATATGTGCAGGTGGCCTGGCTCTATACTGGTGGCACGGGCCAATAGCATTCAATTTCCAGTAGGGAAATGTTTAAGTCTCATAAAAATTCAGTTGTCTTTCTAAGCAAGAGACCACCAACTACAGTATTCTAAAGTCTTTTATGATTTACGGTAGATGGTTTGTAGTACTTCTCATATTTTATTTATGTTAATTAACTATGTTATATTTTGAATATTGGGTTTATTACTGTCGGTATTAATTATAAAAATCAGTCTTATAATTAATCAATGTTTAGGAAATGTAAAATCATATTCTTTAAAGTTAAAAAAGTGGCAAACTTTAGGTTTGAGCAGTGCAAGCATCTTCAAATTCTTTTATGTGAGAAAGCTATCCAGCTAGCCTATTGAAAGTTCTTTCTCATGCCCACAAATCTTTTGCCTAGCCTAAAAAGAAAGTGCCCGCAGCAATTCATTCATAAATACAGTAACATAGCGTGATATGGGAGTGTCTGAGCAAGAATGTGAATGACTTGAAGCAGACCTGTCTTTTTCTCTAAGGAGAAACGGTTCCTCAAGTGAAAATTAAAAGTATTAATATGCATGATTTTAATAAGTAATCTTGCCGAGTACAAAATCACCATCCTTCAGTGCTTTCAGCACTTTGATTATAGTATAACTTGCTATTTTCTCGTTTCTATATCCATGCATAATGACTCTATACATTATATATCATGTAAATGGGACATAAAACTATTTATGCCGTATACCTTATTCTATAATCAATTCTCAGTCTCATGATGATAGGTCTGCCTAAACCTTAAGAAATATACTTACTTTATTCTTATATATTATCTGAATTAATATTACTTTTATGGCTATTATATATATCACATTTCTATCTTTATGGAAATTTTATAGCTTACATGGAAATTAAGTGAGGGTCAATTAAAAGATATATATTGGTTTTCTGTTACAATCTGAAACGATAAAGGTCTAAGATGATGTTATATCTTCATGTAAGCTGCTCTGAACTTAAACTTTTTCCCATAAGAAACGCAAATATTTTAAGACATTGCAAGATGATGTAGTGTAAGTGATGATATGTAAATGTAAGATCTCTCTTAGGGCAATTAAGACCATAATGTTGGCACTAGACTGTCAACCACTTAGATATTTACTTTAAATGGCAAATATGTTTACAAGTTCTTTTTAGCTCGACTATTTGAAGAATATGAGAGCTATTGTAGTCGCCTCGGCGTCCGCGTCAGCGTCTGCTTTGGTTAAAGTTTTTTTGTAAAGTCAAATATCTCAATTATTACTTGAGATATTCAATTGAAACTTACAATACTTATTTATAGTAACAAGGAACATCAGATTGACAAGTTGGATAACTCTGCCTACAATATTGACAGAATTATGCCCCTTTTTAGCTCGACTATACGAAGTATATGGAGAGCTGTCCTACTTGCCCCGGCGTCCGCGTCTGCGTCCAGATTTTTGATTAAAGTTTTGGTGCAGTAAAATATTTTTCACTATAACTTTGTCATTTCTTAAGGTATCAACTTCAAACTTCAAATATATGTTTCTTATCATCAACCACATCTTATGTGACAAGGTTCATAACTCTAGCACCAATATTTTCAGATTTATCTCCCCTTGAACTTAGAATTTTCCTTAAAAAATACTAATTTTTACTGTTACTTCTTTATTTCTTAAGGGATCAACCTCATACTTCAAACATATGTACCTTATCATCATCCCCATCTTATGTGACAAGGTTCATAACTCTAGCACCAATATTTTCAGATTTATCTCCCCTTGAACTTAGAATTTTCCTTAAAAATATACTATTTCTTACTGTTTCTTCTTTATTTCTTAAGGGATCAACCTCATACTTCAAATATATTTACGTTATCATCATCCCCATCTTATGTGACAAGGTTCATAACTCTAGCACCAATATTTTCAGATTTATCTCCCTTTGAACTTAGAATTTTCCATAAAAAATATTATTTTTTACTGTCACTTATTTATTTCTAAAGGGATCAACTTCATACTTCAAAAATATTTACGTTATCATCATCCACTTCTTATGTGACAAGGTTCATAACTCTAGCACCAATATTGCAAGAATTATCTCCCCATAAACTTAGATTTTTTTACTAGAAAAATGTTATTTTTTATTATAACTTTTTTATTTTTAAAGGTATCTACCTCAAACTTCAAATACTTATTCCTTATCATCAATTTCATTTTATGTGACAATGTTCATTACTCTTGAAGCAATATTTACACATTTATCTCTCTTTGAACTTAGGATTTTCTTTAAGAAATATAATAACTTCTTTACTTTTTAAGGTATCTACTTAAAACTTCAAATATATATTTCTTATCATTACACAAATGTTGTGTGAAAAGGTCCATAACTCTAGCATGACTATTTCTAGAATTATTCCCCTTGATCTTGGAGTTTATATTAACAAATGTTATTTTTTTACTATAACTTGATACATAATTATACATAATTGATTTTTCTTTCAAAGTTTTGTCCTCCTTACTGCGTCCAGTATTTTATTAGTCGAGCTTCGCTGTCTCCTGTGACAGCTCTTGTTAACTTAGAAATTTTGGTTAAAGTTTTTTGTAAAGTCAAATATCTCAATTATTGCTTGAGATATTCAATTGAAACTTACAATACTTATTCATAGTAACAATGTACATCAGATTGACAAGTTGGATAACTCTGCCTACAATATTGGCAGAATTATGCCCCTTTGGAATTTAGAAATTTTGGTAAAGTTTTTTTGTAAAGTCAAATATCTCAATTATTGCTTGAGATATTCAATTGAAATTTAAAATACTTTTTTATAGTAACAATCAGTTTGCAAAATTGCATAACTCTGCCTGCAATATTTGCAGAATTATTTGCCTTTTGAAACTTAGAAATTTTGGTTAAAGGTTAAAGGTCTTCAAAGATATTTACTTGAAATTTTACACATGCACTTAGGGTCATAATTGGAGGGTCATACTATCAAGCACTTAGAATAGTCGAGCATGCTGTCCTACCGACAGCTCTTGTTTAAAGAAAATAATTAGATTATTTTTTTGTTGTATCAATCAGTCATAGTTTTATATGAATTATCATTAAAGTAATTTTTTTCTTTATTTTTTTTTTTCGAATGTAAAGACAAGTTCCTCAGCTTGGGTTCCTGTCAAAACTGTAAAACTACGTGACTTTCAAAAAAAAAAAAAGATGGATTTTGCTGTTTGCAAAGAAAAGCTCTTTAATTGAAGAGTTTTCTCCTGTTGTATTAGTTGATGTTTTGAAATGGGAAGATTAATTCTTATACACAATTACTATCAATATTAGAGGTATGAATCTTTTCAGATTTGTAATATGACTTATAAATGAAAGAATGGAATTCGTTCTCACACTTGCTACATGATCAACATTTTTTTCTGACAATCAGTTTGTGTAATTTGAATCTATGGCATTTTGAGTCACACACATTATTGTTTTTCTTTTTATAATTCCACAATAAAAACAAAATGATATAATTCTTAATGTTTCCTTGGAGGGAAGAATCAAGTTTTGTTTAGAAATTTTCTAGACATTTAGAATTTAGTTTTAGAAATTTAGTGCATTTGCACAACCGCTAGTCTTGCTTGTAAGGAAATATCTGTTTTTGAGTGATACAAAAGTACTTGAATGACACATATTGTTCAAATAACCTTTGTTTTAAATAAAGTCTTAAATTTTTTCAAAATTTAATAATCTTCTCTGTAGTTACTGTAATATGTTTGTGTAGTGTCGTAATCAATTTATTTAAATCATTTCTGTTGTTTTTAAAACAATTTTTGGCAACCAGTATTTAATGTCATGACTTTCAAGAACGCTAAGAAAACATGTTGATTGGTATTTATTAAGTGGAAATTTTAGAGATTTTCGTCAATTCCTGAAATTCATCAATATTTCCATGTTGCTAACTTTACCACTTACATGTAGTATGTAATGTAAGTGCTAAAGTCTAAAGGCCTCAAAATATTTTGAAAAAAAACAACAATCAAAAACATATGATATGATTCTGATTGCCAGCACTAACTGTTCTAAATGAAATGTGTTCTCAAGACCCTTTGATCACTGTTGTAATTTTGTAGTAACACTGTGAAATGATTTTACTCTTTGTCATTCTGTTGTATTGTTATTTTTTTTGGAAAATTATACTTTTTAAGTTTTTTACATTGCCTTGATACATTAAAAGTCTTTTTTCTTCTTTTTTTGTAATTTTCTCTATATTAGAGAGTTCTTTTATTATGGAATAGTATGTAGTATTGTGAAGAGAGGATTTTATTGTTTTTTTATGGCTCTGTGAAATGTTTTTTTATTACAGCATATCACAGTGCCTGTTTAACATTCTGTCATTCTGTGACACTAACTTACATTTAACTGCTATGACACCAGCCCAGTAATGCATGACCTTCCCAAGAATCAAACCAGTTGTCATAGGGTAGCAGGTTCAATCCTTGAGTGAGCGGAAATTTCTGTCTAATAGTCATTTTCCGCTCAGAATCATGTGGAATTAGTAGTTGGTCACTTGCGAAGAAATTGACAATTACTGGTTAGTTATCCAGGAAGACTGTTACGTGGATTAACTACAGAGATATGATCATAAAAACTGACAAAGTTAACAAAAATTCCTCATACTTTTGAGGTCAAAGATTTTTTATGTGTTTGGGATTTGTCACGGACCACATACAAACCTTATGTGGGTTTCAGGTCACATAGGTCATGTTCAAGGTCAATGAGGCTAAAAATAGATTTTTGATATGTTTTTTTTCTCTTTTGGCAAGGTCATATCTGTACTTTGTTAAAATTATATTTAGGGGATCTTCCGTCTGTGTCACTAAGATTCTTGTTTGCTTAGAAAATTTTGAATACCTAGACAAGTTTTGAATCAAATTATTTCACAGTATTTGTTGTTGTTTTTTTGTTTATACATGTACTGATGTTTTTTTTTAAATTCCTTTGTTGTTTTGATGTTTGCATAATATCATAATTATATAGATGTTTGCTTTTTTCAGAATTTCATATGTAATGACATGTGCCGTAGCACAATCTGAGTTTGTTTTTATTTTCTTTTGTATATATCCACATTTAGTTTTGACACATATTTTTTTGATACAGTTAAACTTGAGACCACAAACAAATGCAGACCACAATAAAAAACAAAACAAAAACATTTAATACTAAACTTATGTTTTCATTTCTCAACAAAACGTTATATTAACCTTGTTTTTATTTTTTGTTTTTTATAATCACAGGCACAGGCACGAGTATCGGACCTGGGATGAAAATATATGACCAGATTGATAATAAAACCTGTGTTCATCTTAAAAGTGTCTAAAACCAAAAAAAAAAATTGTAAAAAATGACCCCCTTTAAAATATACTATAAGTTAAGAGAAGGCCGGAAACTCCAGATTCGAGCCTACGAGCAAGGGATTCATTTCCCGAGCCGTTGTGAAAACAATTGACCAGACAATTAAAAAAGACTTTGATCACTATTTCACGTTTGTATTAAGCTTCCAAATGAGACCGACCCCAAGTCTCTAGCCCTTCCCGTTCATGAAATATCTATCAGGAAACGAGCGAATTCGTGCTAAAAATCGTTGGTAGACAGAATTGCGGCACAACGATTCGGTACGTAAACATAGACTAATACATGTTTGTCAGATGAGTACGGGTCAAAATCACTTGAATTTTCTAAATAATATTACTAAATAAGTTGGACCACTCACACCCGTCAGTAGCATCTGATACACGTAAAATTCGAATTTAAAACCTTTCCACGGTATTTAGATTCCTTTCAACGCCATTGTCAATCAGCTGTTCGATATTTTGTAACGAGTCTTCTGATTGGCCAATAGCAACGAAACCGCAACGTTTCACACAAGGATGCATAATGGCGTAGAAAGCGATTGAAAGACCGTGTAAATGTTTGAAACTCGAATCTCGTGTGTATCAGATGCTCCTGACGGTTGTGAGTGGTCCAACTTAATGTATTTAGTAATATTATTTAGTAAATTCAAGTGATTTTGACCCGTACTCAGCTGACAAACATGTATTAGTCTATGTTTACGTACCGAATCGTTGTGCCGCAATGAGGGACAATAGTGGATTATCTTCCCTTGATAAAAACCGAGGTTAACCAAAATGTAAGTAGGTCCAAATATTTGGAATCCTTTGCTTTTATCGTTGAGTTTTATGTAAGACAGGTTGATATGTTTTAATAAATTATTTCCACATGCATCAACAAATATGTAAACAATAAGAAAAAATGTTTCATTTATGTCAACAGATTCTACATCTTATCGCAATATTTAATCTGAATATTACAAATGATAATAATTAGCCCTAATTAATTCAGTTTGCTACAAAGAAATAGGCGATAAAGTCCGAGTAATCCAATTGCTTAGGACCTACCTATTTATAGGGAGTACTCAGGGGAGGTTATTCACTAATGTCCCCCATTCTGTCTACCAACGATTTTTAGCACGAATTCGCTCGTTTCCTGATAGATATTTCATGAACGGGAAGGGCTAGAGACTTGGGGTCGGTCTCATTTGGAAGCTTAATACAAACGTGAAATAGTGATATAAGTCGTTTTTAATTGTCCGGCCAATTGTTTTCACAACGGCTCGGGAAATGAATCCCTTGCTCGTAGGCTCGAATCTGGAGTTTCCGGCCTTCTCTTAACTTATAGTATATTTTAAAGGGGGTCATTTTTTACAATTTTTTTTTTTGGTTTTTGACACTTTTAAGATGAACACAGGTTTTATTATCAATCTGGTCATATATTTTCATCCCAGGTCCGATATTCGTGCCTGTGATCACAGGTACAGGTCTTTTTAAGCTCAGGGTGAGCTTTTATCATCAAATGTCCCTCATCTGAGCTTTTATGATTTTTGAATGTCCATCGTCTGTTGTCTGTCATCCATCCTTATTTGTTCATTTACACTCTAGTGGTCACATTTTTGGCTAACTCATCATCAAACTGTGTTAGGATGCTTATCTAGGTAAAGGCTGGGATGAGTTTAAACATGGGTCATCTCAGATGAAAACTAGGTCACAGGAGCTAAAAATAGAAAAATCTTGTTAACACTTAGTGGCTACTGTTTTGATCCAAATATCCTGAAAATT
Organism: Ruditapes philippinarum; assembly: GCF_026571515.1. Classification (NCBI taxonomy): domain Eukaryota; kingdom Metazoa; phylum Mollusca; class Bivalvia; order Venerida; family Veneridae; genus Ruditapes; species Ruditapes philippinarum. The sequence goes on along the minus strand of NW_026854709.1, from coordinate 356,511 downwards.
GATCTGAAAGTTTGTTTTGATGATTTCTAGGTCAAGTTCGAATATTGGTCACCTGAGGTCAAAATCTAGGTCAGACTGCCCATATATAGAAAACTTTGTTAAGTGCTCACATTTTTGACTCGATCATTTGACATCAAATTGTCAGGATACTTGTCTAGGTAATTGCTTGGATGAGTTCAAACATGGGTTGTCTCGGATGAAAAACTAGGTTACAGCAGCTAAAAATAGAAAAATCTTGTGAACTCTTTAGTGGCTACTGTTTTCATCCAAATATCCTGGAAATTGGTCTGAAAGTTTGTTTTGATGATTTCTAGGTAATCTTTGAATATTGGTCACCTGGGGTCAAAAATCACATCGCCCAAAAACCTTGTTAACACTCTAGTGGTCATATTTTTGACTCAATTGTCATCAAACTAAGCTAGGATGCTTGTCTAACTTAATTGCTGGGATGAGTTCGAACATGGGTCATCCCTGGTGAAAAACTAGGTCAAAGTAGTTAAAAATAGAAAAATCTTGTAAACTCTCTAGTGGCAACTGTTGTTTTCCAAATATCCTGGAAATTGGTCAGGAAGTTTTTTTTGATGATTTCTAGGTCAAGTTCAAATATTTGTCACCTGGGGTCAAAAACTAGGTCACACTGCCCAAATATGGAAAAACCTTGTTAACACTAGTGGTCACATTTTTGACTCAATTGTCATCAAACTTGGTCAGGATGATTGCCTAAGTAATTGCTCGAAATGAGTTTGATGGGTCAGGTGAGTGATCTAGGGTCATCTTGGCCCTCTTGTTTGTTTTGTTTTTTATTATCATATTTGAACATGTATTGGCTCAGGTTTGACAACACTATTTATTAGATTATTAATTTTCTTTTGTTAGATTCTAAGATTTTGATATTAATCTCTAAAATACTTTCATATAGAATTTATGCTATGCTGTATGTATGTAAACATCAGAAAAACTGGAATACATGTATATTTATATTAATTAAGCCATTAGATTTGTTTCTTTTAAGTCAATTTACAGAAATCGGTAACATTTCAGATTTGGTCAATGTCAGTTACATTTCAGATTCGAATTTCTTTAAGGTTACTGCTGTAAATTGTTGAAAAAATCTGGCATTTCTGTGGCACTGCAGATTGTCATATATACTTGTAGGTACTCTGGTTTCAAACTTGCATTAAGAATCAAAATATGTGCCAAATCATTATTGTCCAGACGTCTGCTTGACTCATTTTTATGCATAATCAACCAAGCGTACAAATTTTATTAAAGTTTATATACTCTATATACTATATTTAATCAAGACTTTGATTAATCTCTCGGTGGTATGAAATAACTGTCATTTAGTATTAATAACTTAGTATTATCACTATTTAATAAATGTTCTAAAACCTTAATGTAAAATAAAATGTTATGAACATCAGACTTTGTCTATTTTGTTTATTTATTATGTTTAAATTGAAGAGAAACTTTCATTTTGAGTAACTTTTATGTTATATAAGTAAAAGATACTGTGATTCCAACCATGTTTGCTTACATTGTAACCATATTGTTTTGATCCAGGCAGCTGGCTGGAAAATGGTTTAGATAAAGTTCAAACTTCAATAATACTTAAGCGAAAATACCAGTAAATACAATGTATGTACTGAACTGTTGTACATAGGGAAAATGATCAAATTAACTTATGAAATCATTTATATGAATTTTACTGGTTGATAAGCAAACAATGAATAATAAGGATATTATAATGGTATCCAATTCCTCGTGTCTTATTTTAGCAGGTAAGTTGTTACTAGTTACATTTTACAGATATAGGCACCTATCGACAATCTGTTTTCATGTACATGTACATTTCCACTATTATTGAAACAAAAAAATATATCCATGAACTATGACAGAATGTTTGTATTAGTCATAATGTGTTTTATGTTGTCTTGGTAAGAAATAAATTCACTCGAAACTAAATATTGGTCTTGAGCCACTGTTTTCATTTCATGCTCGGCAATCGATTACATTTGGAAAGATGAAGAAGTCTGATATGCGTTATAATTAACAATTTTATAAACTTCTTCAAACATGAAATTTTAGGGGTTGACATATGAATATACATGTACATAATTATTTTAACAATATGTGTTTTAATGTTTGATAATTGTCAGTTTTGTGTATTTTAGAAAGTATCAAGATAACTTGAAATTTAAATGTTTGCTTTCTGTTTTGCTTCTCCCGGACAAACAGTAAGTATATAGAGAAAACCACACCGTCACCTATGTCAGACATAATCGAGTATGTCGATGACGGACTCCCCAATGAGTCGATCACTATCATAAGTACCCGCGAATCCTTGTTGAAGTCACCACGCAGATCTGTAGAGAAAATGGAGAGAACGTCCAGCTCAGTTTCGATGTCGCCAAGAAGACTTCTGAGCTCATCGGCAAAGATGTCTAGGAACTCTTCTCCTTCAAGTTCACCGAGACGCATGATTGACGACGATGAACCAGAATCGGACAGGTCGAATTCCCCGAAAACCACACCAGTTTGTATGAGCGATATTGGGACAATTGTGCGTCGTGTGAGAAACGTACGTGTTAGTTTTACTCCTGAGACACGTGTTTTTGCTTATGCTGCCACAGAGACTTGCGTTTAGCAAAGCTTTGTCAATGTTTTTATACTATACTGCCATATCATGTGATGTTATTATTTCGGGGCTGAATATTTATTATACATTTATATATATAATTTGCTCCGTGTTGTGGATTTTTATTTTGTAAGCTTGGAGCCGAGAAATGTGAATTATTGTGAGAATATTTTTTCAGCTAGATGTGATTTTTCAGTATGGTTAAATGTTGTCTTAGATTAATTGTCTCCACATACTGTTGTATATTGCTAACTTAAGATATTATGACTAAAATGGTTATATGCCTCAATGGTTATATGCCTCAAATGGTTATACATGTATACCTCCAAAGTAGGTACTAGCTTGTGAATCAAATGTAGTCAAGTTAGTACATGTACTTTAATCCAGAAATGTTTTGATCAATCATTACCAATCCTTCCAAATATATTTCTTATATTGTTAATATTTTACTAAATGAATACTGTGAATTCACTTAAATTCGTGGACAAGAAAGGTCGTGGTTTTGTCATACAGGACATTTTCGTGGGTTTTAAATCTTGGATTGTCTATATTTTTGTAAAAAAGTAAAGTGCAAATGGTGTAATGCAAAAATCATCTTACAGCAAATGAAATAGAAATTTGTTGGATCTTAAATTTGTGGATGGACTTATCCACAAAACCCACGACAAGAATTAGTGTCCCACAAATAATAATGATTTTGCAAGGGTAGAAAAATAAAGATTGGCTGTTTGTGTGAAAAAAAGAAAACTTCATTATTGGTCGTAACTTTTGCTAAGAAGTTTTTTTATAGTGTTGCAATTCATAAGGATTTTTTTTCCCTCATCTTGAAAAAGTTAATTACAGATTTTTTTTCGGCTTGTACCTTGTATAAATGAAGTTAAATGGATCTTTGTATGTTGTATAAATTGCAGTAAAATGGGTCTTATATAATTGTACCATTTAAAGTACTGTTGTTGTATATTGTTGGCCTACAGTAGTTTATACATATAGGATGGTGCTGTTTATATTGGATGCTATTTTAGAGATAAAAACACTAGTACCTCGTTAAACAAACATAAATCTCATTGTTTTTTATATATATATATTGGTGTTTTTTTTTGCATTTTTTGCATGTAATATAATTATTGTAGATGTCAGTTGCCTGTTTGTTACTGTTGTTGTTAAGAAGTATATAATTATGTTAATATTTACATTTGTAGAAATATACATGACAGTATAAAATAAATAATGTATTTTATTTATAAATTATTGCTTACATGGGTATTATTTTAGTGTTTTACAATTTATGCCAAAGATATTTTACTAAATACATTTATTATTAGAACTTAGTGTAAATCAGTCACATATCTTTGTCTAATGAGAGAATATGACTTTTTTGCATTAAGCTTTCAATGTGCTTTCATATAAAGATGCCAAAATCAAAACTGATTTATTATCTTTCCTGTCTCTCAGTATTGCATAAACCAAAGACTCAGACTCACACATGTAAAAAACCAAAGACTTAGACTCACACATGTAAAAAAACAAAGTCTTAGACTCACACAAGTAAAAAACCAAAGACTTAGACTCACACATGTAAAAAACCAAAGACTTAGACTCTCGCATATAAAAAACCAAAGACTTAAATTCACACATGTAAACATTATAAAAGATAATTTTTTTACAGGCAAGCCCATCACTCTTTATAACTTGTTACTTAATATTTAAGCCATTTAGCTATGAGGTTGCAAATGTTTTAAATCCATTTAGCAATGACGTTACTTGCATCTTGGCCGTATCAGTATGAGGAACTGCATGGTCAATGGTTCTTACTGGGGTGCCAGTTTGTGCATAAAATAATGCATATTGATGCATCTGAAGTCTTCTTCCACTAGCTAAGCTGTAAATACATGTAACTGTTCCTAAGCCCACTTGTTCAACTAATTGTGCTACATATTGAGATATTGTGCTATTTTGTCTATGGGCAATATCTCCCCTCTAGAAGCGAGATTCTGACCCAAAACAGAAATATCACAGAATCTACAGAAAGATGAAAAAAGTATTCGTGATTTGGCGGCCATATTGGATTTTCTGTCCTTTACATACATAACTTCAAACTTGATTTTAACATTAACTGAACGAGTAAACTAACTTTTAAACTCGGTTTACTAACCTTAATACTTTGTTAAATGCCCTTTGAACCTTATAACCTGCATAATTCTCCGTGGTATAGACTTGTACAGGCTCTGAACATAGGCGGGTGTAATCTCTTGCCAGATCCGAAAAATTTCGTCAAATAATATCTGCTCACTGTTTCTTATAACTGTACTATTTGAAAGTTTCCGTTTAATATATAACCAGATATTTTCAATTATGTTTAAATCGGGTGATTGTGCTGGCCAAAACATAGATTTTATACCGTTTCTGGTCTTATAAAGATTGACACTGCGTGCACGATGAACAGGTGCGTTGTCGTCCTGAAAAGTGTAAGAGTTATCAGCAAAAATGACGAGCAATAACTGGCCAAAGATTTTCTTCTAAAATTTCCTCGTATTTTTGAGCATTAATATTACCACTGACTTTCGCTAGAGTACCAACACCATGCCAAGTGACAAACCCCCATATCATTACTCTGATCACCTTCTTGGTACTGGAAGATTTCGGAGTCAATAAATCAGGGCTGCGTTTCATGGAGAGTCCTAAGTCTTAAGTTTGTCTTAAGTCAAAAATTGTGACAATTTTGCGTTTCAAAGAAAGTCTGAAAAAAGGTCCTAACTTAGGACTCCTATATTTATGACCAAAAACAGTCCTAAGTCTAGGAGTGTTTTAAAGGTATCTTAAGATTGTCCTAAGTCAAAACCACTCCAAAATCAAACAACTTTTTGTTGAATTTTGTTTTGAAAACTATTTAGAATGATAGATAATGGTCTAACTAAGAAAATTAATCCGAACACCAATATCTTTAATTCAGTCATTAACGCTGTAAAGACGGTTAAAGAGTTGTTTACATGACGTCACAATTTAGCCCCAAATATCGCGTGCAAAACAAGACGCATCTATAAATAATAATATTACTGCGCGATGTACAATTGCAGTTGCGTAGCAAGCAAGGGGGTTCGTAAACATTTTTTAATATGAAATTAAATAAAACAGTTATATTATCGTTTTTCGTGAAATATGGTATATAATTTCACTCAACATGATAAGAGGGAAATACATTACTTTTTATACTTGCTATAATCAATTACATAGTATATCCAATACGGGATTATGCGCATGCCATTGTATTTTGTAACTTTTTTCAGGAGAGCGAATTGGTCGTAAGTCTTAGGTTTAAGACAAAAGATAGGACAGTTACTTGAAACGGTCTTAAGTGCAAAAACTTTTTCTCCTAAAGTTGGTCATAAGCCCTAGGATTTAGGATTAACTTAAGACTCTCCATGAAACGCAGCCCAGGTCTATACCCTTTGTCACGCTTCCTCCATATTAAAACTCTATTGTCACTGCCAGTATTACAACTTGACTTTCATCAGAAAATATCACATGATCCCATTCACCTACTACTTTAGACCTTCTTTTCTCTCTACACCACGAAAGGCGCTTTGTTCTATTCACCTTTGACACAATAACTCTTTTCTTACTCACTCTTTTAGAAAATCCATGTTTATGTAAATGATTTTGAACAGTTCTTTTACAAACTGGCTTTGATCTCCCCTCATTAAATTTACTTGTTATGTCTGCTAATGAAGCCCGACGATTGCACTTCACAGTCCTTTCAAGATGGCGATAATCTCTGTCTGTCACTAATCGAGGTCGGCCTGATCTTTGTAAATTTTCCACTGATCCTGATGATTTGAATTTTTTTAAAATAGATGAAATGGTACTGTGAGGTTTCTGTAAAGTTCTCGAAATTTCCGCTATTGAAATTCCATCATTATACATACAAACAGCAATATTTTTTACATCAATGGTCAATTCTGAACCTTTTCTACCCATTTCAAAATAAGTGCAGAAGTAAACATTCAGTGACGTTTTTCTAGCATAATTTTACGTCAGCATGTTTTTCCAATAATTTATCTATAAATAGACTACACAATAAGCAACCAAGGTCATTGAAAATCATTTTGGTGCAAGGGAAAGTAATCTCTCGGTAATAACGTTATGACGTTATCTCCCATATTAACGAATACTTTTTTCATCTTTCTGTAGCTTTGGCGCATCAAAATATTTTGACTCCTAAGTGCACCAACTTGGCGATATTGTTTGCTAAGCCAACAGAATGACTTAAAGTCATCTAAGCTTAAATACAAGTAAATCACTAGATATGAAATATTACTAAATCAAATAAGAGTTTCAAAGTTGCCAAAATTAGCATAAAAGAAAGTACTGCACATTTGGTTTCTTTGATGGAAGTGGAACAGTGTATTATACGCTAGCCGTAATTAATGGAAACATTTTTTGTCTCGGCCAAACACTACTAATTCTTTTATGATATAATTCATATTTATAAATTATAATAATTTCAATCGGTTAAATATCATTTATATTACCCACTATACTCGTATACGGTATATCATACTTTTCAAATAGCATAAATGAAAATGTGTGCATTTTTTTTATAGCGTTGTCAGACTATTATACAGTGAGTGAAACGAGCTGTTACACAACATGCTTGAGAGAAAGTTAAAAAAATATCAAAAAATATCTCACTGATGTCAGGGAGAGATATAATCCATATTCTCCTGGTAATCTTTACTGAATATTAAGAATATATTTTATTGATATACATGTATCTGACTTAATACATATTATGAATTAATCAGAATTTTAAATTATGGACCAACTGCTGAGCTTAGGGGAATACATATTTTTTGTTGACTTGATTTTTTATTTGGAGATTGAAGTATTTTGGCTTAATGGGGGAATATATGTTTTTTGTTGGCTTTTGAATTGTTATTTGGAGATTGAAGTATTTTGGCTAAATGAAGTATTTTTCCCCTTTTTTGTTATTTTATAAAAAAATATAAGTGATAATAGTAAATACAAAACAGTGCAAGGAATTTCTTTATAATTTATATTGTACTGTACAATATAGGTGACCATGTCACTGCATTTCAGCATTTTTTAGACAAAGCTTAAATTAGCAGTATTTTTTTTATTATGTTAAAAGCTAATTTTGTTAAATGATGCGGACATTATCAAAGGGGAGTAACACAGTTGTACCTTTGAAAAGTTTGCAGTGGATACTTCCCTTGAATGAATTTTACTTCTGATTGTGTGTATCTAATCATAACACATTGTTGCGGAATCACGGAGCTAATTATATTTTGGTATCTGTTAACATAGTTGGAGTGTGGAGAGCAATGTATAAAAACATTTGACATCAGTTTTCTTATTTTGTCAACGAAACATGCATTCTGAAAATAGATGTAAAAATTGCCAATTTTTATTTTAACATCCTTTTTATAAAACTTGTATAATTTAGGATTTGGGCGAATATTTATTTTTGAATCTTTGAAAATATACCTCAGTATTAATGAAAAACATTGTTCACTTTATACACTGAAATAATAATAAGTTTTATTATATAATGTATATACATGTAGAAAGAAAAGAACAGGGATTGTTCAGACTTTTTTCTGACATTTTATCGTGCAATGTTATACAAAATGTATCTTATTATAATTCTCTTCACAAGCTTTACCTTTTTGCACTTAACACAGAGGGTAAATGTACATGTATACTGTATTGTTATTTCCCCTTTTTTGCTTGAAAGATTGCTTGTAGATATTTTTTATAATTTCCGAGACAAATCGAGCACAAAAATCTTTTTTATTACTTTTTGCGCTTATTCGCTTACGCTTTCTTTGCTAAATTTGCCAAAAGCTTTATGTCACAAATTATTTGTATGTAGTTTTATATATACACTTTAATATATAGAATTTTAAGTACTGAAAAGAATTTTAATTACCAAAAAGAATATTAAAAGTATTTTTCTTTCTTTTTTTTTCCAGTACAATCTACAAGGAATCTTTCAGCCCAAGAAGATACAGCCGAAGTAAACGGCGAAAAACTGAATGTTAATTTATGTACAGACTGACTGATATTGTCATGAAATAATAGAGTTTTAATTATTGTTTTATAATCATATGTACTTGAAAGGGTTAAAGCTATGTCAGGCTAGATATACTAGTACTGTAGAAGTTTTGTTGGTTTTTTAAAAATCATACATTCCAGTAGTATTTAATATTCTTTTGCTTATATATCATATCAAGAATAGAAATTAAAACAAATACTAGTATACTAAATGTGTCGGTTATTTAAAGGGACTCCACTGAGGTTTTTTTGACATTAAGAGTCTTGAAATAATCCTTTGAGATTATTACTCCATTTGATGTAGATCTAGACCAATAACTTGTATGCAACACTTTTCACTTAAAATGGGTTAAGAATAGTGCAATGATATGAGTTTTCATTTCATCTGAGTATATTTCTTAATTATCTTTTGCATATCTTTCTATTTTAAGAACCCCAGGGGATCTATGTAAGAAATTCAAATTTTGTTTTAAGCTTTGGGACCTCAGTTGAGTTCCTTTAACACACATGTGAATTGTATAAGGAATTAGAATAAAATATTTTGTAACAAAATGATCAACTGCTTTTTTTTAGTAGGTTTAGTAATGATTCAATGCATGTGCAACCAGTTGATTTATAATTGAAATTTACATTTAAGCATCATTGTTTCAGTTAAAATATTTTGGTATAATTTTTATCAAGATGGAAACATTAGATATCTTAAGAATTGATTACAGTCGGCCAAACATAGCTTTATACCCTTTATATAATATTATTAGTTAAAGCTGGGACATGATATAATGGGACAAGAAACTTGAGCTTTGCGCTGTGTTATATTTTCATCCAATCAGGAGACTGCCATTTTGTCATGTTGAACATTGTGAAAGGGTTTTTTTTTTTGTCAATGGTAAACAGTAATAATAGGGAAGTATTATGTGTATAAGTTTTTAATAGGTTTTTGCATTTAAATGGTTTTAAAAGATTCTGTAAAAATTTTTTTTCAGGGTTTATTTTAAAAAAATAGTGCTAAAAATTAAAGATGTTAAATTTGTAAGTTAATAAGATTATTATAAAGATATTACCCAATTTTACATTTCATGTGAATAAAGGGAGGTAATTAGAAATTTATTTTCTATAAATTCTTAGTCAATTTTTCCAAAAAAAGTGAATGCATGTAATTTATTGATTTGGTTTTTTTATTGGTTTGTTTACCCTCGCCACTGGATTTATGATAATAGCATTTATATAGAATGCAAACACTATTTTTATCTGGCTATTGACTTTCAACACCAACATGAGAAAGATTATCTAGTTGGTAGTTGCCTGTGTCTATATATCATGTCCCAGGTGTTTGTTAAAAAAAAAGAATTTTTTTATAAACTTGTTATTGTCTGTTATTAGGTTTTTTGTCAGTTTTGAAGCTTGGTATATTTCAAACATGTTTGTTTACATAAGCTTGTTGTTTATTCAAGCAAATAGTAAATGCAATATCAAAAATTGAAATAATATTTTGATACAGAATTAAGCCACAATCATGAAAACACTTTCGTATTTTTAGCTTTGAAATGATTTTGGATGCAGTTGGAGGAAAGGATAAAAATTTAAGAAAAAAATTGTCAAAAGCTCAGTGTTATTATAACCAATCTTTGATTGTAAGCCGCAATAATTTCAGTTTCTTTTTTCAAAGCTGTGCAGTGTGACAAGGTGGTATAATCTAGCCTGTACAATTATAGTATTTTGATAATTATTGCAGGTTTTTTGCCAACCCATTATTTTAGTATTTAAACCCTTAAACTATTAATTATTGAGTGAGAAATTGTCTTTCAACAAAGTATTGCATTGTTGTTTATTATTGTTACTGCTTTGAAATCTTTTGATATTTTTAAAGTTCGAAATACAATGGAGTGTTGACTGTATGGAGTATTTTTATTAATATTGAATTTTTTGCTTATATTTTTGGCCTCTGTTATAATGAACAAAATTGTATACATGTACAATTGTAGACAAGTGTATGCATAAGTATATATATATATACCTAGATTTTATTATAAAACTCAACTGACGGCTGGTTATGGAGTCTAAGTTCTCTGAGGGATTTTTTTTTGTTTGAACCCCTTTTCTTAATTAGCCATATGTCCTTGACATTGATAATTGTTACCAGATTTGATGACATGGGAAAGAACTGCTGTTGCATTAAATATTATTTTATACAAGAGTTAACTCCCTTAGAGTAATAAATCGTAGCCTTTTTTTAGAGGGAAAATGAGTAAATTAAAAGTTGAACAGGCATGGGATCCAGTACTTAAAACATAAGCAAATGAATTGTGATTATTGTTTTTTCCTTATACCAGAACGGTTTACTACGTATACTAGAAAGAATGGTGGTCATATTTTACATATTTACTTTCTTTATTTTGATGATGATATTACGATTTTTAGAAAAAAGATTATTTTGTGTTTGAATAATTACAGATTATAGACTTTAGTTCATAAAGATGGAGGAATGTTTCTGCTGTTTGTGCATTGTATTGATAGACATATACCTAAACCTAACCAAACTAATCTAAGAAAATAATAAAAAGCCTGAGTGAGAACCAAATGGGCCTTTTATATTAATAATGATTTGATTTGTGTTCTTTATTATTAAATTTGTGACCAGTTTTTAGCACACAAAATTGTCTATATAATGTTTATATGAATATTGTAATGTTAAGTCACTGTATGTGTATTTGTTATTAACATCTTGTCATGTAGTAAAAACATAGGTCTCAAATATCTCATCTCAAATTCTACCACTATATAATTATCTTAAATGGACTTGTCCTAGCAATATTGAATAAACCATTCATCATTTTAGGGATATTTTTCGAAATATGTATTGACTGAATAGCAAACAGGACAGACCGTGATAAAATGGCACAGATGTTGGCTGATATTGGGTCTGAACTGGTCCCATTGGTAGATAAGTTGCTGCCAGCATGTCTGTGGGTTAAAGAAAAGATTTATATCCGTACCAAAATGGTCGTTGATCATAAAAAATTTGATAGTGCCAGAATAATGATGACTAAAGTTCCTATTCCAGCTTGTCGGCTTCATAAAATGAAAGATAGCTGTTATTTGCTTATAATTCAACTTTCAATTTTCAACAGTATTATTAAATGTTTGAATTAATCTTGGTCTTAACTTGTTGCCATGGGTAGAATGTGTTACCGACAGCAGTGTAAGAGTTAAGCCCGTTGATTGACATTTCAATATTTAATTTGGGGTAAATCAAGTTTTTAAAATTGGTGGATAATTTGAAACATGTTTAATAAAAGGTCTTTCTGTAACTGAATGAAAGTCCTGTAGTCAAATTTATTGATCAAAATTAAAGAATTACATTGCTGAAACTTGCCGGAATGTTTTCTGTGATATTTTTTGTAGAGAATGAAAATTCGTTTTAATAGCTCCGAAAATATGGGTTATTTTGGTTTCATTACTTTTAAATTAATTAATTTTTTGTTTAATTTCCTTAAAAATACTAAATGTTTGGTTTAATTACCACTACAATGGCGATAATTAAAAGATGTCAAGCTATTTCTTGCGAAATGTACCATATTTAAAAAAAAAAAAAAAAACGTACATTGCTGCTGTTCTCATTTAATGACCATATCTGAAGAAAATATTAACAAAAAGTGTAATTTTTGCTCCTAAATGAAATGAAAAAACAGAATAAGATGTTCCCTAGTAAATTATTCCGCTTCTGTGAGACATACGTGTTTTCCCCCACCACATTTAAAAGTTACAGTCTTACTTGTCCATGTAGGAACTGTACGCTTTCAAAGAGTGATACAAACTAAGTAATTTACTTTTTATTTTATACCTTCTTTAAAGTCATTCTTAAACTGGATTGGGTTACAATGGGCCAATTTTCCAAAAGTGTTTAAAATATTGATAAAAGACATTAAAAATGTATCATTTGATCTATCGTTGACACAGAGTCGCTATAAAGCTGACATATACACAAACAAAGATAAAAAAAAATGAATTTTGTATTACATGAAATTCATGCACATATCATTACACAGTTTTATGTTGTGTATTATATGTTGTGTCAACTTGTTTCTGCTGACAGTATTTTGCTATATAAGTATGTAAGTATTTGTCAATACATGCTGTATAATTAGATCACTAATAAAACAATTGTTGTTATCTAATTAAGTTTAAATTTACTTTTATCACACACAAAAAATGGTAATAATTGTCACAAGTTAACTAGCTAAATTGTTAAGGTGATGTTAATAAACGTCTTATCAGCTTATTTTCCTTGTTATTACTTTTTCTAAAAAGGAAACATTGTTATAATTACATTATCTTGACAGTCACATGCTTTTTCTGGATCGTTATCGCTTTGCAATTCAGTGTATGTCAAATTTTTCTGAGCTGGTCCAATTCTGATCGCTGGTATTTTTTGGAACAATTCTTTCCCGTATCTGATTCTATTGCTATGACCATTTCAAAAAGACGACTCCTGCGTAAGAAAGGCTAGATAATCAACCAGTTATTTTTGCATGTATCGTTAATTAGCAGCTGATTTTAATCCGATTGGATAATCAACCATTTGAAAGAAGTGTGTACACAAAACGGTTTTAGAAACATGAAGTGGCATTATTACGGACTTCATGCTTTGAGTACATTTTTTCGTCTAATAACATGAAATCTTGTATAAGAATAGCCTCAATAAAAGTAAGACACAATTTGTTTGCTCCATAAATGGAATTTACATTATGTTTTTCAAAAGCCAAGGGAACATTTAAAAAAATGCATAATTTGACCTTTTAACTGAAATTGTTCGCAATGTGATTAGGGAACTAAGTTTTGATTGTATTTCTTAGATAATTTAAGAAGGTCGAAAAGCTTTAATAAAAACGCAAAGTTGTGTAAAGTCGATATTTTGTGTAATTCATATATATATATATATATATATATATAGCTCTTTAAATGTAAAACGTTCTGGACAACGGTCTAGCCCCATTTGGCTTCTTATCCGGTTAGACGGAAAAATGAAGATGCGATTGGTCAATGGTACACAATCTCGAAAAAAAAAATGACGAGTCGCGGTCATGTTAAAACAACTCAGTTAAATCCAACCGCCCAGCCCCCCCCCCCCCCCCTATTAATTCTTAATACATTATCATCAAAAGGACAATCTTTAAACTTAACATATTTCATTTCTTCACTATAGTGTAGTCGACTTGCAAAATGTAAGGGCCTAACGGGTGGAGGAAGACCTCAGGTTCTCCTACATGCAACCTCCGGTCTTGTAATAAAGTAACAGAGAACACAATTGCATTCTTCGTATTTGGGACGCATCGTAAATTTCAGTCTGTAAACGTGTTTTGTATTATATGAGAAACAACTCATTACCATCTCAATGATGCTGGAACGCACGTCATGTAATTGCTCGAGTTAGCTAGCTCATGACATCAGAGAAGCCAATTTGTACCGAAAAGAAATGGTGGGGGCTCATTAAAAAAAGAAAACAAAAGTTTTATTTCATGACGTAATTCTCCCTAAAACGTAGTTTTGTTAGCAGGTGGTAAACTGAAATAAAGTGGAAGACTGTTTTTGTTGTGTTGTTCCAAAATTGTGCAAATTCAGTATTCTCGCGCGTTTGGCATGCACTATCTTTTTATCGTTTGCAAAAATTACGTAAAACATGTCCTTTTCCCCGCCCCGGGGGTCACTAAATTTATGAAAGACTCTTGTCGAAGAACACTTTTAAGTCTTATTTGAAATTATCATGCTTAAATATTTGGATCAATCAGTCTCTGTGGTTAAATTTATCCTGACCTGCGATACAGTTTATTTATATAGAAACTTAAAGGAAAACACTTTTAGTGTAACTATAATGCACAGAGTTTTTATATAAGGCATACGGCATGTAGCATTTCTTGTTTGTCTGGGGCTTAGGTACTTAGTTTTTAGCATAATCTTTTAATCTTTAAAGTAATTTAAATCATGCCCGGTCCTACTCTTGGAGCCACTCATTTTACATAGACATTGATATATTGATAGAAAAATACACTTTCATGTATGAATCCACATTTCCTAGTGCTTAGATATTTCGCATGTAGCATTGTCGTGTTGACCTCTACAATGTTTATATAAATCATGCTCTCCTTCGATCAAAAATGGCTCACCCAGGGGTCACTTATGACATGCACCTTGAATGGGAAACAAAAACAAACATACAAACAAATGCATATAAAATACGAACGCAGCATTTCAGTGCGCGTAAACTTTTACCTTTCCTATGATCAAAGAAAATTATGTTACATGTTTTTGTCGGTGAGAACATTACATTATTATATTAATGATTTTTTTCCTCAGAATATTATCGCGTGACCGATCTCAGTTCATTTTTTCTTCTGAAATTCCAATAGGGTTACACCTTTGAGAACACCAGGTTACACCTTTCAGAATATTGCATATCATAAATAAGATTCGTGATTGGACAGTGCACTCGGTAAACTTTTTCTCGTCTGACAAGAAAAAAAACTGGCATTTTCCGACAGCGAAGTTGAATTTTTTTATTAAGCACACACAGAAGTACCAATTTTAATAATTTTCACTCATTCTTATATGCTCAGCTTTTTTAAGGAAAGTCTGGTTTCCATTAAATGCTTTGGCATGTTACATACATATACATGTATATGTTTACAAAAACGGTTACGAACGTTTTTTTTACTGTCAATGGAGTAGGCATTACCGTTAGAAAAGTCATTGCTAAAGCTCCGAGCAAAGAAATATAGAAATATCTAGCCCTTCATTGTAAATGTAAAAACTTTTTTCTTCCTTTTACAGTTTTACATTTATTGGAAAATGCGTTAAAAAGGATTTGACCTATCTTAAGTACAAAAATGTAGCTTCAAATCCGCGGTTTAGGTCTAAATATTTTCGGGACTGACTGATTTTTTCCTTTACATTTTAACAAAGAATGTAGTTACGAATAAACAACTTGTAAGATCATTCTATAATATTTTTGTTTTTCAATAATATCCAGTCGGCCTATTACCGTTATCTGTAATGGAGATACCAAATGTTTCCCCTCCAATATTTCAATACTCAATAACAGCTGAAAAAAGAACAGTGTAGAATTTTTTGAAAGACGCTTAGCAGCATAACCAAAGTCTAGATCTTTTACTATTTTTTAAAAGTGCACCTATATTATTGCTTAATTTGAATTTGAATAGTTTAAATATTGCATGAAACAAATCAAAGCTTTGGTATTATCAGACATGCAATTTTACATAGTGTACATTATTTAAACTGTGCATTATTTAAAACATACACACGTTAAAGTATCTATATTTTTCTATATCTATATTAGTTGATAACTATTGTTCCAGTCTTATTCTCTGAAAATATTTAGCGCGATGAGCTTCACTAGTGGGGAAAATATACCATGTTTATTTTGTGTTTGTTTGTTTTTGTTGTTTTTTTTTTTTTTTTTTTTATTGTTTTGTGTTTTTTTTGTGGAGGGGGTGGGGTCTGTCTGTTTGATTTTCATCTAAAAAGGATTGAAAATGTGTTACCCTTGCTGAGCCCTTTACCATGTTAGCCTGGCAGTGCGAATTTAGGTCTGAAAACTCGTACATGTACAGATGAGCCGTGCCATGACAAAACCAACATAATGGGTTTGCGACCAGCATGGATCCAGACCAGCCTGCGCATCCGCGCATCAGTTTCTCTACTTGTTATAGAGTTAGTAAGCGAACAGCATGGATCCTGATCAGACTGGGCGGATGCGCAGGTTGGTCGTAAACCCATTATTTTGGTTTTGTCGTGACGCGGCTCAAATGCTATTTCTGTTGATATTCCAAACAAAATAATTAATGGCTTTGCGAAACAATGTTTCTGTGGAGAAAAAAAAACAGTTTTAAACATTTTCACGACTCGGAAAATATTTTCGTCTCTCCTATAATGTGTTTTAATTCATTGAAACAAAAATAGATTACAATTACCTTTTCACTGATAAAAAAAACAGTTTTCGCAGTAAATTGATGAATTAAATTATTAATTTGATTAATTTGTGAGCGGTTGATTTATTACATTATTAATGAAACACATAATCCAAAAAAAGATGTATTTCATCGATTAAATACTATTGTGATACATTTGTTTTATTAAAGTACATCTGGTTCAAAATATTATTCGTGTTGTACGTATTCAAATTTCCTTCATAACGAACTTACCGAAACTTGACGGAAATTGTAATCGGAACATCCCGACTATTATCAATAAATTATCCGAAGTTTGACGGAAATGGCCGAAGAAGATGCGATTGCGGAAAATGCCGAGAAGTTTTTATTGAACGAAAATTATTTTTTTTTTGGCAGGAAACGGATTTGCTTCATAAACAAATAGGTCCGTGTGGCCAAAATAACTAGAAACATTCCAGAAATCGTACTATTTTAAAAACTGAAACATCATCCTATATAATTTTAATACATAATGTTTCAATTTAGTAACCGGGTAATAACACTAATTACTTACAACTACCTATCTAAATATAGGCACTGGGTCAAGTTTAATTTTAGGTCGTTCGGTCAAACAAACATAATTATCCTTTTTAGCCTTCGCCATAGGCGCGGTCAGAAGCCAGGATAAGTACTGGATAAACAAAGGTGAAATTAACTCCTTATTAACTTCCCGATTTCTGCCGAGAGTTTGTAAAATGCCATGACGGGGAATCAACTCTTCAAGATGGTCAGACTTTGAAACATGTTTCACTATAATTTATGTGTTCTGTTTCCAGGATAATTAGTTAATCATATGTTTGGGTCAATGCTTTATACCACAAGCTTTTACCGAGTGACATAGATAATCAGAATGAAAAAAAAAATATACAAAACAACAACAACATACAACATTATAAAACCATATATTTTATGTTAACAATACATGTAATGTAAAAAATAAGGTTAAAATGTAAAAAAAGTAAGTTTAAATAAAAAAATTAAAAAGGTAAGTTTAAATCAAAAGCATTTATAACAATTATTTGACGCCTATCTATTGCGCAAAGTTTGTCTTTCTCGAACATTTTCTTGAATTTTTTTGCACTCGAAAATATTTTAATGTTAGGGTATATAAAAGAAACATTTTGTTAACTTGCATTTTCAGACTTGGAATGTAGTGTAAACATAAAACGTGGTTTTATAAAAAAAAATCGTGATTATCTATTTACAAACGCCGAAATTTTAAGCCTGTGCTTTTCACGAAGCTTCTTATAGAATATGGTATAGGAAGAATGGACAGAAACGTTAAAAGTAATCAGCTGCATTTTTGAACTGATACATCCGAGTGAATGATCGCGTGATATTTGTTATGGTCAGATTTGGTCAACGCTAATGATATTTGATAATTTTTCGCTATATCTTTCACTATTAGAAGTAGATACAGGCAAATATTTTTCGATTCCAATAGGACATATCATTCCAATTCAGTTTTTTTCCCCGATATGCTTGCAAAAATAGTGACACATATTTTCATGCAAGCATAACGAATAAAAGAACAGTAAAAGAAGTGAGAGCTACAATGGAAAGTTACTGGAACCGGCAAACACTTGTATGTATGCCACACATTTGAGCCTTTTAATTAAGAATGAAGAAACTGTGTGCAGTAATAAAAAGACGCCCACAATCTAATAATGTTCTAGTAGCATCACATCGACATGCCATTTTGTTGCACTTAGTCTACTGTTAAGAGGTGCTCGTCGATTTGCATGTATAAAGCTTTTTTTATCCAACATAAAAACTTTTAAAAATATAAACGAAATTGCGACGTTTTCAAAAAGATTTGGATAGATATTACAATGTAAAGAAATTGCCCGCATAAAGACACTCATTCAGAAAAAAAGAGAAATGCATTGGTAGCAGATTGTAAATACTTGACTTCAATACATGTATATTATTCAGTAATGAATGTCAATCTGTTTGCAATGTGTATACTATTAACATTTTCTATTATATGCCTCTTAAATGTCTTGTTGTTTTGTTGTGTTTTTTTTTGACATGATGAGACTGGATGGAAATATTTTTCCGCGATTTGTGTACTGTACCATCAGATGGAAGGTCAGAATTAGTAACTTATGTGCAATTTTTCAGATCATTCTTTCATCCTGTTTTTCCTAAAAAAATTTTTTTACTGTGCAAAATGACCCGAAAATGAAAAGCGTTAACGTCGCAACGTTTTTCACTCAAATTAGGCTAAATATTGCACTAACAATCGATTTACAATTAATTTTAAGTATATATTTCTTTATGATATTGTTCAGATTTCGAGTATAGGGGATTGGAGTCCTCGATCCATTAGCATTTTCACATGTTTAACTAGTATTTGCGGTATTGGGAAGTTTCTATTTTAGATTTTCTATAGTCATCTCAATGATAAATAAAAACGAAAAGTATCTGAGTAAGAATGAGTAACATTGGATTGGATCACAAAGAACGTAATAGATCTTTTATGTTTTTTGTGGGATATTATTTTCAGCTACAACTCTCAACATTGTCCACTCATTTGCGACTAATCTTAACTAAAATGATGATGCTTCTGACTGTTATTATTACTAATAATTTCACTTAAAATTTCCGCAAACACCTGCCGGGAATATCAGCTACTTGCTCTTTTTCGTTTATTATGATATCATCACTTTTCCGCATTTTTTTTAAATTAAGCTTCTACTTGAAACGGAGTTACATAATATTCGATCATAATCAATCGACGCTTGATGCTTCATAAGCAGTGCTTCAAAGCTTATAAAACATATACTACTTTATCTTTGTGGTTTTTCATTAAACAATTATATCTAAAGATTCATTCAATCTTCATTACAACCACAAATATGTCTGCAAGTGGTTGGGTATATAGAACTTGGTTTGTTATTACTAATCTCTAAATATCTGTAATAGATTATTAGCCAGCGTCTGTTTCTGTTGAGGAAAGAAAAACAACACTACTACTGTTTTAAGAATGTTTTAAAGGAACTCCACTGAGGTCCAAACACCTGAAAAACAGATAATTTGATGTTCTTACTAAGATCAGCTGGGGCACTTAAAATAGAAAGATATGCAAAAGATAACCGATATAAATGGAAAATGACAGGCCTATGTTTGTGCTATTATTTGCCAACTGAGTGAAAACCGTTGCATTCAATGCTTTTCAATGTTGCCCAATTTTGCACGCTTAGAATAATAATTGAAATTTTGCACACAGACCAACATCAAATGGTACATTAAACTCGAAAAAATAATTTCCTGTCCAGTCATGTAAAAAAAACCTTAGTGAAGTCCGTTGACGAACAGAAGCATTCGGCAAATGACGTGACTAGCTCAGTAACTCAGTAACAAGAAAATCGACAGTGATATAGATTAAATTATATCTTAAAGCATGAAAAACAAACAAACATATTTACTTATTAAAAGGCACATTATGCCTCAGAAACGAATAAATTTTCCCTTTTTTTTTAGAAAGGTCAAAGATTAGTATTATATTGTTTAAATAATGGATTTAGCAAATTGAAGAACGTAGCGCTGAATGTGAAACTTCATTCGTTAGCAATATTTTCCCATACAAAATACTAAATCACAATTATTGTACTAATTCCCAGAAATCAACTGAAGAAAATGTGTTTCCGGTAATTTGCCAACCAGTTAGCTTTTGGGAAAAAAATAACAGTGCACTCAATATAAAGAAAGATTAGAAATGAAAATAAAACCATCTCTGAAGCATCTTATAAAAACTGTTTGACAATTTTCATTATTGAATTAAGTTACCCACAAACCATTTCTGGACTTTTCTGGTAGTTTAGGTAGAATCAATTGTTGAAATGACGTTTATATAACACAAACGCGGAAGTTGTAAAGAACAGTCAAACATTATTTAAACATTATTAAAGGACACGCTGGAACCTGGCATATTGGATTTGTACAGGTTAGTAGTTACACTGCACTTGAAAATGGGAAAGAACCCACTAATATCAAGTGTTTTACTAATACCATATGACGTAATATCACGTGAAAGAAGGGTGAACATAAAATTTACTTAGCAGTAGGTAGTAATTTGAGAACTGAGAGCTAATCTACACAATTCAAGTGGTATTTAAGTAGTTATCATCACTTTTTTTTATATAGACGTTGCTGAACTTTCATACTCTGGTATTGTTTCCAAATTTATTTATTTATTTATTTATTTTATTTAATTACTAAAGTGAATCGCAAGGCACAAATCATTCTCAAATACAAAGCTGCAATCAATTTTTTTTAAATATTATTGAGGCTTCAGAATAACATCAAATGCTCACATATCATGAGGGCATATTACTTCGAATATTGCTGTTGGTAAAACAATGTCTGTTATTATTTCAAAGCCAATATACTTTTAAATTAGAACCCATGCATTTCTACGGCAAGATGATTGGGCCTTTGCTAAAGGCATTTCTTTGATATTTCTGCTGACAAAATTCTCGTAGCTTTGCCCAGGGCAAATATTGACAGTCCTACGTTCTATCGTAATATCATTCAATCGTATCCTAACATTTATCGTACTAAAAACTATATATCACAAGTTCGTAATAATATAAATTTTTAAAAATTATTGAGACTTCAGAATAACATCATTATTATCATTATTATTATTATTATTATAATTATTATTATTATTATTATTATTATTATTATTTCAAAGCCAATATACTAGAACCCATTGAATTAGCACCCATGCATTTCTACGGCAAGATGATTGGGCCTTTGCTAAAGGCATTTCTTTGATACTTCTATTGACAAAATACTCGTAGCTTTCTCCAGAGCAAATATTGACAGTTCTACGTTCTATCGTAATATCGTTCTATCGTATTCTAACATTTATCGTACTTAAAACTATATATCACAAGTTCGTAATAATATAGATGTTATGATGTTACACGAATTTATTTCAAAATACTCACAGAACAGATTTATTCAGGATTCAGGATCAAAATTTTTTAATTCTTCTTTCTTTTTTTCTGACGATAAGTAATATAACTTCCGTAAATACATAGAGGATATTCAAGTTTGTTTTATAAATACAGGATTTATTTTCATTGAAAAAATAGTTCATGAGTGGCGGTGGCCACGAATGAAATATGATAATTTTCTTATCACAAGATAAAAAATAAACCCTGTATTTATAGAAAAAAACAACTTCTTTTTTTAATTTTATGTTGTTTTTTTTTACATTTTTCTCCTTTTTCTGACATTACAATTTGAAAGACTTCCCCTTAAATTGTGTTTATTGGCTGAATTTAGAAGAAACTAGTCCGGCAAGACAACAGTGAAAATACGGAAAATGAATATACGAAAATAATTTTCTACAGTGAAATACGGAAAATGAATATACGAATTTTATTTTATCAATATTTCTTAATATTTCATTTATGAATATGTAAAAAATGCGATATATCTGATAAAAATAATTAATAAGATCATGGCATTCAAAATCTTGAATCTTTTACCAGGCATTAATAGGTTACTCAGTACACAGTTTACTCTCTTAATTACAATAACCAGAATTTTGTAACAGACATGGAAGTTTAAATTTCTTCTTACCACAAGCAGAGGTACCAATATTGATAACTTGGGAATTTCAATTACAAGCAATTTTGAAATAAAATCTGTTTTTCGTCACTCGTTTGATAGAAATATTATATATTATAAAAATAAGGCTTATTATAAATTGTTGCCCCCCCCCCCCACACACACACACACCAACGACGTACCAGTGCCATATTTGTACTTGCTAGGTGGAGCATTGCTAATAGAAAAGACAAATTACCAGCTATTTGTACATTATTTTCAGATTTCAATGATTTCGGTTCGATTTAAAACCATCAAAGAATGTATTTACAAATAAACAACCTGTAGAATAATTCCATAATATTTTTGTTTTTCAAATATATCCACATTTCCGTTACCCTGGTATCTGTTACAGCGATTAGAAGAAATGTTTGCAGAAAGAAAATAAGTAGGAAGCCTGTTCACGACTACCATTTTACAGAAAAATAAAGTGAAACTTTTGACCGAGCCGAAAGTTGTTTACAATAACATGTATATGAGTCGATTTGATACGATTTATGTGTGTGCGTTTTTTTGTTGTTGTTTTTTTTTGTTGTTGTTGTTGTTGTTGTTGCTTTTAGATGGCGGAATTTTCTGCGTATATGCAGTTTTCCTTGATGACAAAACTAGAGACAGCAAGAGTTCCATCAGACGATACTTAAACTTAAATTGCGATCAAACTTTAAAATCTGAAGTCCTATATAAGTTTTCTGTACATATTTCACGTTTCCTTATCGAACGAAGTTCTTTCAGTACCATCACAAAAAGTCCTAAGTGATAGCATAAGTATAATGACATTAAACCAACTGTAGGACTAACTTAAGACTATTTCAATAAATATTTTTATCTTCAATTACTGTAGACTATGAATAGAAAACAATGACAGACCCTTTGTGTAAATGCCTATCAGTATTGCTATTTTGATATTAACATAGAGGTCATAAGTGAGAACACTTTCTTTAAAACGAAAAAAATTTAATTTCAGGTCTTACGACTGATTTCAGACTAAGAACTTTCTATATAAAACACAGCCCTGTATTATAAGCTAATGGAAACCACTATATGTTTGTTTTTGGTGGTGCTGTCATAATTTGACGACGTGGTGCACGACTAATTTAAAATGTGTGCTTTATTTAGCATATAAATTCAATTTCAAAGTCGGCCCGTTTTTATACGTAGGATGATAATACGTTGTTTTTATTGTATTTTTCATCAATACTAGTGTCTCAACGATCTCATCTCGAAAAGTTGATTGATAAGCACCCTCGAAACAAATGCCGTTTTCTCACAATTAACTGGCATTTAAAGTATCGGGAATTCTATTTTAATTTTGTTGTACAAAGTTCAATAGAACTGAGTCAATAGTAATTTAGACGAAGAGTAATTATATAATTTAGAAATAAATGTGTCTAGCTTTGGATTAATTGCCTCTGAATTGACAATACAATTAAGTCTCAATAAAGATACACTCGAAATAAAATAGTTCTGCGCAATATAGGCCTTTATTGTTCTTACGCAAACATTCTGAAATTGCATCTATGTATGGCTATTTTCTTAAATGCTTGATGATTCAGCGATATTGTGGTCCATTTCTCGGTGCGATTAATGTATCATTTTTTCATATATTACATTCTCATGGAAGAGTTGAACAGCCTCTGTGACGTCAAATATAACGTCAATGAATTAACTGCGTGATTTCGAGTAACGACGTTTAAAAAAAATTAACCTCATTTGTTTTAAAGCAGCACGTCTCCATATTCATGTCAATGTTGATAAAAATTTAAGGAATTATTTTGATTAGATGACACACGCCTTTTAATCTTAATGGAATAGATGTACATGTAGTATAAAAATCGTTCAAAAAAGACAAACAAAATCAACAACAACAATAAATTCACAGTATCACTGGATTGTGAATATAAACATTTTTTAAATTAATAATATATGTTTTCTTGCGTTTGATTCTTTCTTTCTTTTTTCTTTCTTTATTTATTTCTTCCTTCCTGTCTATTTATTTATTTTATTTTTGCTTAACTAAAAGGGTGAAGCTTTAATTTCAGATTTTATTTTCATGTTTGACGTCATCCACATATTGTAAGTAAGATACATAAATAAATGTTCATTTATAACTTATACGTGCTTCATCTAAACCAATTCCTCTTTCGTTATTTTTTGTAGTTCTGTTCTATTTTTTGACATTTAACAATTTTTTAGGTTGGGTTTTACGTCGCAGCAACTCTGTACATATCATATGCCTCACTGGTAGAGGAAGCCCTCCGTGCATTATTTAGAACCACCGACGTTCGGTTACATTTACATGAACCTGGGACATAACATACCTTTTCACGAACCATTTTCTGCTATCTTAATTACATGTACATGTATATCATCTACAAATGCAAAGCTATACATCTTAAACATTATATACACACCGTGAACTGCATGTATTGTTTTTAAAATGTGAGCAATATAATAATTCGTTTAAAATACTTTATTTTCGCGACAAAGTCGTACATGTATATTTTGGTATACCAAATTTTCTTGAAAGTATTACGTACACTTTATGAAGCTTTTGTCAGTCGTGAAGACACGTCATCAGGTCAGTTAGGTCAGTGCAACAATGGTGGCTGCTCAAGTTTATAATAAAAATTAAATTTTCTTTAAATAATTATTCAAATTCAATGCAGGTCATTCAATTTGGGTAAATTTGAAGAAATAATAGACATTATTCACTATGCCCTTGGTGAACTACCAGCACTTTGAAAATATAACTTCTATAATAACATGTAAATATTGTCCTTTATTAGTTACAAAGAAGTAGTATTTGCTTTGGCCACCAACCTAGATCGATACGTTTTAATTAGCAGACTTACAGAAATGCTATAGTAAGCAAATTCGTATACGCGAACAAAGTCCGGACAGCATTATCGTCATTATCGTAAATGCGAACAAAGTCCGGATAACTAAAATAACATTTCAACCAGAGTTATCGTTCATTTTTATTTAAAGTCGTGTTCGGCTTACGTCGGATTGTTGCATACCACTTTGTACTTTAAAATTTACTCTGAGGGTGGTGACATGTCCGGGGTCCGTACTCGACAACAATGGACGGATGGACCCACATTCAACACAGACTAGTACTTCTTACCGTCGGTTTACAAAGAAAGTACTAAAAAGCTTATTCAATCATTGGCAGCGTCAGACAAAGCACTCGAGACAAATGATAATCAGTTCTCACATAATAGTATATGACTAATCTGTACAGAATTTATATGTCTGCATTTTATTAATAAATTATGAGTATTCTAAATTGTCAGAGTTAGTAATTCTTCTAACAACTTACGGGTGCACAAGTTTCAGTATTTTTTTCTTAGGTGGTATATCATCCCATTCCTATTGACATATTTCGGCAATTGTTTTTTCAAGCATCTACTTGAGATAGAGTTAGATCTCAACCAACAGACGTTTGACGATTCAGAGGCTGAGAATATAGCGTACTTCATGTTAGAACTTTCATTACTTATCAAACTAAATGTGCTTACACTTTATTACAACCACAAATATGTCTGCAAGTGGTTGTTATTATTAGAACTTGGTTTTTTATTACTAATTTCTCAATATATGTAATAGATTGTTGACCCACGTCTGCGTCTGCCTATGGATAATTCATTCGGAACTGACTCGGTTATTATCTATAATAATTACCCGAAGACTGACGGAAAGGGCCGAGTAGTTGCGATTGTGGATAATTGAGACTTTAATCAAGACAGGACAGACTTGCGAAGTGTAAATCCATAGTTCATTAAACTTTTAATGTTGTCCGCCTTATGCACGAATTATTGAAAAGGTAAGTTCAAATAAGAAGAACAAATAACAATTAAGGTCTACAAATAAATATTTTAGACATATTTAACACATCCATTGTTCACACATTTTCTGAAAGTCAGGAGATTTTTTAATGTGTAAAAAAGCAATTTGAAAACCCATGTTGTTTTATATGTGATATAAATCAACTTACTTAGATAATTAACAAAGTTCGTATAATCAAGTCGATGTTAGTGTAATTAAAGGGTTAGTGGTTTCAAATATAAATCAATGACCGCACGTGTACCAATTCATCAAGGTGGAAATTTAACTTTGCCACCATTCCCGGCGGGTGAAATTTAGCCAACAAATCTGATACCAGAATATAATTTGACATTGAGAATGAATCCTACCAAAGTTTGTGAAGCATGCATTTTTCATTGTAAAAGAAGCAAGAATACTCAATTTCTTTCAATATGGTGTGTTTGTTTCTTTTATTTTTTGACATTGTGAACATAGAGAAAATTCATAAATGTAGCTTTGCCCCCGTATCTGTAGAAGGTATCTCTTATCGCCGTTACAAACAAGTATATCTGTAATGATTTTCTACTTTATTTTTGCTTGACCTTTTCACAGAAAATAAAATTCTATTCTTTGACAATGTCGTTGCAGTCAGTCAACTATATATCGTTAATACTTTTTTATTTGCTTCATTTTTTTTCAATGCATTGTCCCCATATTTAGACAAAGAACCTTTGGAAAAGATCTTCAAGTGGTTTAAACTGAATTTGAAATTGACCATTATTTGACTTTGACATTCAAGGTAAAATTATTGTTATTTTTTTCTTCTTAAATAGGCTATATTTTTCTTGGCTTTCGAAAGACATGTCAAATTGTTTAAATATGGTCTGGGTCATTATTTGACCTTGACATTCCTAGTCAATCTTTTTTTAAATTGGCCATAGCTTTGTAAATTTTCTTATTTTCTTACGGATTTGATTCATACTTGGACAAAAAGTACTTGTGACCCGAAAGACATTCGAATTATTTAATATGATCTTGAACTTTAAATGCCACTGACCGTCAATGTCAATTTATTGAATTTCTCTTACATTGTTGTAATTTTGTAACTTATTTGAAGATTTATTTATACCCGAATAAAGCTGACATGCTGAATTGAATAGTTCAAATGATAATTACCTTGATCTTTAAAAGACCTTAATAATCAAGGTCGAAATATTGAATTTAGCTAGCTTCATTACAATCTGCACAAAATGGCTTTATTAGAGAATCTTGCGGTTAGTCAATTACATCGGATTTCTTGTGTAAAGTAATGTTTCAGCATCGAAAAAAGGTTTGTTGAAGGCACATTATGCCTCAGAAACAAATAATTTTTGCTTCTTTAGAAAGGAAAAACATTAATTTTATTACATTTAAATATTGTAATAATTATAAAAAATTTGAGCATATTTGGTGTTTGTTACCTAAATGCGATATAATTGCCATCAAAGTCTTTTTTTTTCACCATTATAAAAGTTATTCTCGAAAAACAGAGTCAGCAAATGATATGAAATTCAGCACATAAATCTAGAAAAACGTTAAATAGGACATTAGAAAAAATATCGAAAATTTATTTCCAGTCCAATCATGTCAAAAAACCCTCAGTGGAGTTCCTTTAACGGGTATCATTTTCATTTGTGTCTCTGTGAGTTTCTTGTAAGATGAAATATATAAGAGTAATATTAAGTGCATTTCTGAATGAACGGATGTTGTTTATTTATAAGTTTATGAGCTAAATTACAAAAACTTGTGCACTTGTCTTACAATGAATTTCATGATTTTCAAACAGTTATCAATGGAAATCTATTTTTCAAGTAGATTGTTTTGAGAAATGAAGAAATTTGGTAGGTTGCTTTTTACTGGTACACAATGCATTTAACAGGAATCATCAAGTTGATGAACTTTATGGATGAATTTTATGAGTGCAAGCGACGATTATGTGAATATATTAAAGGCATCACATCACAGTATCATTAAACAACAACAAAATAATAATAAACAAAACCCATTATTCAGAATCAGCGTGCAGATACAACCGGATTTGTGGTCTATGTCTGTTGTTTTTTTTTCTATTTATTTCCTTCCCGAAAACTTGGTGGTTGATATATGACTGTTATAAGGGATGTTGTTGTTTTTGTTTTGTTTTTTCTAATCGTGTCATAGATCCCTGACGTCTCAGCAACATCCGGAACAGTTTTAAGAAGCGGCTAAACATCACACCGGTAGGCCACAGTGAATAACAAGGAAAACAAAGCATCCTACATTAATAAATGATCTTGAATAAGTCCCTGGAATGACACTTAACCCTTAACCTCCTGAAAAATATATAATGGATTCGTCCAGCTTTGAGTTTTGAACAATCCATTCCAAGTTAAAGGGATTTCAATAACAGAATATATAAACTGAGCTACTAACAGACAATGGTTCTATACTGGAGACAAAAGGCTAATCATTTTCGGGTCCAGTAGTTACAGTGTAGCAATACCACGTGACATTGACGTCATTTTCGGCATCATTTCCAAGACAAATGTTGCTCGATTCGGAAAAGAAAATAGCCGTAAATATTTTATTTCTGTACTAATTTCTTTGGGATATGCACCAGTCTACGGGGAAAAACATAAGCTTTCCATAGAATATTGGATCTTCGTCAGTTTATAAGCCGTTTTATCAAACACTTTGCATAACCTTGGAAGTTGCTTGTATTAGAGCGGGCTTCAGTTGCAAGCTATTTCGTTTTCTGGCGTTATCTGGTCTACGCCATGATTAAAACGTCAGGTTTACATCAACCGGGAGTACGGAAGGCAAAACTCTACCTAAATATGTTCATATTTTTATTATGAATGACATAAATCTTACATTTTTCTTCAATTGTCAATTCTGGCACCAGTTCCAAGTCGAAAAAAAGGACTACAGTTTAAAGCAGATTTTAGAATCCGTTGCAAATGCGAAGCAACATGCCTACCGTTCTCTTTCTACAATTTAGTTTTTCATTGTTGATCTTTAACAAAGAGATTGTGAAAAAACTGATTGTTCCTTAAAGCAATAACACTTACTTGTATCGCAATAGTGCACGTCAAATCACGTAGATTTAGTCCTGCGGAAAATAATATTTTAGTTTCGTTTATTTTTGTAAAGAGTAACTGACAAACACTGACACTCGTGAATGTGACGAATAGGTTCTTCTGTCCTCAAAAGAGAGACTTTTAAAAGGTACATATTTTTTCTGGAATTGTTGTATAATAAATTTCTATAGTTTAATAAAAGAAATCACAATTTGAACTTGGAACTTTGCCGTGTAAATCTGATAGTATTGTTACTTAGTTGCATTACTTATGATTCTCTATTTATCAAAAAGACCCAAAATAGCCATGAATAAGAACGAGAATGGACGCCATGTGGAGTAAACAAAGTAGAAAATAGTAAACAGATAAATGATTTTACAAACCAACAGCCATCGATCACAGTCAAATTTCTTGAAAAAGACGGAAATAACAATGATTATCAATAATTATATAAATATTTACATTAACATCTGTAATAGCAACATCGGCAAGATCTATGACTGGGGATCATATGCCACTGATGCGTCCATTGAATAATTGATAGCTAACATAAGCTTAGTAAAATTACGATTACATTTGAAGAGTATATTCAATTTTTATCCTTCAACTGTCAAATCACTTACTTCTTTATTTACATATCAGATAATTCACTTATTACGTATATGCGTCATGTTTATCATGTTTTAGATTTTAATGTGTGGTCCTTTTTTAAATCTTAAAATGCTACAAAAATCCTGTTGAGGACATCTGCAGGTCATGCCGCGTGCAATAATCCATGCATTTACAGCCAATGACCACATCGATAAGAAATAGTCCCAAATAGCCCTATCGTTTTTATTCAGTTGAAAGAGACATTATTGTTAAAAAGTTCTACTCGATTTAAATGTTTTCAAACCATAAATATTCCGTTCCCTTCCTCTCTTTACAATTTATATTGGTGAGCTCTCTGATAAAGCTGAGTTGACTGATATAATTAGATTTGTAATATAATAATAATAACTAAATTTGTCAGATATGCAGTTTATCAACAGAAATAAATATAAATGCAATTATAAAAT
The DNA here is from genome assembly GCF_026571515.1 of Ruditapes philippinarum. Taxonomy (NCBI): domain Eukaryota; kingdom Metazoa; phylum Mollusca; class Bivalvia; order Venerida; family Veneridae; genus Ruditapes; species Ruditapes philippinarum. Next base: position 326,204 of record NW_026854709.1, on the reverse strand, counting down.
AGATAGTGTTTAATAGTGTTCTTAAGTTAACGAAGTTATATCCAGTTCACGAAAACGGTTACCGTGGGTATGAAAACAGGATGTAAAAATATTTTTTATCAACGAGTGCCACTGTGTTAAAAAGCTGAATCTATCATACTAAAACATTGCTACAGGTTCTTTATATATATATATATGTGGTTATACGTATAAATAGCTCTTTACAAAAGAATAACCTTTGACTTTAAAATTGCCGCGTTGAGGCGTAACCCTTTTCACAGCATACAAATCGAAGTGATCCTGAATGTGCACGTTCAATGGACAGGCTAGCTAAGTCAATCCGAGCCTGAAACATTTTCAATTTTGCCGTTTTGGGCGATATTTAGGGTTTCTGTTTTCTATTCCACGTTTAGTATTGCTACATGACACAAATAGATTTTTCATAATCATTACCGTGAAAGAACAATGATTAAAGAGCAAATCAATTTCTTTACAAATACAGACAACAATTTTACGACTTTTAAAATCACTTATAGCGCAGCGAGTAAAAATCATTTAAATATTCATTTGTGTTTATGTAAATCGTATAGTAAATAAAATGTTTTTCATGGTTAACATAATTAATTAAAGAAAGAGAACGGTAGGCATGTTGCTTCGCATTTGCAACGGATTCTAAAATCTGCTTTAAACTGTAGTCCTTTTTTTCGACTTGGAACTGGTGCCAGAATTGACAATTGAAGAAAAATGTAAGATTTATGTCATTCATAATAAAAATATGAACATATTTAGGTAGAGTTTTGCCTTCCGTACTCCCGGTTGATGTAAACCTGACGTTTTAATCATGGCGTAGACCAGATAACGCCAGAAAACGAAATAGCTTGCAACTGATGCCCGCTCTAATACAAGCAACTTCCAAGGTTATGCAAAGTGTTTGATAAAACGGCTTATAAACTGACGAAGATTCAATATTCTATGGAAAGCTTATATTTTTCCCCGTAGACTGGTGCATATCCCAAAGAAATTAGTACAGAAATAAAATATTTACGGCTATTTTCTTTTCCCAATCGAGCAACATTTGTCTTGGAAATGATGCCGAAAATGACGTCAATGTCACGTGGTATTGCCACACTGAGTTAAAGGTTTTGTCAATTTGAAGACGAGACAGTTTCTATACCTTATCTCTACTTAATAGAATTATTAATTTAAAGCCATATATTTTATACATAATACAAATGTACAAAAAAAGAACATTAGTTAAGTTACTGAACCCAGAGGATATTTATTTTGATTCTTAATTAACCTTTCAATGATTGGGTCTGTGTACCAATATAGATAGATAAATAAATTAATAAATGAAAGAATGAATAAAGGAACGAACCAACGAACGAACGAATGAATAAATAAATAAAAAACGAACAAATAAACAAACATGATCCTTGTTTAGTTTGTGTATATTTTGGACATGCAACAAAAGCTGTTTCTAGGAAATCCAGTATAAACAGTTCATTTCACGCTTATTCTAATAGAGCTTTCAATCATATTAAAATGTAGAATAAATTTCAGTTATGTTATATAATACAAAATGATACAAATTCAGCCTTCGATCGATTGATCGGTCGATTTTCCTGTCCGGAATAAAAGAAACAAAGTTGATTAGCTCCCAAACCAAAATAAAACTAGCATCCTTTATCATATACGTACTGTGTTTTGACCCAAGGTAACGCCCATTACAGAAGGTCATGTACCATGGAAGTAGCTATTTTACTATCACGTAGGGATGGATTATTCTTAATAATGGGTAATTCTTTCAGAATTATATATATTCTATAATGTTCAGCTGTCTGCTTTTGTCATTTCTGAGTAGGAACTTAATACCTCTGTAAAGTAGATAGTTGCGGCAGTGTATTATAAACTGCAAATATACAATATGAAAGGGGTTAGTTATTTTTTTCAATTGCACATATAATATTTGATAGATGGATGAGTGTACTAGAATTGTACCAAATATCCTTTTTTCGTCTCAGATTTATGAATGAAAAGAATTATGTACTCCTACTGATAAGTCGCTGGGTACTTTTTAACTGGTACAGAAGTCGACAAGTACTAAATCTAGTAATTCAATGAAAAATGTATTTATTTTGATAGTATCATTCGCCCATGAATACCCCAAAATGTAAGTTAGAAAAGATAGAAAAAAATCAAGGGAAAAAAAAGAAAAAAAATGTATACAAAATTAATACGAAGAAAAAAATATTATATTGTACTTCGTTTTATTACATGATATTCTTTGCTACACTCATGGAATATAATTATGCAATTATGTATTCTACAGCCGGATTATTGTGGTTTTCTTATCACAGCGTTCCTCAAGGTTAAATTAATTAATCCGCGCCACGAAATAGTTCCGTGCTACAGAAGCATGTATTTTCCGCACAGATGAAAATACTTTCCGGTTTGGAAAAGTCGGTGAACATTTTCTTGTAAAAAGCTGAAATGAATGATCGGTGTACTGGGAAATTCCGTTTTAATAAAATACTTTAAAGACAAAATTACGGTCATTATTAATCAGTGGTTTTTGAAGAAATTTAACCGGATCATGACTGCTTGCCAAGAATCATTTAAATCAATGACGCGCCTTAACTAGAACTTCGTGTCAAAGGCTTTAAGATCGTTGATTAAATAAAGTTCATAAAATTGGTCTTAAAATGTTTATTTTTACTTGTAATTCTATTTTCGTTGCTTTTGTGGTTGCTGTCGTCATTCAGGTTATGGTTGTTGTTGTTGCTGCTGCTGCTGCTGCTCTTGTTGTTGTTGTTGTTGATGATGATGATATGATGATGATGATGTTGTTGTTGTTGTGGTTGGTGGGGGTAATGATGATGATGATGATGATGATGATGATAATGATGATGATATTGTTGTTGTTGTTGTTGTTGTTGATGATGATGAGGATGTTGTTGTTGTTGTTGATGTTGTTGTTGATGATGATGATGATTATAATGTTGTTGTGGTTGTTGTTCAATAATATCTAGAAAAAAATGAAAAGAGGAAAGAAAGAAAAGAAAAATGGCATAGAATTTTGATGAGACTCATGTCCACTTACACTATATCTAGAATAGTATATATTATGTGAAATATTATCATTTAATCAGCATTTATCAACCTTTTATTTTCAATAAGTACTTCATTAATTATTCAGTACATAATCTAAATATCACATTTTATATTGTTTGATTACAATGTTCTATTTTATATTTATTATATTCTACATAAGACCAGACAAATGAACACTTCAATACTGCATTGCTGATTATCCCGACTTTTAATGCCACGTTCACGTGATTAAAATCATGTGTACGAATAGAACAGAATAGAATAGAATATCGGAGCAGAGCTGAGTTGAGCTGAGCAGAGGAGCGTAGAGCATAACAGAATAAAATATATAATAGAACAGAACAGAACAGAACAGAGTAGAATAGAATATTTTACAATCAAAGGGTCATGAACATGTATAATAATTTTTTTAAATAATCACATTATTACCAGATCAATGCTGGAATACGAAAACTAAAGCTTTTCAAATTCTTATTAGAAGAAAACAAACCAGAAAATAATCTGATATTACTAGATCTAAGAGTACTCTCAAAGGAGTGGGTGGGATGGGGGAGAGCATTTATCGCAAGGGAAGGTAACTAGTTCGTATAATTTAACCACGATTCCGATGCTATCGGATCACCTCGGCCGATTTCAAGAATTCAAACTTGACGGAGATTGCCGATTTGTTACGATTGGATTCCGAAGTTAGTGCCAATCGGAACAATCGAAAGTCTGGCGGAAAGGGTCGAAAACATGCGATTGATGTTAGTGCAAGAACTGCTTTATGGTATTTTAAATTTGAATTATCATTGTTGTTGTTGTCGAAATCATGGTTACATTGGGCACGGAATCATGGTTATATTATGCACGGAATCATGGTTATATTGTGCACGGAATCATGGTTATATTGTGCACGGAATCATGGTATATTGTGCATGGAATCATGGTTATATTGTGCACGGAATCGGGGGTTATATTATGCACAGGATCATGGTTATATTGTGCACGGAATTATGGTTATATTGTGCACGGAATCATGGTTATATTATGCATGGAATCATGATTATATTATGCGCGGAATCGTGGTTATATTGTGCATAGAATCATGGTTATATTGTGCACGAAATCGTGGTTATATTGTGCAAAGAATCATGGTTATATTGTGCACGGAATAATGGTTATATTGTGCATGAAATCATGGTTATAATGTGCATGGAATCATGGTTATATTGTGCACTAAGCATTTAAGAAGTAGGTATAGATTACAGATCAAAATTTGTTACCTTAATACAAGTAACATTATATTATCAATGTATGTTTAATGTATATATCTTTTATGTATGTCCGTGGTGAAACCTTATTTGATTTTGATGAAAACCTGTATCGAACACACTCTTTCCAAATGGTAATAATAATAATAATGATAATGACATAATGATAATAATAATAATAATAATAGTAATATTAATAATAATAACAATAATAATAATAATGATGATAATAATAATAATAATAATTATAATAATAATAATAATAATAATAATACATGTAATAATAATAATGATAATAATAATAAAAATAACATTAATAATAATGATAATAATAATAATAATAATGATAATAATAATAATAATCATGATAATTAATAATGATATTAATCGTTTGCTATAAGACATGCATGTCTATATAATGTACACAAATCAGTTACATCAACACGTTAATTCATGCGGATAACTTTCGGTGTTATCTGTTGCCCGGAGGGTCAGCTGATAATAATCGTGTTATGCCACGACGCTTACATACATGTGCACTCTATGTTTAACATTCCATGTATAGTGCAGAGAGACTTTGCAACACGGACATTTTGTGTGTTGAAAATTGAAGAAAAAAAGAAAACCTGGAAGGATTTTTAAGAAGTTGTAAAAGCGGCGGGGTTGCGACCTGCTGGTCCGTGGGCGTTCACGACCAGCGGGTCAGGCCGCAGTGGTTAGAGCTTGAACTTGTAGTAATTTAGTGAGAGAGAAAAAAAAGAACAGAGGACCACCATGTGCAAGTTCTAACTGTCAAGCTTTCTGTTTAGTAAGTTTCTTTTCTTTTATTTCATGATTTGTATAGTTAGATAATACGTACTATTTCTGTAGGAAGCACTTTAAAAATGCACGAGAAATGTTCATAATTTTATTGGATTGCTAGTGATATCCAATGAATTCAGTTTTGTTGTTATATTGTGGCATGCAGATACTTTTAACACTGCTGTGCACATTGCAATAGCTTAATCAGAACCAAACTACTTTAGTATCAGTTATATTTCTCTTGTGTTCATTGGTGAGCGAGCGGTCTATATCATACAATATTGCATATTTTAACATGTTAATACATAATCTTTGGACTTACACGTACATACTGCATGTGGTATAAAGCATGACTTTTCTTCTGTATGAACATGATCTGATTTTCTCACTATATTTGTAGATTCTATAATTTTATGTACAATAATTTTTACTCATACAATATCAAGTCAATTAATGTTTTGTTCTTATCTCAGCAGTGTGTGTTTATCAAACACTAATAAATAGCAACCATTGGCATCATATAAAATTTGTAACAGAATCAGTCACTGAAGTTCAATTGTGTCTGAGTGTAAAATGAATGCCATCTCTGTGCAGGTCTTGTAACTATATCGAAATGCATACATATACATGCATACTTTGTCAAAACTTCACCGACCTGATAACTTTCTAATGAAAACCAATTATGTTAAACGGAGCTTCCGGTCCAAAATAACTGAAAACTATATGAACTTAACTATGAATTAAACATTGAAAACAAAAAAATGTAGGTTGTATATAGAACTCTTGTTAGAAATAAATATGGCTTTATTTTGTTATCAGGTTAAAATTATTGTGCGTGAGAATAACACCTGATGAAATAAAGCCGAGCGTTTCATGTGCCCGAAGGTGTGAACATCTTATCACTTATATTATAATTATGATCATTATTATTACTGTTAAAAAATTTGCTATAAAAAGAGAAAATAATAAAGTCTTTATTTTATCTGGAAAAGAAAACAAACAAGTCCCTTTAATGTTCTAACAATTTTGAAATTGTATGGAATGGCAGTTCCGGGTTTGTATCGGTTTTTGGGAGAAAGTGTATATTTCGTTATTTTAAGGAAAATAATTTTGTTTTGTTTTATTCTTATATTCAAATCATTATAAGCCAGTTTTTAAGCCCTCAATATGTACAACAAAAAACTCTTTGATAATATCTTTTTGATAATACCAGAGATGTCGAAACCTAGTTCCATGCTATTAGTTTACGATACCGACTTGCCTGCTTATCAGATATTATACGCGCGTGAACAAGGCCTAATTGAGACGGATAGTATAAATAGTTCAGAAAATAAAATCTAGTTTTATAACACAATTTCATTAATGTTGAAAATGCAGCTGTCAGATTCTCTGGGGTATAGATTATCTCTCCACCTTTACAAAGTTTGTGATAAATACCGGCAATATTCTTAATCACAGAAAAGTCATTTACCGCAAAGTGAAATCACAGACTACGCTAGTCAGCGTAAAGGCTATGCACGCAATTCTTTGGACTTTTATTTCTTGAACCGTCGTTATAGAAAATGAACAATTTGTGGTCATTTAATTATCTAAGATCGTTACACCATATACACACAACTTTACGATATCAGTTTATTCCAGAGGATAAATAGAATCGAAAAGAGGTTCAGTTAGCTTTCAAAAAAAATATATATTTCATATTTTTTCTGTGATAAAATATTACATTCCATTTGAGGACTAGGAATTTACAAACGGTAAGTTTACAGAGCTGCAAATGAAAATATTTCCTTTCTAAATCTAAATTTTTTAGAGTGACTATTTATTTTAAGAATTACTTAATCATTTTTTTCAGTTAGCCAAATAATTCATAAATGTTTAATGATTTTGTCTTTGTTAAATTAGTTCATGCGTGGATCATTTTATCAACTTAAAAAGAAGAAAAAAAATGAAATTAAAAGGAAAGAGAAAAGAAAGAAAAAGAAATTAAGGAAACTCATATTTGTTTTAGTCACTTCTGCGTAGGTCTTTTAAAACAAAATATTATTTAAAAAAATCTTATACACTGAAATACATGTCGATTTATTAGTTAAAAAATTAAATTGAATTTTTTTTATAGAAAATATATATTTGAATTACAATGTTTAAATCTACCCTTTCATAGCAACGAATGGTACTTTTACATTTTTATAATCTTATAATGTATTCCAAAACTGGCGTAAATTATTAATAATTCATATGTATTCAATACCCTACAGTATATATTTTACATGCGCATGAATTTTTTTCATGTCGTGTTTGCACAAACTTTTCCCAGTTTAGATAAATAAAGTACTGACTTTTAAACTTACAAACCATTGATTTCCTTTAAAAAATACTTAATTAAGACGTCATGGAATGATCGTATATATAAATTGACTACAGCGCTTTGACATTTTGTTATATAACGGTGCCCACGCTATAGACGCAAATACTTTCCAGCTTCATTAAAGGCCCATTATGCTTCAGAAATGCTTTTATTTTTATTCCTCAAATGCTTTTTTATTTTTTCGTATACTTTCATAGTTTTCAAGAGTTACTCATTGGCCAAATAAATGCCCGAGGCATCATTGTCGTCAGGTGCTTTTTAGCAGTTAGTGCAGTTAAAGTGATTAAGTACTAGTATTTTGTTTGGAAGTCAAAACACTAGTTTGTTGACATTTTGCTGCTTTAATAACAAATTATTTCACATTTATCGCTACTTTCTTCACTCTTAACCCATTATTTAAACGTTATAGAATAATTATTCATGTTTGTCCTTTTTAAAAGAAGTAAAAATATTTATTTCTAATTTGCCTTTAACAAAATAATTTCCTAAATTTTAAACATGTCATTAAATAATACCACCAGAAGCTGAAAGCTACTGGTCAAACTATATAATTGAGCCGCGTCACGACAAAACCAACGTAATGCGTTTGCGACCAGCATGGATCCAGACCAGCCTGCGCATCCGCGCAGTCTGATCAGGATCCATGCTGTTCGCTATCAGTTTCTCTACTTGTAATAGGGTTTGTAAGCGAACAGCATGGATCCTGATCAGACTGCACGGATGCATTATGTTGGTTTTGTCGTGACGCGGCTCATGTATTAATCGAATAGCTGATTTATTTCGGGAACTTAATACTCGAAACTTCTTTATAGAGTACTCATTTAACTTAAAATACTGTTTCTTAAATTATAGTATTCGTGTACAAATTATATAACCAGGTATTTTTATCATGAGATGTTCCCACCTTTCATGCTTCTAAGAAATACAAGGAAAGACTGTTCCATGCAATAATTTTATAGAAATAAAAACTACAAATCACTTTTACATGTTTTTGTTGTTGATATTTTCTGAAAAAGAGGTGTTTTTTTTATCAAACTCGGTAGAGAAAAATCGTTTTGTTCTCTTTACATTTTATACTGTTCTACATTGAGAATAAAAGTGACTTATCTAATAAGTTACACATATTTTGACAGGATTTAAGGTTTTTGTAGCAAACAGCTGTGTTTATATATGGCCATATAACATGTCAAAAGTTTTTAATAACTAATTGATAATAATGCTAAATGTTCTCTTTGAATGAGAACGAGGAAATAAAGAAAAAAGTCTTAGTATATAAGTATACAAATGCCAAAATTATGATTAAAAGATCGACGTTACAAACGTGCAGTATTATTAAATAAACACCATTAAGTAATGAAAATATCTGCTATATTTACAAATGTATTGCCCAGTAGTTCTAAATGTGTAAGAAGAAATAGCCATGAATATCAAGTTAACAGGTTATTATTAGAAATAACAGTTGTCCGGGAGATATGTCTGTCAGTCATTAACTCCGGCATAATGCAGCGTGCAAAATGCATCCATCTTTCGAGAAGAGGTTAAAGGTCAATATTTTAACATGTCCAAGGAACCTGGGTTGATTAACCTTTAAATGAAAAACAAAATAAATCCACCGCGTTCCTTCTTTCTAAAATTTGCTGCCAGCGCTGTGCAGCACCGTTCGAATTAAACGATACAGGAATATGTAAAATGTAACTGTGACAAAGGTGTGTGCGTTAAACTTAATTGAAATTTATCTAAAAATCAGTGTTAAATTAAATTTCTGGATCATTAAATTAATGTTGTTTTTGTTGTTGTTTTAAAGGCATATATTTTTTTTGCCTACTGAAAATTCATAAAATAATTATATGTAAATGAAAGTTTCTGATTTTACACGTGATTTAATCTGTTTTTATTACCAGGTGACGCACGATGATTTTCGACTCGTGGCACATGCTTGCGACATGCATCTTATATTATATGACCAGCGTCGTTTCAGCCAATTGGAATAAAGTATGTACGCCTTTCACAAAGCGATTCGGGCCTCACCCGCACGGTATTTGTGGGAGCCGAATTGACGAAACTTTAGGCCTTCTTTGCATTGGTGGATATAACGAATTTCCAAGTTTCAATGACGCTAGAAAAAAACGAGATTTAAACAAAGGTAAATATTTGTTCTGATAAATCTCTGTAATTAATTTTAATCTTGACTATTTTTGGGGTCGATTTGACTTTATAAAACTGTTTTGAGGCCGATTTGACTAATTTTGAGGCTGATTTGACTAATTTTGGGCCGGTTCGACTTGGGGCCGATCTGACTTGTGACCGATTTGACTATTTGCTTTAAATCACGTGATTTACATGAAACGTGTGGCCTGCTTGGTTACGATTGAAATACATAACTATGGCACTTCTAGAAGTATCAATAAACACCAATGTTCATTCATTAAACCGAGATGCTAATGGCAAGAAAAATTTTCGGTGGTATGAAAGATAATAATCAAAAACTGGAAAAGAAGCGATTGAATATGAGAGCTAACCCAACTAAGTTAATCTGATATCTCCGACAATGTATCTAAAATCTTGATGATAATCTCACAGAATGAGAGTCAGGCACGTGTTCAGCGCGTGAACATACAAAGAAATGCACATTGTGTATTGAAAATTATCTCGGTAGATAGGCCAGGTTTTGCAAAATACCTTCATGCCATTACAATCGAGTCAAACCTGCGTCTCTACCAATCGCTCTTTATATGATAAATATCCAATGCTGTTTAAAAAGCATAACTGCAATTTAAAACAATAAGTCAGGTTACAAGATAATAAATAAATAACTAAATAAATAAATAAATAAATAAATAAATAAATAAATAAATAATATATAAATAAATAAATAAATAAATAAATAAATAAATAAAACTTTCCATTGTATTTTTTCAAATACAGTAAATTGATAAAGCTGCATGCCTCCAGATGAGCCAAAATATTTCAAAAAATCAAACCCGAGAAAAATGTACTAAGAAAATATTTTATGAAAGTAAAAAAAAAGAAAGAAAAAAGATTTAGGTAATAATTTACATATTTACATGTTATGTGCGATTAATGATTGATTTTTAGTGCATGTATTTATAACCATATTTTTACTGCGTTACTAACGCAGTAAAGGCTATTTTTGGCATCATTTTGATAATTTACGTGGGTTGTGAGTGCCGTTTTTAATGTGTACATTGCTTCCTTTTGTTTACTTCATAATATTTTACTTTTAAATACATCTTCAAATGTTTCATATATTTTGTAATGTTCATACGCAAAGAGATTAATTTACAGAAAGTTTTACTTTTTTATCAATTTCAGAAGATGGCGATCAACTGCGGGAAGTTTTTATTCCGCGAAAGAACGCCAATTCATTTCTAGTAAAAAGATCCAGTTTCTATGAACGCGGAATAGTTTGCGAGTGCTGTTACAACCAGTGTAGTATTATGGAACTACTTTCATACTGTCGTGGGGGACCAGGACTTTTCGGTTTATTTAAAAGGAGTGTTGACAGACAAAAACAAAATGATTTTAAAAACCATTTTCATGATTGATGCTAGCGAGGACCTAGTGTTTAATAGATCTTTAAATATTCACAATTATTATTGTTATTAAGTTTGAAAACTGTTTACAATGTTAGGGAATATTTGATATTGAGAACGAATTTCATTCATCTTACGACTCAACCAACCATATTTCTTTTTCAAGACATTTCCGTACGTACTGCATTATCACAAACCAATTAGAATTGAGCATTTTGAATTTATTTAAACTCAGGGACCCAATATAAAATTTCATCAGCGTTATCAAAACCTCAAAGCTGTCCGGTTAGCTCAACAGGTAGAGTGTTGGACTGTGAATCGGGCGGCCTGGAGTCGATTCCCGGACGGTGGATGTCACTTTTATTGTGATTGATCATGAAATCTTTTCTACGGTCATTCACGCTGTACCTCGATCTGCTTTAGTATGTACAGAAGTGTCTTTTCCTTAGTGAAAACTACCAACACCACGACCACATCAAAACCTCATTCAACATACCTGTACTCTCGTGACTTGGCGAGAAATGAATAAGATAAGATAATATAAGATAAGATAAGATAAGATAAGATAAGATAAGAAATTTATTTGTTACAGTGACAAGTGTAAAAATCAATGATATGATACATGTGAATTCAAGTAAGTAAATATTAAGCAATTACAAGTATGTGCACGTAAAAGCGTCGAATTAATATATGATAGGACGGCGGACGCTAAAACTTTCTTGAAGAAACTATAAAAAATGTAGAAAGCTGCTCTTGTCAAGTAGTATACAAGTAATTGCTGTTATAAACACGTGATTGCTGTTATATACACGCGATTGTTGTTATGTACACGTGATTGCTGTTTAATAAACAAGTGATTGCTGTAATTTACACGTGATTGAAGTTAGATACAAACATAATTGCTATTATATAAACGTGATTGCTGTAATATAAATGTGATTGCTGTAAAATACGCGTAATTGCTGTTATATACATGTTATCGATGTTATATACACGCGTTTTCTGTTATATACACGTGTTTTCTGTTTTATAAACAAGTGATTGATGTTATATATGCACGTGATTGCGGTCATATGTATGTGTTTGCTGTAAAATACGCATAATTGATGTTATATACACATGATCGATATTATATACACGTGATTGGTGGTTTATACACGTGATTGGTATTATATACACGTAATTGATGTTATATAAACACGTGATTGATGTTATATACATTTCAGAACAGGATGAGGTGAAAGTTAAGATGGCACACATATTAACCAAAAGCAGAATGTTGCAATTCACAATCGCAACGTTTCAGTCTTTTCCGTCGATCTTCGTTAGGAATAATCGTCGATTTGATCTGATTGTGCTCATCCCGAAAGCCCGTGTATTAGAATTAGGCGAAGGCTACTTTTTTTATAAAATAGTTTACTCATCGCAAGTTTTCGGCCATTTCCGTCAATTTTCGAATAAGAGTGGTGTTCCGATTTATTGTGTTTCTTATTTATTATTTTTTTGCGAAAATTCCATCTTGTTTTTTTCATCTTCAGTATTGATCTTTGTGAACTTACTTGATACCACATTGATTCACATGTTAAATAGCCTTACATCTGAAGTGCTTCTCAATTTATGTACTCATTGGTTTTTTATAAAATGAAAATGGAAATATTCCGATATTATTTCGTTTAATGTTGCTTTTTATGAAGTTTCTAGTAGAAATAAAATGCAACTAAATATATGTTGTTATTAAATTCGATACATAGTCCGAGGTTTAACATTGCTCCATTTTTCTACAAAGAGTACCAGGGGTGATCAGAAAATACGTAGACTTTCTGTAGAAAATAAAAACTTACTTTTAATGAAGAATAAAAATTTGACGCAATGCAGTTTAGTATTTGCTAAATATTCTCCGAAATAATTATAAACTCTTTAATAACAAAATCACAGCTTTTACAGTTAAGACATCCCGGAACATAGCGAATTTACATGACACCGCCTTACAAAGCCATTAAAGTTTTAATTCTTGTCGAGATTCTACAGGTGTCAGTGCAGTTATATACCATCGAGCTTTCAATTTGTAAATATTTCTATGTTTGGTATCATACTAGTAAAAAAGTCTGCAATGAACTGCAAACTCTTAACATTAATGTCTTTAAGTATTATTGGGTGTGGGTGGGGGTATCCATAGGGTTGGCCAATTCGCCATGTAGAAACCCCTATCATGTGCCGTACTCTCGATTCAGACTAGAAAACCAAAACCAATTACAAAACACATTGCCATGTCTTCCATGGACAAAACTGACAATGTATTTGGGATAAACGTGTATTTGCATACCATCGGTGGCGTCTAGAATAGTCCGCCATATTGGCCTGCAACGCATTTCAGAGGAAATATCATTGAAATACTGCAAAGTCGGCTGTCAAATATGAGTTTTCGCAGGTTTACCTTTGTCGATATTTTTCTGGAAGCATATTGTACTTTTTTTTTCATACCAGAAAGTTACCATACCCGTGCCAGGAAAAGAACTATATATAGTTTAACGATATCTTTATTTAATTAAACGGCATATAATCAATGGGATGGAACCTGAAATTTCGAGAAAACTATGGAATCTGTAACAAATGGATCTTACGGAGACAATAGTTTTCACAACTCGGAGACAAATATGTTTTTTTTTAAATAATGGTCATCATTTAATTTCCAAAACATGACAATTTTCCAACCGAAACCATTTTTCTATTTTAGTTAACAATGACACTAGGGAGCCCAAAAGCAATCCCTTGCGATAAGCTGGCCGTTTACATAATTTGAAGTTTGATTTCAGTATCACTAAACTAACAAGTTATCGACTGGAATCCGGGTGTTTGACGCTCGTCCGGCCGACCACCCGCCAATCAAAATTGAAAACCTGGTTAATAAAATTCTGAACAACCCGTTCTATTTTCAAATATCAACTTCAAAAAAAGTGTGACTGTACTTAATCATTGGTGTGGAATTAAAAAAAAAGAAAATATGAAACAGTAAAACTCCGTTTTATTTAATGAACTAAGTACAATAACAGTACTTATTTAACAAAATGTTGAAGATATGCACCAGCTTTTAACAAAACAGTTTGTAAATATCAAGCCATTCTCCGCAGCATCATCTTATTTATTGATAACCTAATCAGTCTTATATAAAGTATAACAAAATCAATACTCAATTTCCTAAATAAAAGGTCAAAATGTTTATATATAAAACTCTATACCCAGTACTTGTGTACTAAGAATAAATAGAATTTTTAATCATACTATATTTAACAATAACAGGAGAGTACCTCGGATAAGTAAAAGTTTAAATATTTTTTTCATTTCAATGTACATGTATTTAAACTCCGTCGTTATTATAATGGAAAACACGGAGTGCTTGCTTACCAAAAAAGCCTATATGAGAAAGTCGGTTTCGAAATTGAATTTAAAACAATTCAAAGTTATATAGACTATAACTAGAAATGTGTCCATAAGACACGGGTGCCCCCACATGCCTCAAGGTCAATTATTTTTTGGACTACATGTGCCACAACTAAAAATCTTTTACTAAGTAAAGGGCAAGAACTTTACAAAATACTGAATAAATTCACAAGCAAACCCCAAGGTGCATAAGTACACATGCTGACCAACATTCTTATAAACTTTCAGGCCTACAAAATAAATATTTTTTGAGCTATGCATGAACAAGTTGAAAATTGCAAATTTATACTACTGTAAGTCAAAGGCAATAACTCTAACAGGTGCATAGCTTCACAGTGATGTTGATCATTATTCCTGTAATTTAGTGATGTTGATCATTATTCTTGTAAAGTTGGTTGATACTAACTCAAGCACTCAAGGAACAAATAACACAACATAATGAAACGGTTTTTACTAAGTCAAGGGCAATAACTCTAAAAATACTGATAAATCCAACGAAATGCCAAGGTGCACAACTACATATGCTGATCAACATTCCTGTAAAGTTTTATGACTCTGTCAAATCATTTTTTGAGTTACATGTGACACAAGTTGAAAAATTGCAATTTTTTACTAAGTCAATGGCAATAACTCTAAAACTACTCAATTAATCCAGTCGAAATACCTAAGTGCACAACTACACATGCTGATCAACATTCCTGTAAAGCTTCATGACTCTATGTCAAATCCTTATTTGAGTTACATGCGACACAAGTCGAAAATTGCAAATTTTTACTAAGTCAAGGGCAATAACTGTAATCATACTGAATAATTCCACACGAAAATACTCAGGTGCACAACTACACATGCTGATCAACATTCTTGTAAGGTTTCATGACTCTAGGTCAAATCCGTTTTGAGTTACGTGCGACACAAGTTGAAAATTGCAAATTTTAACTAAGTCAAGGGCAATAACTCTATTAATACTGAATAAATCCGCACGAAAATACTCAGTTGCACATGCTGATCAACATTCCCGTTAAGTTTCGTGACTCTAGGTCAAATACTTTTTGAGTAACTTGCGACACAAAAGAACGGACGGACAAGGGTAAATCTAAATGCCCCTCCCCCTCCCTAAAGTGGGGGCACAAAAATAGAGCTACCAACCGTATAGAGTAGTCAGTATGCACGATAGGCAGACTGTCGTCCTGGCTCTATACTGGTGACGAAGGTTTTTTTTACTTTCAGGACTAACAGATCTGGGAAGTATTTTTTGTCAAACAAGCAAATTCGTTGAATTTATATCCCCCGCCGAGTACTGTTTATTATTAACAAAACAACTGAAGACATAAGGCTTTATTTATATATTAATCATGGCATAAACAGTAATATTCTTTGAACTTGATAAATATTCAGGGCAATAACAGGGCCATAACTTTGTGTTAAATAGTAAAATCTGGAAATGCCAATGAGATGTATGCATACTACATAACTAATCAAGGGCCATAAATCTGAGTTATAAGTATCTGACTGGAACAAGGCGACTATATGCATATCTCCTCTTAGTATCCCATAAAGTTTCATTGAATTCCAGCCAGTAGTAGCAGAGAAGTAGCGAGGAAACAAATATTTTTCTATATGGATACTGCATAACTAATCAAGGGCCATAACTCTGAGTTAAAGTGTCTGACCGGAACAAGCCGACGATATGCGCATCTCCTCTTGATATTGATGATTCCCATAAAGTTTCGTTGAATTCCAGTCAGTAGTTGCAGAGAACTACTCCGGAAACGAAATCCGGACCGACGCACGGACGGACGGTCAGATGCGCATCTCCTCTTGATATTGATGATTTCCATAAAGTTTCG
This sequence comes from Ruditapes philippinarum, assembly GCF_026571515.1. Classification (NCBI taxonomy): domain Eukaryota; kingdom Metazoa; phylum Mollusca; class Bivalvia; order Venerida; family Veneridae; genus Ruditapes; species Ruditapes philippinarum. The sequence continues at coordinate 309,853 of NW_026854709.1, read as the reverse complement.
TTGAATTCCAGCCAGTAGTTGCAGAGAACTACTCCGGAAACGAAATTCGGACGGACGGATAACGCCAAAACTATATCCCCCTCCCGATTCCATCGGCAGGGGATAATAATAGATTAAAGGTTAAACAGGAATCGATTCTAGTAAAATGAAAATTAAGGCTGTATGTAAAATAGTTTTTTCTTTTTTGTGCATTTTTTCAGCCGACTTTCTATGGGTAATAACGGTTTATTTTGCTTATGCTATTGCCTTGAAACATAAGACAATCCTGGCTGAGAGCACAATCATGGCTGCTGAGAGCACAATCATGACCAAGAGCACAATCATGACTGAGAGCACAATCATGCCCGAGAGCACAATCATGCCTGAGAGCACAATCATGGCTGAGAGCACAATCAGGACTGTTTGTTTGTTTCATTTTACGCCTTTTACCAACAGTATTTCAGTTATACAGGCGGGTAGTTTCCTAACCATCGTTCCTGGAGTGTTACACCAGTACTAGACTACCTTCCTCCGTGCTAAACTACCAAAGCATCTCCCGGGGATCGAACCCACGCCAGAGAGGTTACTGGTTTAGAAGTCATCGACTCTAACCCCTCGACCACGGAGGCGGTACAATCATGACTGAGAGCACAATCACGACTGAGAGCACAATCATGACTAAGAGCACAATCATAACTGGGAGCAAAATCATGACTGAGAGCACTATCATGACTAAGAGCACAATCATGACTGAGAGCACAATCATAACTCAAACTGGGAGCACAATCATGACTGAGAGCACAATCAGGACTGGGAGCACAATCAGGACTGAGAGCTCAATCATGACTGAGAGCTCAAGCATGCCTGAGAGCACAATCATGCCTGAAAGCACAATCATGATTGGGAGCACAATCATGATTGGGAGCACAATCATGACTGAGAGCACAATCATGACTGAGAGCACAATCATAACTCAAACTGGGAGCACAATCATGACTTAGATCACAATCAGGACTGAGAGCACAATCATGTCTGAGAGCACAATCATGACTGAGAGCACAATCATGTCTGAGAGCACATTCATGACTGAGAGCTCAATCATGACTGGGAGCACAATCATGATTGAGAGCACAATCATGACTGAGAGCACAATCATGCCTGAGAGCTCAATCATGCCTGAGAGCACAATCATAACTGGGAGCACTTTCGTGACTGAGGGCACATTCATGACTGAGAGCACAATCATGACTGGGAGCAAAGTCAATACCAAGAGCACAATCATGACTGAGAGCACAATCATAACTGGGAACACAATCATGGCTGAGAGTAGAATCATAACTGAGAGCACTAATGTGAATAAGAGCACAATCATGACTGAGAGCACAATTGTTACTGGGAGCACAATCATGACCAGAAGCACAGTCATGACTGGGAGCAAAATCATCACTGGGAGCAAAATCATCACTGAAAGCACAATCATGACTCAAACTGAGAGCGCAATCGTGACTGAGAGCACAATCATAACTGAGAGCACAATTATGCCTGGGAGCACAATCGTGACAGAGGGCACAATCCTGGCTGGCGTGAGAGCAATTGTGGCTGGGTGCACAATCATGACTGAGAGCACAATCGTTACTAAGAGCACAATCATGACCCAGGGCACAATCGTGGCAGGCAATAATGATTGCTGCGGAGAGAGCAATTGTGGCTGGGTGCACAATCATGGGTATGCATAGTCATGATAATAAGACATTTGCAGGATTTTTTCTAAGGTTATTTAGTAGACACTTAATATCTGAATATTTCCAGAAATATTGCAAAAAAATATTGTTTAACTTCCTCATCCGTGACATTGGTGTGGTTTGTGGTTAAGGAAGTATTTTAGTTTTCAATTTAATTTTCTATGTAATTAATAAGACAGACCTTTAACGAGAATGCCAGCTTACAGTAGGCCAGCCTGTCTTATACTACATGTAATTACATTCAAGCTGTAACAGTAACAGTGAATATTAACAAATGACGAATACTGGGAAAGAAGTGTAATACTCACTAACATGAGCAAACCATACTTCTCTCCCCTTCTTTGAAAGTTAGCAATTTTTTGGAAATAAGAAGCTATAGATAAGACAAGTAACACAAATAGAACAAATATAATCGTTTATTTCAACTTGAAATATTGTGTTGTTTTTCTTTTACACAGAAAAAGCTAAATATAGTCAAACCTGTATACAAAGGCCTTCCAAATGAGCAACCAAACATGACCTTTATAGAGAAGTGATCTTTATTTGGAAATTACTGTTCTAATCTATATAATAGGAAGAGTTGGGAATGTGTGGCAAGATCTTTATTGAGAGGTGATCTTTTAACACAAGTTTAAGTGTAGAATATGTTCATACTATAAATCTTAATATATGTATACATGTATAAGAAAGCCAGGGTGGCTAATATTTGCTCACATGAGTTCTGGCTTTATGGTCTTCTCTTATTTCAATTAACATCAATATCTGTGTCAGGCCAAAATTATAAAATCTTCTTTTTTTTTTTTTTAAACCATTCCATTTGACAATCAAATTCCAAGTTTAAAGGTTCGAATTTCAGACAAGTGTTCCATAAAAAAAGAATTTCCATTAACTTTTATGAAGACAGCTGAGGCCTGAGGTATTTCTAAATCTATTAATCTAAATCTATTAATACTTTTATTTTGGTTCGGTTTTACGTCGCACCGACACAGTTCAGGTCATATGGCGACTTTCCAGGTTTACTGGTGGAGGAAGACCTCAGGTGCCCTTGTGTGGATTAGTTCACTAACAAACAGATACTTGAGTAGAACAAGTGACATTCCATAAGCTAGCTGGATAGCTTCCTCACATGAAAAAACCCAAAGAATTGAATCCACAGTCTTGAGGGTATTTATACAATATCGTGAATGATCATTCAATAGTAAGTTTTTGCTATATTATGTTTAGGTTGATATACACGTCTATATAATTGATCTATGTCTAGTGACTTGTATGGAAGCTCAATAACAAAAATACGTATAAATTACGGACAACCAACAATCCAAAAATGCTTACCATAGCCACACATTGTGCCCAAGGTAAGCTTAAATGTGCTCAAATTATTTTACTTTTCTTATATCTTTAGCTTATTATATCGATGCATAAACTGAATACATTTTGTGATTAGTGGAGTTTACGAGGGTATATTTCAGTAGATTAAAAGCATTAAAGCTGCTTTGCATTTCACATGTATGAATTACTGCAAACCATTCTGCCTCAGTGATGATTGAAGAATTAGGTCAAAGAGAAATGAGCCGCGTCACGACAAAACCAACATAATGCGTTTGCGACCAGCATGGATCCAGACCAGCCTGTGCATCCACGCAGTCTGATCAGGATCCATGCTGTTTGCTTACAAACTCTATAACAAGTAGAGAAACTGATAGCGAACAGCATGGATCCTGATCAGACTGCACGATTGCGCAGGCTGGTCTGGATCCATGCTGGTCGCAAACCCATTATGTTGGTTTTGTCGTGACGCGGCTCAAATGACCTTTCACCATTCAACTAGTGACAGAACTTTGAATTTTTCAAGCATGATCTACAACAAATCAAATCATCCCAATTCATCATATAGTTTGTGGAAATTTTCTTCTATTTGACAAATTCTATGCACAGCTATAGCTCTAAGGATATTAATGCAAGATACTCCTTAATATAAATATCTAAACATCAAGTTACAGTCTTCTTTTTAGTGAGTAATCTTAAACCCCATTTTTTTGGAGTTCAGTTGTGAATCAAAAGTTAACCAGTTTGACCTTAATGCCAAAATGTGTTTAAACCTTTATGCCAAAATGTGAGCTTCAGTATTAGAAATAAACACTACACTCTTCAGTGTGTGAAAATGCTCACTACATAATTTGAATCATGTGTTAAAAAGAAGTTCTTCCAAATGTGAAGATATATATCCATACAGCCTTGCACAATAATTTCCACTGTGACCTTTGACATATGGGAATAAAATTGTGGTTACTTCAGTAATCTTATATAAGTTATATTTGTTGCTTATTTCATCTAGTTGCTTTTAAAACTTTTCTGATTTTAATGATGAACATTATAAAGTAAAAACACTCATTGTATAAGTACCAGTGCATTGTCTGGTGTCACTGGTTAAGTGTTGTCTGCAACATGTGATAAAGTATGTGTGCCGTTAATTCTTATACTGTATGTTTTAATTCTTATCTAGTAGAAATATTTTGATGTTTTTTGTTAGTATGTATAGCAAAACCATGACTCATCATGGTTAGAGAATTCATTGGACTGTTAGCTTAACAATCATTCTAGTAACACAACAAGGGTTACAGACTTAGCACGAGAGATTTGTTCTTGATGAATACAACAAATGTGAATGCTAGCTAGCATTGGAATATTTCTTCTATTTGACACAAACATATAGTTCATAGCAAAGCGTTATATAAAATGACAAGTGTAGTCAACTCATGTTCCACACTAACAGAAGAAATTAGTTACTTCTTTTTTTTTTATCAAAATCTTTGATTATTGGTGATCAAAGCATAATATTGGCTATGACTGCCACTAAACTAAAATATGGGGCCATCTTCCCTTTAGTATATAATCTTCCTTTTATTAAGGTATCTTTATTATTGTTTACTCAAAACAATCAGTTGCACAACAAATCAATTTAACAAAAGATGGTTTCTAACAAATATGTGTATGTTGGGAGTAAAGAAAAGCACTCCCCATTAAAATGTACAATTTACTATCAAGTAAGTAAATGAAAGAATACAACTAAAAAAAAAACCCAGCAAAATCACTACAAACATATCTGTACATGACCTTATACTGTAAGGTAATTTGGAGAAATAAAAAAAAAATACAGATCAACTTTTACAAAGAACGCTTCTCCCTGAAGCTCAAAAGCTGTCTACACAGCAACAAGAACAAAAATATGGGGAAAAAAACTTTCAAAACAACAAAGTTTAGTCTTTTTGGCTCCAACATTTAACACTAACTTTGTTAGATGATGGAAATTTGTTCGACTAGTAATACGCCAACCAAACACTGGCTCAGCAAACTTTTATGCGTCCAACTTGACACACCAACTTTGATAAATCATAAAAAGAAATTGGCAAGAAATACACAGTATCTCTTCACTTGTATTAAGTAAGACAAAAACAGAAATCAACGAGGCACCGAAGTGTCAAAGATAACAAGAATGTACACTATTTACACCCTTCCTAGGACAGCAGCAAATTAGAAAATAATAGATGTTCGTACACATTACAGCTAGGCCTAACTGTTCATATGAAAAAAAAAAAGACATAAAAAAAATGTACAATGTACAGTTACATACAAAGTACAGTTACATGTTCAGTACTAAATACAATTTTTATATAATTAATCATTGTTTTTTATTATTGTCAACATATTTACTGTTAACTTGAAACCACTTGCATGATGCTGCCCCGCCCCTCCCCCTTTACGGACATCCAATCAAATGATTTGTACATAATGCTATGTCTTATCTTTTTCTGTTCTTAAACAGTAAGATAGAAAAGAACATCGCAAAGTATTTCATGTGTATATTTTATACTAATATAGATACCTGCCAATGTTTATTGACTTTTTGTTGGTTTTTTATTTTTATAAAGCTCCCAGCTTATCAGATTAAATTTATGTAGCTCTATTTTTTTCATATTCAGGTGTGTTGAAAAGAGGTATGGGTTTTTGGCTTGTGATCCACAGAAATATATGGTGTTACAAGTGAGTATCATCAGTACTTGATGAGATTTAGGATCTGCTATTAAGTTTCAAACTTAGCACTTGCCTGGTAAAGTAAAGCAGCCCCACAATTTTCAGAGTGGAGATCAAAATCATAGAAGAATTTGTAACAGAGTTACCAACGTCCCCCGCCTTAGGGAAGTATTATATGAAGCATAAAATTGTGCTATTTCAACAGACTGAGTTACAGATCAGGACTTTTAGTCCCAAGGCATCTAACAGTTGCGTAACACAGGCTTATTATGCCTAAACAGAATATTTAAAGATAAGAATGGACCGGAATGACATATACCCTCAAATAGACAATGTTGCTCATGACACATCATCTTACTATAACAAACATTTGTGCAAAGTTATTTCAAATCCCTTTGATAAATGACAAGGTTATGGACCGTACACAAAAGTGTAACAGACAGACGAACAGACTGACAAACGGAGCCTATTTCTATATCCCCCTTCTTTCTTCGAAAAGGAGGGGGAAAAAATGTTCAAAAGAAAGTATATACTATCATATGTATAGAACATTTGATATACAAAATATTTCAAATAGTAAGTTATTTTCAATGCCAGATAAAAAGCAACTTTACAAGATGTGTATTACAACTTCATTTTAAAATTTCAAGTTATTCTTATTTTTGAACAAGAGCTGTCAGTAAGACAGCATGCTCGACAATTCTTAGAGCTTGACAGTAAGAAAAGGGACCTAACTCTGTGTAAAGGTAATTCAGAGTTTTGGAACCAGTGCTCATGTTAGATAATCACTTTAAAGTTTCAACCCATTCCCTTCTATCAACTTGTATTCAAACTTAATCAGAGTGTGACGGTGATGGCAACAACTGTGTTAATACAAGAGCTCTCCCTATTCATCGAATAGTCAAGCTAAAAATCAAAGCTCATTTCATTCAAAACTTAATTTTTACAAGAAATCATATTCATTTTCCAAGTAAAATAAACAAGCAATTATAAATAATTTGACAAAACATAAAAAGAATTACTGAAAATTACAAAATGTTTTTCAATAAATTGATAACCTCCTTGCCTCAAAAGCCAAATATGCCGCGTCACGACAAAACCAACATAATGGGTTTCAACTAGCATGGATCCAGACCAGCCTGCGCATCCACGCAGTCTGATCAGGATCCATGCTGTTCGATATCAGTTTCTCTACTTGTGATAGGGTTGGTAAGCGAACAGCATGGATGCTGATCAGACTGCGCGGATGCGCAGGCTGGTCTGGATCCATGCTGGTCGCAAACTCACTATGTTGGTTTTGTCGTGATGCGGCTCAAATAAACCTTGAAAAAATATTTCATAAATGCCTGAAATCAATCTTGATACATTCATATCTTTAGTTTTAAGAATTCCTTCATTTATTTTTAAGAATGAATAGACTGAATAGGGGTAATAACTGTTGAATACAAATGAGATTAAAAGTTTCCAGAAAATTTTATCCTAAGTTTGGCACATGTACCTATTTTATCCTAATAAAAAGTCCAAATAGTTTCTCCATTGCTCTGCGAGACATTATTTTTCAATTTTCTTCAAATCATTGGACATAACTCTGAAAATACCGAGCAAAGTGGAAAAATCATTCAAAGACATATTCCCTTATAGTGGCTGATAACATGCAAAAATTTTTATAAACAATTCAAACAGTTACCAATTTGTGGATCCAGACGGACAATGTCAAAACTATTTCTTCCATTTTAATTAGGCAGGGCTAATAACAATCATTTGAGATTATAAAACTTAAGTTCTATGCAACATAAAACATAATCATTTACAAAAAAATAAATATTTTTAACAAAGCTATTCAATTTTTGGAAGGATATTCAATGCATGAACTGTATAGAACAACAACAAAACCAAAGTATTAAACAACATATGGGCATCTTTTACAAAAGTTTTCACCATTTTCAAAGGTATACCATAATTTTGTTAACTAGAATCTTTTCTCATCAGATCACTGACCACAGAAACCATATTGTGCAAGTGCTTATCAAATTTAACCCCAAAATAATTTTTTTTTTTTATCAAATTTTCAAGCACAATTATATGAATACACTATGAATTCATCATAGAAGTTTTTCAGAATGATGTAAGGCAAGTTTATTTCTCGGCTTTCTGTATAGCGGCCATCTTGGCATGCATGTCCTCCAGCTGACGCTGCAACAGTTCCTTCTCCCGTCTCAATCTCTCCATCTCACTTATACCTATAATATATCAAAAACAATCATCATGTTTTATAAAACTTCTGACACGAAAGATTCAAGTCACTATGTTCAAACTCAAACTGTGTATTGTTCAAGTATAACTTCAGACTTGTAGCTTCAGACATGTACCAATAACTTCAGACATATAATTATAACTTCAGATAATCAACTTCAGACATATACTTATAACTTCAGACATATAACTTTAATCATGTACATTTTAACTTTATACTTTTAACTTCAGAAAATTAATTTCCGACATGAACATATAATTTCTGACATTGACTGATAACTTCAGACACAATATAATTCAGGCATTTAATTTCAGACATATACCAATATACTTTAGATCAGATATGTGAACCACTATTTCATTCACCCCCCCCCCCCCCCCTCCCCCACTGCTAACCCATTCATTAAACCAACAAAAACAAACATAATACAGTACCTTCATTTTCATTATTTTCTTCTGTGGCCATACCAGTAGCAATAAGATAATCTGCCATGTTCACATTTGTGTCTTTATCTGTCAAGTCTAATTCATATTCATCCTTGTTTACACTGATCACCTTGGCAACAAGTTGTTTGTCCTGGAATTTTCTCATCTCTTCAGCCACCTGTTTTGTCCAATTGCTTCCTGCGGGTCTTACACCTATACATCAATACATTAATATGAATTAACATTTCACATCAATATTATCGATATTTCATATTAATATTTCAGGCACATAGTAAAAGCAGTAGATTCTAATAGACTCGAAATTTAAATAATTGAATTTATTTTTACTTTCAATTATCAAAATTCAGCAATATATTTTGAGACAAAAAAACTCTAGACAAATAGGAATCTGCTTGGTTGGATTGCCTGATAATATCATTCAGTCCCTCTCCTTTTTTTAAAGTAATTAAATCCATAAAACAAGGGAGCCAGCCACCGGAGATGTCCTTCCATTCATTATTTCAGGCAAGAATAGCCATCTGAGTAGAACCACCAATTTTCCGTAAGCTAGCTGGATAGTTTCCTCACATAAAAGAATCTGTTGCGGGATGCAAACCCACAGCGGAGAGGGGCAAGTGGTTTGAAATTAACGACCTTAACCATTCTACCACTAATGGCTGATGCCCCCATGATTCCTATCTCACCTTGTTGGAAGTTTCATAAAGCAACTCTAATGCCTCTATCTTACCATGTAAGGTGCACTTGAATGCCAACAAGGGTAGTCTGGTGTAGTCCTCGGTGACTGGTCTGAGATGAGATGTTGATACCTCGGTCTGGTTCCCAAAGTCTACATACTCTACTTTAACAGTGTTGTCTGGGAATATCTCTAACACTGAAGCTCGGTACCAGTTATTATCAACTGAAAATCAAAAGTGAATTTTAAATTTATCTTACTTTTTATTTGTTTTTAATGTTCTTTTCAGGCTTAAGCACCTTATCAACAATCAAGGTTAAGTGTAATTTTATTTATAAGCCTTTTAAAATGAAAACAAAATTGTAAATATATTCATTGTACAGGATGGTTATCATTACTTTCATCATTTTATCTTAGTAAAAATGGGTAATATATTTATTTTTTAATTAATCACATAATCAAATTTACATTGTAGCACTGGACATTCCTGTCAAATAAGTATGATATCTAAAGACATAATGAAGTCTATGTACCTGGATATTTGGCACAGCAAAGTTCTCCTACTTCAAATTTCAGGGAGTTTATATTGTCACATTCAGCTTCACATTCCAGTTGCATCGTCTCACTGAGATACTGCAGATCTTGGAGCACTGGTAACAGGCAAAAATATCTTGATTATCAATTTTCAAATTGTTAGATATCAAAATAGAATGATCGATCATACTGGCAAATAAATCAATCAAAAAGATGGTTAGGTCTTAAATCAAACCCTAACTGTTCAAGTCATATGACCACTTTCCAACTGGTAGAGGAAGACTACAGATGCCAATTTGTGCATTATTTTTGGTAGACAAAAAATAGTACATTCAAGATGATGATAAATCATGATAATTGCTCTCACGATACATAAATGCAGCCAGATAAAAGTCTGTATGAATTCTCATTTTCAGAGTCAAGATCAGGTCACCACAAATGGTATAACAGAATAAACATATATATAAAACAGAACTTTATTATAATGGATATTAGCTTAGAAAGACTTGAAACATTTAGAGATTGTATTGTTTTAATGACAGTATAATATTGTGATACATTTTCAGCAGCTGTGCTAAATAGTAGAACCACCAACTTTGATCACCACGGGTCAGATTATCAGACCAATTCATAATGGCAAATATGCTCCCCCCCCCCCCCAAACTATGTTGCACAATTCAAAAGAATCTGAAAGGAGGTTTCAAAAGGAACCAAATGTTTTTTCAATCTAACAATTTTAACAATGCAAAGATTAAGGCCCTAAAATGCACAGAAGCAGACGTTTTGTTGTTGTTGTTTTTTTTGCTGCCAAGAATAATTTTCATAAAAACATAAAATAATGTCTAAATCACAGCTATTAAAAACTTACGAGATTGTTCTCCTTCTAGATAGACTTGACAATGGAACAGATTCGGTCGTACAACTGACGTAATAACTGCTATAAAATCTTTCTCAGTTGGACGACTCTTTGCTAACGTCTGAGTAAACACTGCTTTCCTTTCACCCTTCGGAGGTGACGACACTTTTTTCGGAAGTCTATCTACTCCTGGCGAGATTGCCTTGGGTAGATGGTCCACAATTTCTGTGCTTGGTGACAGGGAAGCTCTTGCATTGACCATCAAACCCAGTTCTCTGTTCATGTTAACATTGTCTGAAGTTATAACTTCAACTTCAAACACTCCATTCTGTTCCGATCTTGCCCGCAAGGTCATTGGAACATTGGAAATAGTCCTGAATTTCTGCATCATGCCCTCAGTTTCACTCGTTACCCCTGCCAGCGCACAATGTATTGCCATCTTTGGAAGCTGCAAGAACCTGTAACGTAAACATATGCCATACTTTATGGTGCAAATGGGTAAAAAAAGGGTAGGAAAAATATTATCAAAGGAAACAGTATGCATAATATTGGTTTTAATAAGATTTAATTAACCCCATTATTGTTTAAAGTGATCATGACATTCCTATGACACTAACATACAGTCAAACCGAAGTTAAAGACCACCTTATCATAAACCTTCATTGTTTTTTAACAGAACAGTGACCCCAAATAAAGACTACTTGTCTAGAAAGCTCATATTCATTCTCCCTTTTGGATGGCCTTTTTCACAGGTTGGAACGTAGTGCAACCAGACACTAGTAGTGTCACCATTCCATTAATTTTTATGTACAAAAGGATTATTTCTTACCGTTTAAGTACTTTTTTCTGCGGGAACTTTATTTCTCCTATTTCTGCGGTTCTTATGGACACCGCAGATTTAAAAACCGCAGAAAATTAATCCTTTCACTATGTTTATGTCAGAATATGTCAACTACCGGAATTGTATAATTACATTGCCATGAACAGTTATCGGTTTTGTAGATGTGAAGTTTTCTTTATGTATCTTTATGTGTCCTATTAAAAAAAAATTACTTTACTTGTTCTTTTTGTTTAAATAAATATATGTTTGTATGATTTTCGCTCACCCTAAGCTTGTTCATTTTTTGTAAAATAAAACTATTATAGTTTGACGCTTGCAATAAACATACCCTGTTGTATTTGTACAATAAATTGTGTCTACATGCGATTTTACCATTTTTTATTTTTCACACTTCATATTTATACACATGCAGTATAACAAAAACAATAATAATACATTAGAAGTCTCCTGCATGTTTACCGGAAGTAATGTACATGTTACATCAACACATCTTAAAATGTTGTCTGTTTGTATCGGTTAATTTTTTAAAAATACCTAAATTAAACCGCAGAAATAAACAAGAGCACCGCTAGGCGGAGCATTATATGCCCGAAAGTGTTTTTTTTCTTTAGTAAAGATGAAGCATTTGTAAGACATGGGACTAAAATAAAGTATTACCTCCTTCAAATAACAATCCTCCTTTGAAGTTTCAATATTGTGGTCCAAATGGAACTTTAAGTTATGTCCCAGAAACTGTTTTCAATTCTAAGGTAAAAGTGACCTTGACCTTTGACCCCAAAATCATTAGGGGTCTTTTACCCAATATGGACAATCATACTATGAAGTTTAAACACAGTAGGCCAAATGATACTTAAGTTATATTCCGAAAACTGTTTTCAGTTTTAAGGTAATAGTGACCCTGACCTTGTGACCCCAAAATCAATAGGGGTCTTCTACCCAATATGGACAATCATCCTATGAAGTTTGAATATTGTGGGCTAAATGGAACTAAAGTTATGCTCAAGAAACTGTTTTCAATTTCTAAGTAATAGTGACCTTGACCTTTGACCTTGTGACCCCAAAATCAATAGGGGTCTTCTACCCAATATGGACAATCATCCTATGAAGTTTGAACACTGTGGGCCAAATAGAACTTAAGTTATGCTCCGGAAACTGTTTTCAGTTCTAAGGTAATAGTGACCTTGACTTTTGACCTTGTGACCCCAAAATCAATAGGGATCTTCTACCCAATATCGTCAATCATCCTATGAAGTTTGAACACTGTGTGCCAAATGGAACTTAAGTTATGCTCCGGAAACTGTTTTCAGTTTTAAGGTCATAGTGACCTTGACCTTTGACCCAAAAATCTAAAGAGGTCTTCTACCAAATATGGACAATCATCCTATGAAGTTTGAACACTGTAGGACAAATGGAACTTAAGTTATGCTCCGGAAACTGTTTTCAGTTTTAAGGTCAAAGTGACCTTGACCTTGTGACCCCAAAATCAATAGGGGTCTTCTACCAAATATGGACAATCATCCTATGAAGTTTGAACACTGTGGGCCAAATGGAACTTAAGTTATGCTCCGGAAACTGTTTTCAGTTTTAAGGTCATAGTGACCTTGACCTTTGACCTCATGACCCCAAAATTAATAGGGGTCTTCTACCCAATATGGACAATCATCCTATGAAGTTTGAATATTGTGGGCCAAATGGAACTTAAGTTATGCTCCGGAAACCAAATTGCTAACGTTTTCAGTTTTAAGGTCATAGTGACCTTGACCTTTGACCTTATGACCCCAAAATCAATAGGGGTCTTCTACCCAATATGGACAATCATCCTATGAAGTTTGAATATTGTGGGCCAAATGGAACTTAAGTTATGCTCCGGAAACCAAATTGCTAACAGACGGACGGACGGACAGACAGACGGACGGACGCCAGGGGGTATAACATAATATGTCCGAAATTCTTTCGGGCATATAAAAACATCAATGCGAGAATGAAAACACCGCAGAAATAAGATACGCAGAAATTTAAAACCCCTTATTTTAACAAAAATCGCAGAATATTAAGCCCGCAGAAATAAGTACTTATACGGTATAAGGTTATATCCAAATTCAAGGCAAGGCAAGTCTATTAAACTAATAAACCATATAAGCCATACATGTTAAAGGTATTAGCTTTTACTATAATCATTGTACTTTAATGTGTGAAACAAAAGACCAACAGAACTTTATATGTTCATGAAAATTACTTAAAAAGAACATTTATGAATATTACAAAATTAACATACTGAATTTCTTTAAAAGACTTATTCAGCTATCATTTTTGGAACTGTCCACTATCAGTTTTAGGATATCAAGATGAAAATGGCCAGCCAACAGTGTAGAGCCTGGTCAGACTGCATGGATGTGCATGCCAGCCTGAATCTATTCTGGTACAACAGACTAATCAATTTCAGTTCCAAAAGAAGGATAATAGAATTTTCTGTTTGTAACCTTTCAGGACAGGAAATACCTAGAGCTGTCATCGATATCGACAATATCGATGTATCGTTGATATTTTTTTGTCGATCAATAATCGATACACATTTTAAAAAATCGATACTTTTGACTAATAAATTAAATGTCTAGAAATTATACAATTCACCCAAAATATATGCAGAAACAATCATTTATATCAAATGTGATGCTTTTGTTATATAGTGGAATTATTTCATAGCAATGGTGACAAAAAATATTTTCTAGAAAAATTCATGCGGTGGACAAGACACTGTACAGAACATGTTTTTGACTGAAATCACTGAAAAGGGTATGAAAATGAATGACAGACAAGTGAGTATAGGATATTATCGATGTATCGGTGTATCGTTGATTTTAGTTACTTGATATCGATATATCGTTGATATGCTTTGCATTGAATCAATGACAGCTCTAGAAATACCTGAAAACAGTAGAAATATACCTTGAATCTAGTCTTCTGATGTCAGAGAAGAGGACATTTTCTGTATTTCCATAATCGACAAACATCACTCGGCACTGTTTACTATCTACTAGTTCTATCACTTGGCCTCGGTACCAATTAGCATCCCCACCATCCTCAAACAAGGCGGCAACAATCTCTCCCGCAGATGCCCTGTGCTCACGAGTATTTGTCTGACAGGTTTCGGCAAGTTCTACCATCATCGTAGCTAAATCTTTCTGTGTCTCATCGTCAGCTTTTTGGACATAGAAAGACCTTAAACTTTCTATCACGTAAGTAACTGCGTGCACATCTACTCCAAGAGGTAACATTGAGTCTGAAAGTGGTGATGAACTTCCACCTCCCGAGGAAACTGGTAATTTTGTATGCATATTTGATACGGGTGACAGTGATGCTTTATTTGCAACTTGACTAAGCTCTGCCTCTGGAATCTTGGAAGGTTGTTCTTCCTTTATATTAAGAAGTTCTGCAACAGATGTCTCTAAAGCATCAAGAAGATACAAATCCACTATATAAGTGTCTCCTTTTTTCTGAATAGCTTTCACATTAACATTTGTTGTCTGCACTGCTTGGAAATCTTGGACAGTTTCTTTCGTTTCTTTCCCTGTGCTTCCATTCAAGTTGCATCTTATTGCGACTGCCGGCAGTTCAGAAAATTCCTGTTTTAACTGACGAATACATTCCCTCGCCACAGACCCTACATTCCCATAATCCACAATAGAGACCATTACGGCATTGACAACTTCATCGAGAATTTTAGCGCGATACCAAACTGCACCTGACCCATCATCGAATAAAGCCGCCACAAATTCGCCAACCTTCCCGGTATATACGTGCTCATTATCCCTATAGTGAAGCTGCATTGCTTTCAAACATTCCATTAATTTTGCATCAATTTCTTCATCAACTGGATGAATGTAAAAACTTGCCATGTTATCTATCAAAACCACCTTTCCAAGGAATTTTGTTCCATCAACGGATAATGCAGTTTCGGCAATATTAATCTTACTCGTTTCAGCCACTTTGGGTTTAGGTTTGGTCATCATCGGTGAGGTCTCTTTACTTGGTGTGACTTGTTTACTTGATGTGGCCTGTTTGCTTGGTGTGGCCCCTTTTCTTGTTGTAAATTCAAATGCCTCATTCACATTTGTCCCATCTTCGAGAATCATTTCAACCTTGTATAAACCTTTCACAAAGTCCACCGCTTTAACATACATCCTGTTATCAGTCAAGCTTTTGAGATTTGTCAAAGTTTGTTCATCAATAATATCTTCACTTCCGGCAAGCTGACAACGGATGGCCATCGCCGGCAATGCCATGAGTCTAGGTTCTAATGGGGCAATAGCTTTAGATGAAACACATTCCTCATTACCATAGTCAACAAATAGAACCATGAAGTTGGTTTCCGAGACCTTGACTTTAACTAAAGCCCTATACCATAATGTCGTACCATCTATAACATAAACAGCTGCCACATATTCATTTTCCTCCGGTTCATAAGGTTCTCTACTCTCAGCACTCAATGACTGATTCAATTCTAACATCATTTCATTTCGTTTTTTCTCCAAATTGGCGTCTATCTCTTGAACATATACACTGTCAATGGCTGACACATTGGTAACAACTGCTAACACTTTACTTCCATCAAGTGGTAGCTCACCTGGTTTAATGTTATTTGTGGCAGCCACCTTAGGCTTATTTGTAGCCCTCTTTAAAATACTTTTAATCTTTTCATTCACAAGTTCTCCAGATAGCTCTTTTAGTTCCATAGTTAAAGTGTCGTTCTTGATTTCTTTCACAGTTCCTCTCAACGCACTCTGGGACAAATGTTCATACAAGGCAAAAATCTCCTTCGGCCATTTCCCGTCTTCAGGTTCCGGGACGTCAAACATGCAGCTGGGGATGCCCTGAATGGGGAAAGCCGCACACATTGTCGGGGCTTTCCGCATCATATTAAATGTGACAGTCTCAGAGTTCAGGTAGTCGATATATACCACTTTAGCTCCATTAGACACTAGCTCTAACACTTCAGCTCTATACCATCCTATCTCTTGACTAAACTGAGCTGCTACTAATTCTCCTACAGCCTTTGGCCTGAAATTTACAGAAAATGTTGGCAATTAAAAAACAAATAATCATATACTTAATATATAACTGGCATTTTAACCCCTTGGTCATTACTTCCCTTTTGTTTACTTTG
The DNA here is from genome assembly GCF_026571515.1 of Ruditapes philippinarum. Taxonomy (NCBI): domain Eukaryota; kingdom Metazoa; phylum Mollusca; class Bivalvia; order Venerida; family Veneridae; genus Ruditapes; species Ruditapes philippinarum. The sequence goes on along the minus strand of NW_026854709.1, from coordinate 293,332 downwards.
TTTGTTTTGTTTCATTTTACTCCTTTTCCCAACAGTATTTCAGTCATATAGGCGGGTAGTTTCCTAACCATCCTTTCTGGAGAATTACACCAGTACTAGACTACCTTCCTCCGCCCTAAACTACCAAAGCATCTCCCGGAGATCGAACCCACGCCAGAGAGGTAACATCAACTTTAACCCCTCAACCACGGAGGCGGTTTACAAAAAGTAATTTATTTATCATCTTGATTTACTATCAAACTATTCCTTTTAAATGATATCTGATCCCTATATCATAATCATATCATAAATGAAGTTTCAATTGTAAAGAAACTAGTGCCTGCATTTAAGGTTTTATTTTTTAGGGACTAATCCTCATATAAAGTGAAAAAGAAGACTTTATAGAGGGCTATATATTTCTAGAGGACTTTCAGACACGTCTACAGTGTTCCCCCCCCCCCCCCCTTTGGGAATGATGCCAGTACCTGACATTTTGGGCAAAAAAATGCATTGTTTGATACAAATTTTGGGAATTTTACACAAAGTCTAAAACCAGCGACAAACACGATGATACCAAACTTTCTAATAATGTTGGTTACTGAAGAATGATTGAAACCAGTTGGCCGTGATTGATAACTAGAAAGTTGGTTAGAACAATGTTTTTTTATAACAGTGTAATGTATGTTCAACTTTTTAGATTTTTATGGAGGGGAAATCTTAAATCAGAAATTGGGAAAATAGCCATTTTTGATTTGGGACAGTGCTACTTTCTGGTATTAATTATATAGGTGGAAAAACCTACTGGATCATACAAAGTGGTAAAAACAAGAGCTGTCCGTAAGACAGCGCGCTCGACTTTTTTATTGCTTGCCAATAAAAAAAGTTTTTGCAGTAAAAGGCAATACAAGAATCTCTGTATTTTTAAAGTGAACAATGGCCATGAGCATTAAGATATTTAGTGAAGAATTATTTTACTGAATTGTGTGATACCCTTGAACACTGCAGCAAAGTTTGAAATGTTTAAGTCAAAAGAGGGCTGGTAAGAAAGAAAAAAAAACTGAGTTGAGCCTTAAATAAATTTAATAGTATTAAACCCACTTTGAGAGAATAAGGTATTTTTACGTCACTCAGAACACCTTGGTAAATGACATAATAACATAATTTTTCAAGAAATCTATGCCAAGGAAGCAGTATATTTTTGTACAATCAGCATAATATATAGATTTGACTTTGTATGTGAAAGTATTATAGTTACCTTATAATACAAGTAATAGATAAATTTTATCAAGCTTTAATTCAAATAAAATCTTTGACAGAATTACCTTCTCCTGGACATGTTTGGGAATCATGATTGTAAACAAGTATTCCAACTTTCAAATTAATATCTCAAACAGTTCAGTCAAAAAGTGGACTGGTACTAAAAACTTAACCAAGATTCTAAGTCGATAAAAGGCCTTAATTTTTAAAACAAATCCTTGACAGAGTTACCTTCTCTTGCGTACAGATGGGGGTAATGATGTGAAATAGCATTAAAAGTTTCAAAGCAATATCTCAAAGGGTTAAGGCAATAAGTGGATTTTACCCATATTTCAATGTATTTTCTAAGTCAAAAAGGGGCATAATTCTGTCAAAAACCTTGACAGAGTTATGTCCTCTTGTCTGTTGATGAAGGTCGTGATGGTAAACAAGTATGGTCAGTTTCAAAGCAATACCTCCAATGGTTTTGAAATAAAGTGAGGTGGTACAAAAAACTTAACCAAGCTCAATACACTTTCTAAGTCAAAAAAGGGCCATAATTCTGTCAAAAACCTTGACAGAGTTATGTACTCTTGTCTGTAGATGGAGGTTATGATGGTGAACAAGTATGGTAAGTTTCAAAGCCATACTTGTAATACTTCTGAAATAAAGTGGGGTGGTACGAAAAACTTAACCAAGGTGTGACGCCAACGCCGACGCCGGGGCGAGTAGGATAGCTCCCCTTTTCATAGAAAAGTCGAGCTAAAAAACTACATGAAAACTCATTGTAAAAAGTACCTACCTATACTCTGTCTCTGACATTTTTTGACATTCCTCATTAAACTTTATGTTAAATGCTGTAAATTGGTGTGTATTTTCCTCATCTAGGATCTGTATACTGAAGTCTGTGGGTGTTTTCGCATCAGCTATCATCAATGGGTACTCTACATTTACTCTCAACCTTTCCACATACTTGGGCAGATCCTTCACGTACAACAATCTATATTGTAAGCAAAAACTTCACAAGTAAAACTTAGCTAAATGACAAAAAAAAGTCCTTACTGTTTAAAGAATCATCATATATCTAAGCTGACACTGGTAGATAACGAATATTGCACAAATGTGTAATTCTGAGGGGTTATATTGCCTAGAGTTTTATGTGTCAAGTCATCTGTGCTGGGACTTGTACAATCCATTTAAGATGTTAGTATGATTGCGGCTATTTTAGTTCAGACAAAGCATCTTACACAACTCCACATACATCTTGATATATGAGTAATATGGCCAGACAAACATTTATTTTCATCATCATAAATTAATCCAGTGAAGATTTCACCACAGCACACCACAGAAAATACATCTTAAAACTAGTAGCTTAATTTCTATGTAACAATCCATGTTCATTTACCAATTAAAGAATTACTATTTTTCTTTTTCTTTGGTTAGATTTTACGTCACACCAACACAGACACAGTAAAGGTCTTATGGCGTTTTTTTTTCCAGCTTTACTGAATGAGGGGAAACCTCCTGTGCTCTTCTAAGCATTATATCAGGCATAAATAATCACCTGAGTAGAACCACCAATGTTCTGTAAACTAGCTGGATAGCCTCCTCACATGAAACGATCCAAAGTCCTCCGATTTCAAACCCACCACTGTGAGGGGCAATTGGTTTGAAGATAACAACCTTAACCACCCAGCCACAGACACAAGTCTAGACAAGCATTTGACTTAGACTGAGAAGAAAGAAAGCTTGCAGTTTATTTGGACCAATTTTAAATCCACTTCCTGGAATTAACTAGTACTGGTATCATAAAAGGAAACATGGCTGCGATCAAAGTAGGGTTCAGACCCCTAACGGCAGATTGGGAAGTACACACCTTAACCACTAGGTCGTTACACCTCTTACCTTTCATTATTTGATGCAGGTATTTGCTGACGAGCTGCACCAGATGTCACTAGATTAGCTGATATCAGTTTGTCAGCAACATTCTCTCCGTTCATAGTCTTTAACATTATCTCATGGACTTTTCCTGCATGTGTATCGTTAACTTTTTTACACTCTGCGTGATATGGGTTATCTGGCGTAATGTATTTACCGAGGTCAGGAATATCCCAACTTTTGCCTACTTTTGGTGCAACACCTTCTAGTGCACACAACACTCCCTGAAAATCAAAAATATGTTAATTTAGAAGCTACATTTAATGTGACTTTCTATGTAAATTATGTTTCCACAAAGCACAGAACCATAATCTAAAAGTCCTGACTGTATATACAGACCAACCTCTGCATAGTGGCCCTCTATACAGCAATCACCTCTATTTAACAACAGTGTGTTATTTTTTCTAAAGTAAAACATCACAGCAAATCTATATACAGTACAGTAACACCTCTCGACAGCAACCAAAGAGAACTTGTCTCCCACAGGATGTTACTCTACAGGGGTTACACTGTATCAATGAATATATGAACTTATTACATACATATACATTTTTAACTTGCAAATCCCAAGACTTCTTTATGATATTTGACCATACCAATAATGAATATATTCCAGCGAAAAATCTTTCTTGCAAACCATGATAAGACTGAAACACAGTCACTAAAATTTAATGGTTTCAACAGAATCACAAACCTGTGCAGGAAGTATCATCATTTCGTTCGTGAGTTGTCTCAGGTCATCAAATTTTACAGTGTCTTTGTTGCCAAAATCGAGGAATTGAACGACGATCCTGTCCCCCGATACATTCACTACTTGTGCCCGATTCCAAGACCCATCCAAACTAAACCTAGCTCCATAGATCTCACCTTGTAATACTGAATTTACATCTGCTGGACTGTTTTCAAATGTCTGCAATAATATTTACATAGCGCTTTAATTACACTTTCTTTATTATATTGTTTTCCCATTAGTGTCAAAATATTCATTTCCCATTTATGTCAACCCTAGGCTATTTTTGGAACGTGAAAACAATTCAAGTCATGCCGTACGACTACCATCTAGGTGCTTTCACTGATAAAAGCACCAGTGTGGGTTGTGGAATCTCTGGTAGGTGTCATACCCATGTCCTAAAATACAGTCTGGTCCTTCATCCAAACACCACATTTCCTTATATTACATATTATTGACTTGCAATGACTGCATATATATATATTTTGTATATATCTTTTTTTTACTTGGGTTTTACGTAACACCGACACAGTATAAGTCATTTGGCGATGTTCCAGCTTTACTGGTGAAGGAAGACCTCAGGTGCCCCTATGTGTATTTTTTCAGGCACAAACGGCCACCTGAGTAGAACCACCGACATTCCGTAAGCAAGCTGGTTAGCTTCCTTGCACGAATTAATCCGAAGTCCCTGTTGGGATTTGAACCCACAGCGGTAAGGGGCAAGTGGTTTGAAGTCAACGACCTTAACCACTCGGTCATGGACACCCCCTGTATTTATATAAATCATAATATTTGTTTGTTATTTAATATTCACTGGACAGTCACTGTATCAGAAGTTGTTTATATGGCCCTACATAACCAGCTGTTTGCATTTATAAACAGAGTCATTATGCAGGGATTATATTGAAAACAAGTTATATTGATTAAAATACGGCCATATATATAATGCCAGGAATCTTATTAAACAAATTTGTAATACTGCAAAGTTCATTTAAATAAGCAAAACATAGAACTAATTTAGAAAATGACATCAGCTGTGTATATTGTTTATATAAATATAACGATAAACCAATGAAAAGCAAAGTTACAAACCTGCAGTATCATAATATCATTTATACATAACATCATAAAATAAATCTATAAATCCTTATTTAAACCAAATGAAGCAATTTAAAATGATAGAATTCGTCCTCATAAATCAAGTTCACAGAAAAAGTAATTTAGGACAAAGGGCATACCTGGTGCATAATGGCCATCAAATCCTGAAATTGCTGGGTCTCATCAACGGCCATCTGTAGGTAAAAGTGACCAGGATCTTCTATTGCTGTAATAACAACCTGAAACAAACAACAAATACATTTCAGTTACTTAACATACAGAAACATTAGTGTTAAACTGATACTTGTCTGTACACAAAAGTAAAACATAAAACTAACTTTGCATTTTAACTAACTCTCATAGGGTCCCATTATAACCAGAACTGCCTTTATACTGGCCTCTAAGCAAAAAACTGGCAACTCCTTACACTGCTAGAATCCAAAGTGATAAGCCTTTGCCAACAGTATTGTCCCCCACCAGGCTCTATAATCAACCGTTGGTACATGAATTTTATATTTTGTTATAGTAATACCTTTAAATTCAAGAGGAATACCTTTAAATTGAAATGGACTATTCCAAATTCAAAGCAAGGCAAATCCATTACACAAATTCAGCAGACTCAGTGACACTATTACTAGCACTTAATATCATATTTATAGTCATACCATTATGTCCTGATCTAAGGGCATGCTGGCAGTTTTCAGAGATTTTTTCGGAGGTGGAGACGGTATGGATTTCTTCTTTGTGGCTATTTTCGACACCTTTGGGGTAGATTCCGCCACAGGCTTCGGTGACTGTTTCTGACCGGAGGACACTGGCTTCGAAACCACTGGTTCATCACCCCATTCTTCGTCATCTAATTTTGTTTGACCAGCTCGACCTGGCGACGGTTTTTTATTGTCAACTCTATTATTGGACATATTCCTGGACTGGTTCTCTGTTCAACAAAATATATTCATGATAAAAACATTATCAACTATATACAAGCATATCAAGCATAGACTTTCCATCCCACAAAAAGTAACCTCCCTTAATACAAGGGCTATCCAAAAAGTAGCATGCTCCACTTTTCTAATTGCTGGTTAGTGAACAGGGAATAGTGTTGTTAGTATTGAAGTAAATGACCATGAAGGATAATTTAACCTATAAGGTTAACTGAAAATGTTAACCAATGCCAATGCTGCACATGTTGTGGGTTGTGGTTACTTTCATACACTTAAGATGTGGATGCCAAAAGATTTTTGGGTTACATATACATACAATACATGTATTAATGTCACTCCCCATTACCCCCCCCCGCCGACACACACACACACAAGTATGTCAGTATTTGTTTCTTTTTGTTTTGAATTTGTGTTTCGTTGGGTATTACATGACACTAACAAAGTAAGATGTCATATTAAGGCTTCTTTCCAGGTATTCTGGTGGAGGATGACCTTCAAGCATTATTTCAGACATGAGGGTGCACCGGAGTAGAACCACCAACATCCTGTAAGCTATGTGGATAGCTTCCTCACATGAAATAATGTGAAGTCCCTGGTGGGATTCGAATCTACAGTGACAAGGGTTAAGTGGTTTGAAGTAAATGACCTTAACCATTCCGCAATGGACGCCCCAAAAGTAGTTAGTTTAATAGTAGTTAATTTCAGTGATGTAGGCAGTCAGGTAGTTAGTAGTTAAGTGTGACAAAAACACTATTTTCAAATGATGTTGGCAGACTCAAATAAACACAATTCCAATAATTTACCTTGTTTAGCAGGACAATCCTTAGATATGTGCCCTTTTTGGTGGCAATTAAAACATTCTGCATCTAAAATATATACCATAATCTATGTCCTTATGTTAGGCAAAAATTACATAAATCTCTCCTTATATAAAATTAACAGGTACTAAACTTGCCACTTGCAAGTTTATTCCTTAGAAAAATTAAAAACCTGCAATCATCAATAAAAATATTTTCTTTATACCCCTTACAAGAAGTCTAGATAGTTTTTAATGATTTTATCAAATTCCAATAGCCCCTATCCTAATATATTTCACCATGCCTTAAGGTAACTTTTTTTTTTCCATAATTTAATCAATGAATCAAAGAAATGAAACAGTTATCTGAAATAATAACATAAAATTAATTTAAGTATTCTTAATAAAAGTTGCAAGTAGGAAAACACATAACTTTTTTTTAGAACTCGTTAGTACAAGAATCTGGATAATGTACGAACATTAACAAAATTAACATTTCAATGGAGAAGCAATATGAAGTTATGAGTCTTGGAAATTGTCGGAAGAATTTTTTAAGTTCATAAATCAAAATTGCATCCTAAAGTTATGCCCCTTGGATAGTGATTTTCAATATTAAGTTTCTAGTGAGTATTTTCAGTAGTTAAGATAAATATTTCATCTAAAACTTTAATCACGAATTTTCTTAGCTAAAAAAAATTAAATATCATCAGACATTAGTCAAATTACATGTGCACGAGTTAAGTATCTAGAACTGTGAGTGACCTCAAATTATGATTCGGAAGACATGTACTAAGTTTATAGTGAGTATTTCAGTTTTTTTTAATGACTGATGTTGCATGTAAAACTTTTAGCAAATTTTTTTAAGTTTAATCAATAATTATCTATTTTATTCAGGTAATTGTTACTACTTGCTTACATTAATGCCAGTAATACTTGAGGATCATTATCAAACAAAGAATGAGCCAACATTGCACAAATAGTGACACTGTGTGTGCCAAAGTTAAGGTAAATGCTGTGCAAGTCAAAGATTGGTAAGGTGCATGCATAAACAAGGTTTCATAGGAATAAAGGGAAAACAAATGCAAAATATGGAATTTAAAGGCACATTATGCTTCAGAAACAACTAGAACTGCCACTGTGGTGGCTTGAATACCCCCGTATACCACTGTCAGAATCAACAGTGGCCATTTAGAGCTCAAGGACAACCTCCCTGCCAAATCTGAGGTTTCTAAGCCAGTGCATTGCCAAGTTATGTATTCTACATGCTTCAAATGTGAAAATCAATACACTGCGGATTCTTAAGCATTTGAGCAGACAAGCTTATTATAGTAAAAATCCCTTTGACCTTTACCTATGACACAGTCACCTAAAAATCAATAGGGGTCTTCTACTGGTCAAACAACCTCAATAGCAAATATGAAGACTGTTGACCAAAGTATTCTTAAGCCATTCAGCGGATAAGCTTTTTATACCCCCGCACAACAAAGTTGTAAGGGGGGTATACTGGAATCAGCTTGTCCGTCCGTCCGTCGGTTTTTTCTTGTCCGCCCAATAACTTAAGATTCCTTTGACCTACAGTCTTCATATTTGGCATGGAGGTTAGTCATGATTAGTAGATGACCTTTATTGATTTTGAAGTCACCAGGTCAAAGGTCGAGGTCACAGGGGCCTTGACTTAAAAAAGCTTGTCCGCCCAATAACTTAAGATTCCTTTGACCCACAGTCTTCATATTTGGCATGGAGGCTAGTCATGATAAGTAGATGACCCCTACTGACTTTGAGGTCACCAGGTCAAAGGTCAAGGTCACAGGGGCCTTGACTTCAAAAAGCTTGTCCGCCCAATAACTTAAGATTCCTTTGACCCACAGTCTTCATATTTGGCATGGAGGTAAGTCATGATTAGTAGATGACCCCTATTGATTTTGAGGTCACCAGGTCAAAGGTCAAGGTCACAGGGGCCTTCACTTCAAAAAGCTTGTCCGCCCAATAAATTAAGATTCCTTTGACCCACAGTCTTCATATTTGGCATGGAGGCTAGTCATGATAAGTAGATGACCCCTACTGACTTTGAGGTCACCAGGTCAAAGGTCAAGGTCACAGGGGCCTTGACTTAAAAAAGCTTGTCCGCCCAATAACTTAAGATTCCTTTGACCCACAGTCTTCATATTTGGCATGGAGGTTAGTCATGATTAGTAGATGACCCCTATTGACTTTGAGGTCACCAGGTCAAAGGTCAAGGTAACAGGGGCCTTGACTTCAAAAAGCTTGTCCGCCCTATAACTTAAGACCTTTGACCTGGTGACTTCAAAATTAATAGGGATCATCTACTAATCATGACTAACCTCCATGCCAAATATGAAGACTGTGTCAAAGGAATCTTAAGTTATTGGGTGGACAAAAAAAAAACGACGAGGGAGACGGCCAAGCTGATTCCAGTATAACCCCCTTACAACTTCATTGTGTGAGGGTATAAAAATTCTTCTTTAAGAAAAAAGGCAAAGTTTTATATCATTTAAATAATTGTTTTAATGCATGTTACATGCTAATCATCTACAGAAAGTAACGCTGAATGTAAAATTGTTTGTTATAAATGTAGCAAAATGTTAACAAAGTAGTATTTTGACTTCAATACAAAATACTAAAATAATCAATATTAAAGTACTAATTGCCAAAAAGAAACATAGTCAAGATTTAAGATATTTCAGGGAATTGGCCAGCGAATAAACATCTGGCACCTAACAACACCTGTCCTGACAACAAAAAAGTAAGCTTTTACAGAAATAAAAATGTAAGCAAAGTAAGCTTTTGCAGAAATAAAAATAAAAGCATTTCTGGGGTATAAAGTGGCCTTTAAAGAGCAAGTTCAAAGCAGGGTCAGGTATAACAGCTTTACCTGTTTTCTTATTCTTTTCTATTAACAAAAATAATTTATATATTAATATCAGGCATGCAGTCAGAAAATGAGGTAGTGCATAGATATAGTTAGCATAAAAACAGTTGATAGTGAGCATAAAAACAATTTAACTTCACGTATATTTCTTCATAATCTTTTGCATACTTTCCAGTTTTATGTGCCACACTTGATCAATGCAAGAATTTGAAATCGTATGATTTCAGGCTCTTTTGGGCCTCAGTGGCATGTAATAAATGCAAACAAATACAAATAAAACTAATTCAGGAATCATAAGTACTAACTAAAATATTTCACATCAGAATAAAATCATACTTTACAACATCACTATTTTTCTTGGTTTTGTTTGGTTTTTCCGGCGCACCAAGATAATTCAGGTCATATGTCGCCCGAAACATATGATTTTGGCTAACCTCAGGTATTACAAACTTGAAGCAACACTAGGGGTCACTAGCACCTCACCTGCTGGAGCTAAGAGATGCATAGACCCCAGTAATTCGAACCTATTAAGTTGTCTCTTATGATTACACAGGGATAAACGGTGGCTGCAATTCTAATGTCACAACCCTTAAAGGCAATTCCTCAGCCACAAGGGGGACAATGTAACTTTTCTTTCACCAATAGATAGCAAAATAAATCTGCCTAATTAATAACAACATGTAAATGTAGCTTTAGTATACAATATCTATTTTAAAATGACTTACTGCAGAAATTTGGCTTTGGGCAGTCACTTCTCATATGAGTTGTTTCTCCACAATTAAAACATGCTGAAATGAAGAAAATAAAACCATTTATTAACATTTCTGATTTTATTAACATTTCTTCCAATGTTTTAGCCCAGCTTCTGCCAATACCATCAATTTTAACACCTTTTCGATCATATCTCGGTGTTCAGTTCACCTCAACAGCTTCACTTGATAATTTAACTAGTAATAATTACCAATTTTTGTGCAATTTACCAACCACTCATCCACACGATTCTTGAATCAGCTGCCAAACAAATGTCCATTAAGACTCATAAGCTAAGCGGATCTTTTCACAGGCAGTATTTTTATATTGTATGTTGCTTTCAGGTGGGAATAAAAATCAATTTATCTGATCTTCATTTATTTTCTTTCATAAAAGTAAGGGTTTTATGAACATAATTAAAGAAGAGAGCATCTATCTGTTTAGTAATCTTTAGGGAATCCCCAGGCAAATGAATTGCGTACTTTTCAATTAAGGCTCTATGGAAACTTCCTATCTTGTACCTTCCTCTCAACCTAGAGGGAAGTATGTTTGTTTTGTTTGATTTTACGACGCGTCAACACAATTTAGATCATATGGCCCATAAAGAGGTAAGATTATTATAGCTAACCTCCTCGGATGTTACAAACTTAAACCAACACCAGGGGTCAAAACCACCTCACCTGCTGGAGCTAAGAGATGCACAAACCCCAGAGATTCAAACCAATTTAATCATCTCTTACTATCACGCAGGGATAAATGGTGGCTGCAATTCTGTTACAATTAACACAATGATATTACCTCTGTCATCCTTGTTGTTTCGTCCCGATTTCTTATCACCTGATCTCGCCCGCCTCCTGCTACCATCATCATCCCTTGACCTTTCACCCTTCCTTTCTTCATTTTTGTTATTGCTTGTATCATTTCTTCTTCTATCAGAGCTTCTGTCATCGTCGCTTTGTTGACCCCGCCTCTCCTCTCTTCTACCTTGACCTTTTGACCTTTCAGATTCAGACTGTGCTCTTTGATTATGGTCAGATTTTTTGGTAACCTCAATAATGTCCCCTGTAGCTTTCTCCATCAGTTTTTTCACTTGCTGCAAAGAAATCTATACTGTATGTTTGCTAAAACAAAAACATAGATAGAATCTAATTTAGAGGACCCCAATGTCCATGCGTTTTTGTTACTATACTTTTATTATGTTTCTAAATTTTATTCTGCATATTATTGTAGCTTTGAAAATAAGAATCTTAAAATGCAAGATGGTGGGGGCAGGTGCCCCTAATATGCAAGTGTGCAAGTATTATTTATTTTCTGGGGTCTGCTAAACTAGACGTGTTCCAACTCTATGTAGTTTTCTGTGATGCAAAATAAGCTGTTTAGATTTATGCAGCCATTGCACAAGATCTTATATTTGAATATAATACAGAGCTGCTTTAAACAAAACATTTTCTTACTACCAGTGTCAGTTACCCTCATTTCCAGGGTAAGAAATTCACTTGAGTGCACAGCAGACAGTTCTAAAAATAATCCTGAATCAACTTCTTGTGAATATCTTTAAATCATATTATAATTTTACACCATTTCACAGTACATTTGTTGGTTTGTTTTGTTGGATTTTAAGTCTGACACAATGACATTGTAAGTCATATGGCAACCTTCTAGCTTAACTGGTGAAGGAAGACCTAAAATGCCCCTTCATGCAGCAAGCAAGCATCATAGTAGAACCGTCAACCTTCTGTAAGCTGGCTGGATAACTTACTCACATAAAAGACTCCATAGACTCTGATGGGATTCAAACCCACAGCAGTAAGTACTAAGTGATATAGTCACTGCCTAGAAGTCATGTAAGCTCACCACCAAGTCCTGAATTTCAGAGCAAAATATTTTATAAACAGAAAATTATATACAAGAATAAAAAGATAACTAAAATTTGACAAATTTTTGAAAAATTTAACAAAAAATGACAAACCGGTATTAATTCATCTCCTACAGTGACATCAAACTCTGAAAATGCTTCACTTGCTTCTTTTTCTCTACAAAAGAAATTATACATTTTTTCATTATTTCTTAACATATTTCAATTTAAGCTTGAAAAAATTGCCTGCAAGTACCTTTGAAAACTTCAATATATTTCAGCAGATGAAAATAACCAAAATTTTGATATGGAAATCGCTAACTTGGAATGGACTGTTTCAAATTTAAGAATTTTTAATATGTAATTTGTGAGACTTACTTGCTTATGGTGAGACACACATTACGATGTTCGACCCAGTCTTTTTCTTGGCACGCAGCACTACAGTATGGTATCTTACATTTACTACAGCGTGATCCACCAAGCTTTCCACAAACCGAGCATTCTTGTCTTAATATCTTTGACTCCCCTCCTCCTTTAGAGTACAACATATACAAATTTAGTGAAACTATAAATAGTTATATATGTACATTACTGCCTTATGTTTCAATTCTACAATATTACTTCTTAATATACATCCATTAAAATTGATGTAATATAAACATTGCTTATTTTTCACTTTTACAGGAATGGTGGCAGAGCCACTGTAAGGGGGGGATTTTGCATTGCAGAAGGGGGGTGGGGGGTGGGCGTTGGGGGGAAGAGGCGCGGGGATTAACAGATTTCATTTTCTGTTTATCGTGATGCAATACCATTAACTTCTTGAAGTACAATGTCCCTTTCTCTGTCTCACTCATCATCATGATAAAAATTTCCTCTGGAGGGAATTTTTTTTTTTCAGAAATAGGTGAAGAATATATAAATAACGGAGAGGGAAATAAAGCTGTATTTTGGCCGTCCTTAATTGGCTCTTAAAAAGCACTGTGATTCTATATCAATCTTTGGAGAAAATCTAGTACATTTCTTGTCTACAATTTGATTTAAAGCATTTATTTCCTTGAAAAATTTTACCTTGTTTTGGCAGGGGCGTTTGTTGTGGCAACGGGGTTTGTTGTGGCAGGGCTGCTTGTTGCATACTGGCGTTCATCAATGTAGAATTCATCATCTGATTATAGGCAGGCTGGAGTAAATGTGAAGAGTTCATCATCCCCATGTAAGGATCTGCAACTGTAAAAGTCAGTAAACATGGGTCATCTCAAAACAAACCATTACCACTTCACTCTAACTTTCTGAGAAATATATTCCAAAAGTTTACATGTTTCTGAAAATTCAACATTTCTTTAAAAAAGAAATATCCAATAAAATTTCAGAGGCAAATACAATTACAAAATCATGTAACAATCATTCAAGTAAATCTAAAATGATTCAATCTGATATTTTTTCCTAACGATTTTTTTTTCAATGCAATTTCTTATCATTTTTAGCATTTCAATCTAATATTTCCTATTTCCTTACTCACCGTAAACAGGCATTGGATACCCTGGGAAACCCATTCCTCGTCCCATATACGGTTGCTGGTACCCGCCATATCCTCCATCATAATTATCATAATAGTCTCTATAGTAACCGCCACGACCCCTTTGACCTCTAGAGCGATTACCCCTCCCACGTCCCCCTCTCCCTCTTGTAGGTTGAAAATAGTCTTCTCTGAAAGACGTTTAAATTTTCGGTGATTCCCAGTGAACAGAGTAGTGTCAGTCATTGTGTAAAGATCTTATAAAACATCAACTATTTCAAACATTTCATTATATTTGGATCTGAACTGGAACTGTTACATTACTTAATATTTAAGTATTTCAGTCAAAGATGGTGTAATCCTACTTAGTGATATTCAAGTAATCAGTAATGAAGTTATTCTTGATTGCAATACAAAACATTTTTTCCAAGTAATTACAGTAGATTTCGATTACCATGTAATGGCAATTTAATCAATTATAAGCCAAAATTTTATGTAATCATTGACAGAGGAACAACAATTCTGTGTTGTTTTAAACTAAATATTTCAGTAATTTATCATGAAAAAGTGCATTCTATCACTGTGAAACCTTCTTCAAAACAGTGTCCCAAAAGCTATTCAAAACGCGTTTGTTTCTAAAAATAGAAGATAAGGAAATGAATTGTCTGCTTTACTATTTTAAGTATAGACAGCAGACCCATAGAGGCTTCCAGGGGTTTCCTTATTGTTTATGTACCTTATCATCGGCAAATTTCATTTTCCACCTCAATCCTTTTGATTTCACAAATATATAAAACAATTTATCTAAAAATAACACATTTAACCTTAATAAAAGCTGAAGGCTGCTTTAAATTAAGGCCGCTTTAAATTAGTGAACACAAAAGCTCCCCAGAGCTATTATTACCTTTCATATTCAAAGTCTTTCACTTTTCCTCGGCCAAGAGATTTTCCTCTACCCACGGGGGTATGCATGTTCATTGAATCTAAGATTGCATCAGTTCGAGACACAGTGTGACCCCCGGCCTTGTCTACTTGCACTGTAAGATTGTTGAGTCTTGAAGGATAGCTACCGGCCTGTGGCAGACCCTCTGATGGCTGTTTTGCATTTCCTATTGGGCTTACTAAAAGTGAATAATGTAAACAGTCATATTATAATTACATGTATTTAACCTCAACATGCTGAATTTGTGTAATGGATTTGCCCTACTTTTAATTTGGAACAGCCTATTTAAAGTTTAAGGGAATTCAATATCACACACAATAACAGTTTATTTAAATATAGTCTGGCTCTTCACAGGTGGCATAATCTCTTTGAAGAAATTTCAAATGGTTAAAGATCCTGTATATTGCAATTAAAGTGGTAACAACACTGAAATTTATCCCAATGTTCAAAAGTTCTATTGTTTTTATCAATATTTGAAAATTGTATGGAAAATGTGCCCATTGAATCAGGCAAGAACTGCAAAGTTTAGACAACTTGAAAGTTCAAGTTTACATCACAGAATAACTAGAAATTTTAAAGACAAAACTAAATCATGCATTTAACATAGCATACAATATCTAGTAAGAATGATTACAATGTATTCATTCCAGGATAAAAACATTGGATTTCATACAGCCTTTAAAATCACACAGGTAACTAAAAACATTTGCCCATTTGTACTTAAGCAGAACTAGTTCTATCAATATGTAAAGTTTTACACCGAAGGGTACACAAAAGAAAATAAAATCATGAAAATACATCTAGTCCTAAAAACTAGCATTTTCTTCAATTTCTTTGGTCCTCAATAATCTCAGTCTCTAATAATCTATCATATTATATAGAGCTGTCATTGATTCAAGGTAAGGCATATCAACAATATATCAATATCGGATGACAAATATCAACGATACACCGATATATTGATAATTACCTAAAATTACTTGTCTGTCATTCACTTTTATTCCTGTTAAAATGATTTCAGTAAAAAACATGTTCTGTTCAGTGTCTTGCTTATAAAAGCCATTGCATGATTTTTATCCAGACCATATATTTGTCACCATTGCTGTGAAATATTTCCACTATGTAGCATGAGATAATACCTGCTTCTGTATATGTTTTAGATGAATTTTCCCAATATCTAGACATATTATTAATAAGTCAAAATTATCAATTTTTTTAACTGTGTATCTGTTGATCAACAGAAAAATATTAATGATACATCAATATTGTTTATATCGATGATAGTTCTAATATAAGAAAACTAAGTAACTTGTTGGCGTATAGCTAGTTTTCAGTACTGTTTCAAATCCACAACACAATATCCATTACCTATATTACTAACATATGGACTTTGCAATGGAAATTTGCGACACAACGGCACTGTTATATTGTGATTAAACAGCTCTGTAAATAGTTTAAGTTCTGTTACGTGTTTGAATACAATCAAAAAAGTACAACTCAGCTCATATATTTAGGTCGTAAAATCTATCTTTGTAAATAATCCAAAAATTCATGATAAATACATGACTGATCTCTCTTTCTGATGTCAGCAAAATCCTGTTACAGAAGAACTACTTATTTAGTCTGAAAGTGGAGAAACTTCTGAATATGAGCCGAGACATTCATATGGGTGTCTGGTTGGGACTATAAATAATCAATATATCACACAAATCATGTATACATGTATTATTTGAAATACCACTTCCACTTTAATGTAACACCCCCAATTTCCTTATTTACAGTCTAACCTATCTGCAAAAATTGCAAGCCAACATTTATTTTTTTTAATTCAAATGCATATAATTCTTATGTAATATGAATAATAATTCAATGAATTTACCCTGTGTAATTTCTCTAAGTTTCTTCCCCCTCCCAGCTCCAATGGCACTTGAGGCAGCCCCTGCATTTCTGGAAACAAAAAAAAAGTATTCAATTAAATCTTTTTTCCCTTTTTCAAACTGGCATAGTTTTAAACTGGCATAGTTTAAGTCCTTACTCAACCAAGAAGATGAAAGAATCCACCAGAAGCAAGTGTGAGTTAATACACCTTTTGGTTTAATTTTATTTGATCTTCAAATCACTATTAGTCTAGTTCTCAAGCTAAAACATAAATCTGGAAACTTTTCCAGAATCCTTAAGCAAAAACTGACAGTGTCATTTGAAAATTGTTTTCCTAAGCTGTGAACATAACTGTAGATAGTGCAGGACATTAAACTAGTGTTTATCATATTGTGTAGGATTTTTATCGAAAAGTGAGAATTTATTTAATTCGTTATCTTTTTCCTTCTTTCTGTATGTAAAATTTTCCCCCTTACTCTGAAAAATAGAGGTAAATTCTCAAAAATTTGGGTGAATCCCTCCATCGCCCCTCCTAGAATAGACACTGTCCTGGTTGCATTAAGTCAAATCAACTCTGTAAAGGCGATTTTGCATTTTTGAAGGAAGTTTCGGGTGCCAACACTGAAATTCCTACACAAGTCAATATCTGTACAAATTATACTACAAAGTCATATACAGTAGAACTTCTATGAGTCGAACTTCGATTAGTCGATTTTCTCGATGTGTCGAAGAAAAATGAAAGTCCCGATTTTCCCCCTATATATTCCTTATAAAAACCTATCTATGAGTCGAGATTTTATGTGTCGAATTTTTCGATGTGTCGAAGTTTTTTTCGTGGTCCGTATAAAGTAAATCTAGTGCAATTTTACCACAAATAAGTCGAAGTCTTTCGATTATTTTGACACCTTCGATCTCGAGACATTTTTCACACCTTATACTGGCTGCGAAGACGATTTCCAATCAACTTGTGTGACAGGTGTCAACTACACACATCCGTGTTCAAAAGCAGCCTTTGTTTGCGATAAAAATGTGTGATAAAATGCTTTAATCGTTACTATTTTAATTGCCGTTAGTGGTATTTGAAAGTAAACAGTAAGAACTACTTTCATTTTGAAAACATCCATGACCCGGTGTTGCGTGAGAATAACACGCGAAATATTTACTATAAAGCCGGTTTAGTTATCGCCCTTTCTTACTGTTACGCCTTTTGTAACTATATTGTATACGTCAACGGGTAGTCAAAATAATAAGCCGTGAAAAAACGTTATCTAACATGCTATATTTATCATAGTTAAATGTAAAATATCTGATTAATGATTGATAAACATGAAAAAGGTTTCGTTATAGATCTTATGATTAGCACTAGTCACGGGTCGAAATTTTGTCATGGAATTGAGAGGCGATTCATGAGTCGAAGTCCCGTGTGTCGAAGTTTTTACCCAAGTCCCTTCAACTTCGACTTACCGAAGTTCTACTGTATATTCTTTTAAATCTCTGCATAGCTTCCTCTCAAGAAAGTACTTCTCTTGTGGGATTTGAACATTGGTATTTAATGCTGTTAAATGAACTATTTGCTTTTAACCCATTCACTAAGAGGAAGCCATTCTTATAAAACATTGAGCTTTAAAAAGAGAATTGGCAGATGAAAACTCCTATTCCTTTATATTGTTATTAATTTGGATTAAAAGAAAACTGTATAATACATACCCTACACCATTTATCACATTTGGCTTGTTGTTTGATGACTGCAATAAAATCATAGAAAACTCATTATTTAATGCTGCTATCATTCAATATAGTATCTTTCTTTTTATTCTGATAATCAGATATTTATTTTCATATGATATGCTCTAAAATTGTAAAAAGAAGTTTTAAAGGGACTCCACTGTGGGTTACAGACACAACAGACTGGAAATACCAATCTGAAATTTGTGTACTACTTGATGTAAGTCTGGAGCAATAACATGTGTGCCAATTTTCGTATCATTCCCTCACCCCTGTTTTTTCCTTAATAATTTTGATTGTGTGAAATGGCTTCAGAATTATGCTAAGAATCACACAAAAATCCATTTTCATTGTAATTCTTATTACAATTCTTTATTATCTTTTGTAGATTTTTCTATTTAAGTGCTTCACTTGATCTACATGTGTATTGCTAGTTTTTCAAACTGTATTGTTTTCTGACTTTTAGACCTCAGTGGAGCTCCTTTATCAATGTGCTGGAAAATCTTTTAAGGAAAATCTGTTGTTTTTTTTAATTCATCCTCACCATGGGGACAGTATCCGAGTCACTTGATCCCTCGTCAAATCCTCTAGCTGTCATCAGGCCAAGATCCTGGGGAAAAAACACCACAGGAAAATTTAAAGCACACTTATAAATGAAATATTGGTCAAAGATCATTTTAACATAAATGGGCCATACATCACTCAAATTTATTGGGCCATACATCACTCAAATTTATTGGGCCAAGGATCACTCAATTTTTTTTTGGGCCAAAGATCATTTAAATTTATTTGGCCAAACACCACTAAAATTTATTAGGCCCAGGATCAATTAAATTAATGGAGCCAAGGATCACTCACATTTAATAGGTTAAAGACAGGCAGAGAAAAAGGTTTTTACCTGCTTTTCTTGTTTCTTCTTTTCTAATTCCTCTTTAGACATTGAGACAGTCACACGTAATGAAAATTTGTTAATCTTAAACCCATCGTACTGTGCTATAGCTCGTTCAGCATCACTCAGGCTTCCCATTGTTACAAATCTGAACAGTATATTACATCAGTATTAATTTATACACAAAATGCTTTACAATCTTACAAGTTCCCTTTTATATTTTTGTTGCAGCTTTACTGGTGGAGGAAAACCTCAGGTGCCCTTCTGTGCATTATTTCAGGCACAAAAGGGCACCAGAGTAGAACAAAGGACATTCTTAAGATTGCAGGATAGCTTCCTCACTTAAAAGAAACCACAGTCCCAGTCAGAATTTGAATTCATAACAGTGGCAAGTCATATGACCTTAGCCATTCAGCCATGGACATACCATTCACAATTCTTTATTACAGAATGAAGTTATTAGATCACAATGCATCCATATATACATGTATTTAATTGTCTCGATACATTGCTTGCTATAAATATGTATGACCTGATTTATGCAATAAATATACTGAACTGAATTGAATTGACATTTACCCAAATGTGTCCCCGGAATTTTCTCTTTTAGACATCATCTTCTTAACACGAACAACACTGCCAGCTCGTCCAAATAGACTCTCCAATCCCTCCTGTAAAAACCAGGACAATTAAAATGTGAATAATTTCTGGTATCACCATGCTTAAAATTCAGGAACAGAGAATTACCTCTAAATATGGGAAATGCAAAGGAAAAAACAAGAGCATCCCAATTGTGGGGCAATATACACACAAATGTTCAAAAGATACAGAGCGGACACGGAAACTACTGGAAGACAGACAACCAGATGTATAACATTATACACTGAAATTTCTTTTTCTGGCATATAATAATCCTGATACAAACATAAATCAAGAAAAGAGAATGACATCATTAAAGACATATATATTACAATGTATACCTCTGTAAGTTCTTGTGGAATGCCTGTAACATACAGCTGAACATGTCTTTCACTACCCCTGAAATATAATTTACAGATTTTTTAAATCCCACTATCCAACATATAGTGTGAAAGTCACACAGACAAACAGCTTAAGATACAGCGACTTATCTTCAATCTACATAATAAACATAGAGGTGTTTGTGCCGTTGACAAAATATGTCTGGCATCTTTGTTTGTTTGTTTTATTCTACGCCTTTTCCAAACAGTATTTCAGTCATTTAGGCGGATAGTTTCCTAACCATAGTTCCTGAAGAGTTAAACCAGTACTAGACTACCTTCCTCCGCGCTAAACTACCAAAGCATCTCCCGGGGATCGAACCCACGCCAGAGAGGTAACTGGATTAGAAGTCATCGACTCTAACCCCTCGACCACGGAGGTCTGGCATCTAGGTAGATTAGAAAGCATCAACCTTACACAAACTAGCAGGGTAAGTAACACCACATAAAGCTTCCATCCAAGAATTCCTACTTAATGTCACAAATGAACTGATTCAGGCATACTAATAAGTCTGTATGGGTACTTTTTCATCAGGCCTAAAGTTTCCCCATATTCAAGATATGCGACTAAACTTTATTTGGTCTCGGTAGAAATCATTGCTAAAATCAAGGGGCTTGAACAATGACTTACAAAATGTGATACACATGTAATATTACATGCAAAACTTTAAACCTTCCAGTTCTACACAAATATATGTAACACCAGAATGAAATGGTTAGCCCAAATTTCCTTAAAAAAAACTAGAATAGGTAAAATCCACAAACAAGTCTGTATAAGAGCAATCAATAACATACAAAATGATAAAGATAAATGTTTAAAAATAATGCAGTTACTTCACATAATTCTTTTTAACACTCAGATTCCTTCCAGGGCCTTTTGTGTAGGAGTTGAAAATTTTGTCTTCAAAGTCTTCTGTCTTTGGATCCCAAGCATCCATTTTGATCTGTTCTGCAAAGAAATTAGATGTCATTAGCCAAAGTAAGCATATAGTATGCAAAAACAATGGTATACGCATAAACAAAACTACAGTAGTTATTTTATATCCAAGCAAGTTTCAGGGAAAAAATTACCCTGATTAACATATTGCATTTTTCATGTTTATATAACACATAATTTTCCAAGTCCTTAAAAAATATGTTACATATACAAATGTAAAATTCTTAATAGAAATGTGTCCAACAATACCTTAGTTCTATATATTTCAGGGCTCACGCTGTCGGTCGCCATTTGCGATTATTTTATAAGATTGGCGATTATTTTTGCATTTTGGCTACAAAATCTGGCGATTATTTTTTACTTCCAACAGTGTTTATATAAGGTGTAAAAATCGATAATGAATGCAGTAGACCCAATTAACACTAGCGGGGTGCATTTAATTGAGTGTCAACTTTTTACCGGTCACGTGCTGCTAACTATATTGCCCGAGGTGATAAAATACATGCGAGATGTATAATTGTATAAGTACTTTAAAGATATTGTCCAGCATTTATTATAGACATCAAATATCCGTCAATTAGCCACAAAAATCGTTTTAAAATTGATAAACTGGATATTGACTTACCCAAAATTTACCGTGATTCCAGTAATTGCAAATTTTTATTTTTTTTTGTTTTAAGCTACTTGACTAAATCGCCAGTGGAAAACAATGGTAAAATATTTAAAAAGTATTAAATTCCAAACAACTATTTGCACAACAACCAAAATTGTGAATATTTCTTTAGAAAACAGGAAAAATCCGATTGTCACATATTTTCGCGACACCGATAATTTTGATATTTATTTGAAGGTGTAATAAGCTATGTTCTGTTTAAAAATCTTTACTACTATGGCAGAAAATTTGTATTACATTGGTGATGATAATATTTTTCAGTAAATTATTCAGAAAAAAGGCTGCATTCTGTGAATGAGTTTGCAAACTTGTGTTATTTCTATAGGCTAATATGACCTAGATCTACTCCAGTTCTGTGTGAAATGTGGAAATTGACAGTGGTTATAGCTGACAAAATTTGATTAGAACAAACAAAAAAAGTTGTCTGATAACAGCATTATGTAAAGTTATAATGAATCTTCAATATTATTGTTATACAGTAATTATACCAGTGTTTTTTTTTCTTTATATAACTACTACCCTAAAACGGTACCATTCCCAATAGAAAATAGACATTAAAATTCCCAATTTCCAATGTTAAATTCCCAAAATGACTGTTCAAAATGCCCACAAGGCAAAGTGATTTTTCTCAAATCATTTAATTCCAACATATTCATATAAATCACCACTCAATAGTTCTATCTAGACAGTAGAAGCTGTTAGCTATATCTATATTCATGATGTCTTTGAAAAAATGCATTAAAACAATTCCCAATTTTAGTCAAAATAACGCATTTTTTCCCAATCAGTCTGGTACCGGCACCATTCCCAAAGTAGAGAAAAAAACGCTGTATACTAATTATAACGTTTTTATTCTGTTCTATATTAACAATTAAAGTTGTGGTTCTATTTAAAAAAAGGTAGTTATCAATATACACAAATGTATCAGTTTATTTGAGAATCCTTATAAAACTGAAAGATATAAATGTAATGTTTATTTAATCAACTGCTTATGTTGTTAATCGCTAATCCGTGAATAGTCCGTTGAACTTTTGGCTATTATTTTTTTAAGCTGAAATTATTGGCTATTATTTTATTTGAGCCAGTGTGAGCCCTGTATTTGGATTAAATATTCTGTTTCTCCCATTTATATTTTGAAAATTCTTTGACATTGAACATTACACTTTGAAGTTTTCTCTGAAAACTGATTGAAATGTATGCTGGCAGGTGTTGGTGCAATGAATTAGAGCATAAAGAAGTTATTAAACCTATTTTGTTTTACACTTTGTATAGGACTTCAAAAAAAATGTGTTACAAAAACATGAAAAGGGGGAAATAATTCTCACAAAAGTGACAGTAGCCAAATATTCTTCTTTCTGTTTATGTCATATATTATGCTCAATAAACAAACAAAGTTTAAAAGAAATATCTTTACTATTTTTCTAGAAATATGATTTTTATGTCATAAGCCCCATGGGGCATTTTCACCAGCCTGTTTATGTCATATATTATGCTCAATAAACAAAGTTTAAAAGAAATATATTTATTATTTTTCTAGAAATATGATTTTTATGTCATAAGCCTGATCAGGCATTTTCACCAGCCTGCGCTGTTGACCTTATGCTACACGTGTTCAGACAGTTCTCCACAAAAAATAGGGAGAGAACAGTCAGTGAACCCTCATTAGAGGGACTGGTAAGGGGAGAATAGTCTGACTATCCATGGCTCAGTCTAGACTAAACACAGCACTTACTTCTGAAGTTAAAAATGTGTAGATTTTTCTACATAAATGAAAAAAACTGATGGCAATGAAATGATTCAGAGTCAACTCGTCCTCTGGTCAACTCGTCCTCTGGTCATCTCGTCACCTTTTTAGTCAACTCGTCCCTTGGACAACTCGTCCCCTGGTCAACTCGTCCCCAACTCTTCCCCTACATTTTATTATTATTTGTTTTTCATATATTTCAAAAAAGAGCCACAATCAGCAACACAAACGATTAAAATTGTCACATACACCTTTCTCATGCAGTCTATAATCCAACAATATGGAATTCTAAGAAATATGCACGTACAACGCAAATGTGATTTTAAGAATAAATCTTATTTTTTTAATGCGTTTATTTAAGGTCGCCGCCGGAAGGCCATGTGGGCAACTGTACACTCAGGTCGGGCCATCCAAAAGCGTTCCGCCGAAATTTTTTCGTCAATTTTTTCAAGCTTTATTGGTGGAGGAAGACCCCAGATGCCCCTCCGGGCATTATTTCAGGCACGAGCGGGCACCTGGGTAGAACCACCGACCTACCGTAAGCCAGCTGGATGGCTTCCTCTCATGAAAAATTTCGACCCGAGTGAGGATCGAACCTACAGCGGCGAGGGACCTGTGATTTCAAGTAATTTAACGTAAAAAAGACGTTATTTTATTTATATTTCGATATCAATCAAATTCATTATTAATTTTACATAAAAGAACTATTTACAGACATTGATTTACAACATAATAGTGACGAATAGATCGAAAGTAGGGGACGAGTTGACCTAGTCCAATAGATTAGACGTTACAGGCTTGTTATAGTTTTATGTTGGTCAAGCCTGACGTCAAATAGTTATTGCTCATAAACGCGTAGCATTTTGAAAAATTAAAAAAATGTCTATTGGCTTGCCTTTCAAGCTTTATTTAAAAGCTTATCTTCTGTTCTTTCAATTGCATGGTCTATCATTAACAAAAACTTTCAAACAATGTACTTATCAATTAAAAATAAAATAGAAATATCAGTCTATTTCGCTCATCGGCCATACTGGTTAAGTAAAGCGTTTTACAGATTGATTCCAATTTTTTGAACGGAAAAATATATTCGAACACACTGACGGTGCATGGGCAATTATTTCGTTAAAAAAATATTCTGTTAGAAACTTCTGGACCCATTTAAACGCTTGCATTTGTATTAGCCAATCAGATTTCGCGCACTTAATGGCGGCCATTTGTATATCGGCTGTATAAGGAATTTAATTAAATGAGAGGATTTAATCATGACTTTTCGGATGTGACAGTTAAATTATTTTGTTAAAAGGTATTTATTTTTTAGTTTTGTTTATAAATAGGTCAAAATTAATGTAAATACAGGCTGTTTTAATTGTTTAAATTCATTAGATCTAAATCGATGTCTAATGTCAATTTTTTTGCTACACGATTTTGCAAAGATCTGTTAAGACCTAACGTAACATGGAAAATGAAAAATGTAAAATATCAGATTAATATGATAAATAAGAAATAGGTTACGTATAGGTCTTATAATTAGGACTAGAGTTGACCATATTAGGGACAAGTTGACTCTTTGAGACGAGTTGACCAAAAGTAGGGGACGAGTTGACCAAAAAGGTAACGAGTTGACCAGAGGACGAGTTGACCAGAGGACGAGTTGACCGGATTGCAATGAAATTATCAATTTATGCTAGATTTCTACTTTCTGTTTCCAAATATAAAATCAGTGCAGTAATTGTCAATTCTGAAATAGGAACAAATTCGGTTAAATCTTTACAACTAAGTTTACATTGACATTTTGACCCCTCCAATTATTTATGAGATAATTTGACAAAATTTGCCAAAATATTCCCGCCATTTAAATTTAGAATGTCAACTGTATGTTGAATGCCAGTTCCATATAAGAGAACAGGCGTTGTTTTGATCGCTGTTCATAATTGAAGCAGCAACAAACCTTGTAACTTTGTTGTCTTATCGTTGCAAAAGCGAGTTGTGCATTTATTCCACTAAATAATGCGTCTACAGCATTTTAATTTTCTATTGCAGGGTCGTGCCATGTGTTTATGGAAATGTGCCAAGGTAATCCAAACTCTATTTTTTTTTACGAAAAGTAAGCAGTATCAACGGAAAATATTTTTAAACGGAAAGTGTGTAAATACTAAATACTGATTTTAATCCTGCATTCGATAAGGTCCCTCCCAGATGACTACTAAATATAAGGTCTGGAGCTTAGGTATAAGAGGCAAAATTTATGTAGGGATCAAAATATTTTTGGAAAACAGACAACAAAGAGTAAAGATAAACGGAACGTTTTCAGGGTGACAAACAGTTACAAGTACTGTTGTGTCCCTCGGGGTAGTGTACTAGGGCCTTTTCTCTTACTCATGTCACCTTCAGGATAATATATTCGAAGAGTGTGATTAACTAAAAAAATTATAAATGTTACAAAACAACAATTTTTCACCCAAATTAGGTAAAAGACCACATGGTAACATGGAAAAACTAGATTTTGGGTGATTCCAAGGTTTTTCATCATTTTTTGTTAAGCAAGGAAATGACAAATGATGATCTTCAACAAAAAGAAATGTAAAACTTCTTCTTCTTCTTCCAATACTGTACATAACCCACTCTGGAGCATTGACGTACAGGGTGTATGCACAAAGTGTTGTGCGGCGAATAAGTGCAGATTTAAAAAAATCGACTCCGGCATATTAGGGCCCCATGACTAGTCCTCCCTTGAAGGCCTCAAGGTTGACTGCTGTGGCTAGGTGCTCTGGAAGGTGGTTCCACAGGCGGATGGCCGAAGGTACAAAGGAGAACTACATATGGTGTCTGTTCTGCAGAATGGGACATGGAATCTGTGTCCTTAGCAATGGCCACCAAGTGTCAGGGGGTGGAAGTACTGTGCAGCTGGGATGGCTATGAGGTTGTGCGTGATCCTGTAGACCATCACTAGCTTGGCATTGGAGCGGCGATGCTGTAGAGTTGGCCAGCCTAGGTCTGTCATCATTGCAGTGGTGCTGCTGGTAGTTTTGTAATCGCCTTTTACAAATCGGGCAGCTCGCCTTTGGACAGCTTCAAGCTGGTTGATGTTGGTGGCTGTGTGTGGGTCCCAGACTGTGCCTGCGTACTCCAGGATTGGTCTAACAAGGGTCTTGTAGGCTGGGCCTTGATGTCTTGTGGGCAGCTTGTGATGTTTCTTCTGAGGAATGATAGAGAGTTGTTGGCCTTTATGATGGTAGATTCTGTATGTATGTTCCATGAAAATTATTTGCGATGTTGACACCAAGGTACTTTCCACTTTTGACAGATTGAAGAGTTGATTGGTGGACCTTGTAAGCATAAATGATGGGGCTTCTTTTCTTGGTGATGTGTATGACTTCACATTTGCTGGGATTGAAAGACATCATCCACTTGCGTTCCCATTCCTGGAGTCTATCTAGGTCTTCTTGGAGGGCTATATGCATATTTGACAAAATATACCATGCGATTTCTTTATTAAAGACTTAAGCAACAATCCCTGCAAAATTCAACAATTAAATGAAGAAGAAAAAAGACCTGGACGTGATCTTTGATTGCAAAATGGCATATAACTTATAAGTAGTAAAGTAAATATGGCAAACAGAAACCTAGGACTCAGTCAAAAAATTTACTTATATGAATAAAGAAATGTTTCTGCAACTTTATAACTCTCTTGTAAATCCTTATCTTGGGTACAGCTCCGTAATGTGGGCACATATACATTTTAAAAAGATGCACTATCCATTGAAAATGTCCAAAGAAGAGCTAATAGAGTATTAAGTGAATTATATCTGGCAAAGTATATAGCGAAATAATGTTTCACTTAGGCATTCCAACCCTAGAATACAAAAAAAATATAGAGCATATATGATTGAAACTTTTAAAATAATTAACAAAATTGATAAAAAAAAGACAAGGAAATAATGTGAATTAGAGAAGAAACCATTACCAGAGGTCACAACTATAAAATGTTCATACAAATGACAAGTAAAACACCAGAAAAAACATAGAGCTGTGGATTCTTGGAACAAGTTAAAACTAAGCTAGGTCATAGAAGCTTCATCATTGAACTCAGTTAAGACAATATTGAATAAGCTGTGGATCTGTCAAAATAAGTTTAATGCAAAGATTAGTGTTATCAAACACAGTGACGTTAAAATGATCAGAAAACTCAGATTAGCAATACAGTATATGAACAGGTCAACGTTCAATAATTTTTATAAAGTAATTTTTATGTGTATATATAATCAATAAAGATGTAAAAACTGAAATTTGTGTATATAGAAATTAATATAATGGAAATACATATCAACATTCAAAATAAACTTTCACAAAGAAGTTGAAGAATAATAACAAGAAGGAAAAAAACACTCTAAAACTACCAAAGAAGCTCAGCTTAGCATACTTGATGATGATCCGGTCTGGAAACTACATGAACCTACATGTACATAAAAATATGCAGACTCAGTTTGATTTGAAGTGAGTTCAAGAGAGATAATGAAATAATACAAAATCTCCCAAGCTTCCCGGCTGAATGTAAATTTGTTAGAGATGTCGGACACTTTATTTTTCAAATTATTTGTGTTTACTTACCGTTATTTTTTCATATATAACCAGACCATAACTAATTTTGTTTGTCCAGATGATCGATCTACTACAGATGATAAGTCAAAGAGTGTTTGGGTTATCAACTTGAAAGGTGGATAGATCTTACTGAGGAGGAGAACATTGAGTGCGGACACACTTTTAATTAAGCCCATGCCCTACTGCATGTAGATTTCATAATCTTGTTATAAGTAAAATATATAAGTTTTTTGCCCGGATCAATAAAGATACAGTGAAGCGCAACCAAGTTTAGAAGTCGTGAAATAACCACCGAAAATATTGATCATGTGACCTGTCAAATTATGACGCCATTTTGTCATGTTGGCATCGGCTGTCAAAATAAAATATAATTTGTGATTTTGACTTACGGACATTGTCTTCAGGTCTGTAAATCACATATCGACAACAATAATGCTTTTTAAACAATTAAACTACGACCATATTATATAATTCTATCTCCATCAATAGAAAAACGATATTGTAATGCATTTTCGTGACATAATTTTCTATGTTTTGTTTTTTTAATTTATTTTAGTGATTTCTCGCGGTATCTCCTTTTTATAACGTTGTTCTTTCTTAATCTATCATTTTTATTTCACTTGACTAAAATAAAATCGGGGTTGAAAGGGTAACCCAAGTTTTTAACTATCTGGCCAATCAAAATTTCTGATTATCCATAACTGCACTTGTAAGCATTTTTTTTGGAATTTTTATTTGGTTATCAAAAGGGATAAGTTTTCAAACCACTTGTCCTGCAGCGCTGTACATTCAAATCCCACCAGATTCTTTCATGTGAGGAAGCTATTTAGCAAGCTTATACCGGTATTAGGATTTGCGGTATTAGTATAAATGGGACATAGGTGGTTCCACTCAGGTGCCCACACCTGCATGAAATAAAGCACTGAGGTGTTCCTCTGAAAACTCGCCCGATGATTTTAAAGAAAACTTACATAGGGAAAAGCCCTTTTATAGGCTTCTGAACTAGTCCAAATAATTAGCATTTAGTTATTTAAATTAAAATTTTATATTCATCATTGCACATTTTACATTTTATATTAACAAGACTTTTTTATGGAAAATATAAAATATTAGATTAATGAAGAGTAATCATAAACTATGTTATGTATAGGTCATATTATTAAGACTAGTTCTTGAACATTTTATATTATTATATGTGAAAAATCATTGTCAGGGAAAATATCTGAAACATTTTTAATCAACTATGATATTACCATAACTTTGTCTTTTAAAACTTATTCAAATCAAACAAAATTAACTTTTTTCAGTGTTGGAGAAATGTCTGATGCAGAGCAGGATGAAGAGAACATTTTGGAAAATCCAGATCCTGAATCAGACAGTGTGGCTGAAGCCAGTGGCGGTGATCTAAATGCTGAATCTGAAAGTATTGCAAACTCCAACCAAAATTGCTATCCTGAGAATTCTCAGTTAGAAAGTAGCATCAATAATGTAAATATTGCTGCTAGTGCTTCAAATGGTAATGAGGTGGAAAGAGAGATAAATGAAAATGAGGTGATAGCATGTTCTGATAACCCTGAGGGGTTTGCTCTGGCTGATAACCAAGTAGAAGCGGAGGGACAAGAGTGTGAATCAAATTTCCAAAACTGTTCCCTGACAGAAGGAGATCAAAATCAACGCAGAAATGAAGAGTTATTGAATGGAAATCTTGAAGAAAACCAGAATTTTGAAGGTGACAGTGTAGAAGATGGACATGATTTCAATGAATATGCTGCAGAAGATGAACAATACTTTCCTTTAGCTTGTGCTGGTGCAGATTCAAATGTTTCTTTACAAAGGGAGGGAGATAATGTGGTAAGTGATCAAAATGATGGGGAAGCTGAGGGTGCTGTAGGTGCAAGTTTAGAAGAAGAGACTGTCACTTCTCATCGTACTGAATCTTGCTGTCAATTAGATGAATATGCTTCTCAACAACATGCAGCTGGATCCCAGGAAGAAGTAGAAGATGATGGTATTTCAAGAAATCCTTTAGATGTCTGTGAAGCAGATGGTGCCTCAGCATCAGGGCAAGATATCTCTCTGGCCCCAGAGAGTGAACTTGAAGAAAGTAGGTCACACATTGTTCTTGAAACAGTTAATGAACCAACTGAATCTGATAGAGAAGCTGAGCATGAAGCGCATGCAGATAGTGCTGAAGGAGGTGATTTAAATGACATTCCGAATGTTCATCCTGGTGAAGTTAATGGTGCAGAAGGTATTAATGAAACAAACAATGCAGCTGATCAGGTTGCTGATACATTGCCTGATAATGTGTTATGTGAAGAGAAAAATGTCCCAGAGGATGAAATTAGTGTTGTGTCTGCAGAAAAGCCAGAGTCATATCAACCGGAATGTGATCAGAGTGAAACTAAATACTTGCAACAGGTACAGATGGGTGTTAATGTTATTGGGGCATCTAATGGACAACTTGATAATCAAGCTACTTGTAAAGATGTTAACTCATCAAATGTTAGAAGAAATGAAACTGAAAATAAAAAACATGATTCAAAGCATCTAGATAGAAATGCTGTAGAGAATAAAGATTTAGATGCAAATTCAAACAGCTGTGATAAAAACAAACCAGAAGATGAAAGAACTCAAAGAGCTGAATTTGCTGCAAATAAGAGTGGTAATGCCTTTGAAGCAAAAAACTTGATTACCAAAGAAACAGGTGCCATCCCGAAAAACAGAGCACAGCATAGTGATGCTCCTAGTCAGTTAAAATCTGTAGAATCGAAACCAAGTCAAAGACAAGATGTGGAAGTTGATTCAGAGGATGAACTTTTATCAGAATTAGATGCAACTTTAAAGAGTAACTCAGTTGAAACGAGTGTGAGTAGTAACTTAGACAAATGTGCAATATCTCAAGATGAACAAACTGTACAGGGAGACAATCCAGATTCTTGTGATCAATGCTTAAAAAACAATTTACAGTGTTCTTTCAAAGGTAGTCATCATGAAAAGGGAGGTAATGCAAACATTCCCGGGTTGAAGGATTTAAAAAAGCAACTTCATCAAGCTAAACAGATGTTGCTTGACCGTGAATGTGAGATAAGCAGGTAAATATGATAGATACTCGAAATATTTGTTATTTTCAACAACAAGAAAAATGATTTATTAATATAATTTGTACAATTTAAAGTTTGTCTGTTTTGAAGAAAAATTTGAGCTATTATGATCACTGCATGACCGTTGTCGTGCAAAAACTTTAATGTAGCCTATTATATAAATATTTTTAAAAACGTTATCAACACGAAATTTGCAAGATGCAGTTGTGCCCTTTTTAACTAAGAATTTTTATCAATATGCCTATGTAAGATATCAATATGAAACTTGGAATACAGTTAAAAGACAGGAGGTATTTTCCTGATCTTTAGCAATATTTTTGGAGTTATGCTCTTTCTTGATTTAGAATATGTATTACAATTGGTTAACTTATTATCAATATGCCTATGAAAGATATCAATATGAAACTTGGAATACTTGTTATGACAATGCACAGTTGTAAGACAGGAGGTACATGTACATGTGTATGTTCTTTCTTAATTTAGAATATGTATATGCATTTGTAATTATGTTAATACATGTAGTTATTATACAACAAAATCATCATAATGTTACATTATGCAGGTTAAAAGAAGATGTGTCAGATCATAAATCTAGGTGTGAAACATTGACATCTGAGAGAGATTCCAGTACAAAAGAACTTGAACGTCTTAAATCGCACAATTCAGATGATTTGTATATACCACAGCTAAAAGAGGTATGTTCATGTACTGTATATACAACTGAATGTCAGTTTAGATATTGATGTAAAAATTGTACACTCTTGTTCTGACTCGCAGCACATCTCCAGTCTTTGGTCTTCCAACACCATTATAGCTAAGAAACAGGGAAACACCATAGTTATAAGTGTTTATTATAAGTATCAAAGCATACATTTCTAAAAAGAATGAAAGTCATGTTTTTTTCCCACGTAATTGGGATAAGGCCTTTAGTTAACCTATTGATTTTGTGAAATGCTAATTTGGGATGTAAAAAAGCTGGTTCAGGTTTATCTTTCTGGGAAAACTGCATGGTTTTGATGAAAATTTCCATTGGGAAGGCCTTTGGATGATTGCTCTTTGACAAGACAATAAATTATGAATATTTTTAATACACATGGAGATGACAGATTTTAAAATTACAGATCTGTGAGGTATAATTTTGGCTTCAGATCACTAATATTTCACGAATTGCTAAGTGGTTGTTGGAGGCATGAGTCATCTTTAGTTTGAGTTTCTTTCATTAAATTTATCTTGAATATATAATTGAAAAGTTACAGGATCATATTGAGATTTACCTGATTATTTATAGAACTATATATTTACATTTTTATAGTTAGAGTACACTATAGCCCAGCAGACCAATGAGATTCGAGGATTAAAAGACAAGCTGTCGTCCCATGACAGTGCAGCAAAACGAGCTATAGCCACGTTACAACATGAAATGAGGCTACGAATAGATAAAGTAAGAATAAAATGTTCATGTATATACACTGTTTCCTTTTTAGGTGCACATTTCCTTGTACATTTTTCAACATCTTTCAATAAAATTTTCATGAAACTAATAATGTCACCAAGTATCCTGGAGCATTTTGTCAAGATTTTATGCTTCTTATAATTTTTCACAGAAAAAATCCTGTTTTTTTTATGCTGATTTTGTTTGGAGTATTACCTGTGTAACTGTTCCATTTATAGTACAAAAAAAACAGCACATATATTGTGGACAATGTTATAATATACAATGTAAGAAACTTGTGCATATACAAACGTAGAGGATATTACACTAGTGTTGATCTCCTACTGAAATTTTTGAAAAAGATAAATAAAACTGTATGAAGTCAGCCTCTATGCACACAGCTTTATTCACCAAGTTCAATTGATGTAATATGTAATCTGCACATAGCTGATATTGAAAATTTGGAGAAAACAAACATAATATCTTGGAACATATTTTCAAGATTTTGTGATTTTTCACAGGAAAATGGTCCTGTTTCAGTTTTTGTGTAAAAGCTAGTTTTAACCAGTTGATTTTGTTTGAAAGGAACAAGTGTTCCATAGCAAAAAATATTAAAGTACATTTTGTATATTGGACAAAATGTATTAATATGTAATCTGCATATAGTTGATATTGTATTTATCATATACCCTTTAAATTTGCAGAAACAACATATCAGTTTCACCTTGCTACAACAAATAAAAGTGACACAAACATTAGTAGACGTTTTTAGCTCGACTATACGAAGTATATGGAGAGCTGTCCTACTCGCCCCGGCGTCAGCGTCCGCATCCAGATTTCAGATTAAAGTTTTGGTGCAGTAAAATATTTTTCACTATAACTTTGTCATTTCTTAAGCTATCAGCTTAAACTTCAAATATATATTCCTTGTAATCAACCACATCTTATGTGACAAGGTTCATAACTCTAGCACCAATATTTTCAGATTTATCTCCCCTTGAAGTTAGAATTTTCCTTAAAAAATATTATTTATTACTGTTACTTTTTTTTTCGTCAGGGATCAATTTCATACTTCAAATATATGTACCTTATCATCATCCACATCTTATGTGACAAGGTTCATAACACTAGCACCAATATTGCAAGAATTATCTCCCCATAAACTTAGATTTTTTACTAGAAAAATGTTATTTTTTACTATAACTTTTTTTAGTTTTAAAGGTATTTGCCTCAAACTTCAAAAAAAAACTTTCTTATCATCAATTACATTTTATGTGATAATGGTCATAACTCTTGGATCAATATTTACAGATTC
This sequence comes from Ruditapes philippinarum, assembly GCF_026571515.1. NCBI lineage: Eukaryota > Metazoa > Mollusca > Bivalvia > Venerida > Veneridae > Ruditapes > Ruditapes philippinarum. The sequence continues at coordinate 259,342 of NW_026854709.1, read as the reverse complement.
ATCTCTCTTTGAATTTAGGATTATATTATTATACATAATTGATTTTTCTTTCATAGTTTTGTCTTCCTTACTGCGTCCAGTATTTTATTAGTCGAGCTTTTCTTTCTCCTGTGACAGTTCTTGTTGTATATTATGTGCACTGCCATGCTATACTGTTTTTACAGAGTGCGAAAAATAACACAGATGTATGATTTAATATAGTAAGACATTGATTATAATCCTACAATATTTTTTTTTGTTATTTCATTATTGTAGGTGACAAAACAGAGTGAAGAAGCAACTAGGGAGAAAGATACAATGGTTGTTAAATTTGCTCAAGCTGAACACAAAAATCTTGAGTTCCAAAAACAGGCTGAGAGAGCTGAAAATAAACTCAAGGTAATAATATGATATGCCACAATAATATGAACTGTGCTTATGAAAAAAATCAAATCTTTAGATCCTTGTATATTGTTCTCATTTATTTAAATTTAAGTGATTTGCTACTTTTTTCTTTTTTTTTCAATTGAAAAGGGGAGCTATCCTACTCGCCCCGGCGTCGGCGTCGGCGTTGGCGTCACACCTTGGTTAAGTTTTTCGTACCACCCCACTTTATTTCAGAAGTATTACAAGTATGGCTTTGAAACTTACCATACTTGTTCACCATCATAACCTCCATCTACAGACAAGAGTACATAACTCTGTCAAGGTTTTTGACAGAATTATGGCCCTTTTTTGACTTAGAAAGTGTATTGAGCTTGGTTAAGTTTTTTGTACCACCTCACTTTATTTCAAAACCATTGGAGGTATTGCTTTGAAACTGACCATACTTGTTTACCATCACGACCTTCATCAACAGACAAGAAGGACATAACTCTGTCAAGGTTTTTGACAGAATTATGCCCCTTTTTGACTTAGAAAATACATTGAATATGGGTAAAATCCACTTATTGCCTTAACCCTTTGAGATATTGCTTTGAAACTTTTAATGCTATTTCACATCATTACCCCCATCTGTACGCAAGAGAAGGTAACTCTGTCAAGGATTTGTTTTAAAAATTAAGGCCTTTTATCGACTTAGAATCTTGGTTCTTGTATTGCCTTTTACTGCAAAAACTTTTTTTATTGGCAAGCAATAAAAAAGTCGAGCGCGCTGTCTTACGGACAGCTCTTGTTTCTTTTTTTTTCAATTGATTTAATTGGGATTACCCCCGACAAGCTAATGGTGTCCAGGCAGCATTTAGTTTTGTTCTGTATGTATGCATGTCAAGGTCACCATAAATGATGGAATGTTTAGGCAGCATTTAGTTTTGTTCTGTATGTATGCATGTCAAGGTCACCATAAATGATGAAATGTTTAGGCAGCATTTAGTTTTGTTCTGTATGTATGCATGTCAAGGTCACCATAAATGATGGAATGTTTAGGCAGCATTTAGTTTTGTTCTGTATGTATGCATGTCAAGGTCACCATAAATGATGAAATGTTTAGGCAGCATTTAGTTTTGTTCTGTATGTATGCATGTCAAGGTCACCATAAATGATGGAATGTTTAGGCAGCATTTAGTTTTGCTCTGTATGTATGCATGTCAAGGTCACCATAAATGATGAAATGTTTAGGCAGCATTTAGTTTTGTTCTGTATGTATGCATGTCAAGGTCACCATAAATGATGAAATGTTTAGGCAGCATTTAGTTTTGTTCTGTATGTATGCATGTCAAGGTCACCATAAATGATGAAATGTTTAGGCAGCATTTAGTTTTGTATGCAGCATATCTGACTTTAATATTGCTTGACACAAATGAATGTTTTTCCATCATGAGACAAAGTGATGCACACATGAAGATGGTCGTCAAGGTGGCACTTAAACCTCAGAGTAAATACACTTGTCTGTAGTAAAACTTCTATATATGTAGAGGGATTGTTATATAACTGGGCAAAAATGTTCAACATCTTTGGAACTATAAATGAACAAATAGAGGATATTGAAGGAGTGTAAATTCAATACGGAATTTATTGAACAAGTTGAATATAGTTATATTATGCAAGCCTCTGGCGAGCATAATATTATTTTATTCAACAAGTTCAATAAATTCAGTATTGAAATTGCACGAATATAATATTCTATCAATCATATATCCAAAATAAAGAGTGTTGAAAGTGAAAAAGAACCATTTTTCAATGACGCGCCTATAGTGTAACGCTAACATTGAGCGCGTCTTTACACTATGTTTGTGAAACACAAATGACGTCATGTCAAGTGCACGGCAGTGCAATACCGTTTTTACGGAGTCGCAAAATCGGCATGGGTATGTGATAAAAGACATTATTAAATGTATATTTATACACATTACCAGGGGCATTAAAAAACAGTGTTTAAGAATTTGCATGAACTTCTTTGTTACCCAGGAAACTGGTATTAATTTTGTTACATTTTAGGAAATGGAGAAAGAGAGAGATGCATTTTTAATACGGATGAGATCTGTGAAAGAACAGAGATCTAAACTGGCTGTTGAAGTAGAAGCTAAGGTGAGGGGAACGAATGAGTTTGATGCATTTATTACAATGTTATCATTATGTAAATTATATTTATATTTTACTATAGATGATGATTATGTACATGCAATTGTGTCATATTGAATTTAATCTTTTTTTAAGCATTGATTTTGAAGTAAAAATTATTCTGATTTTCTCCTTGTTCCACCATATTCCACAATTAAGCTTTTGGTTAATTAGGTAATAAAACTATGCCTTATAACATATGCTCTAAATTTTTGTCACATGTTACTTGCCTGCTATTAATATGGTCTACCAATGTTTATACTTTTAGAATGCTGAAATGTCTAACCTACAGAGAGAGCTTGACAAACACAGAGAGATGGTTTCATCATCTGATGTGAGAATTAAATGGGCTCAAAATAAACTGAAGGCTGAGCTTGACGGTCACAAGGTAAAACTCGCGTGCTTAGAGGATCATTTATGTTAGTAAGACAGTCGGACAAAGTTTGTGAGGAAGCTAATGGACATTGGTGGTTCTACTCAGGTGCCCGCTTGTGCCTGAAGTAATGCACAGAAGGGCACCTTAGGTCTTCTTCCACAAATAAAGCTAGAATGTCGCCATATGACCTATACTGTGTTGGTGTGACGTAAAACCCAAACAAACAAACGGACAATGTCCGTATTTTTATATGTTTCGCGTAAGGTCTTAGTATCACTTACTCTGGTTGCTGTTCAGCAGATTTGGATTTTCGGATATTTTCAGTTTACCAAATAAATTATCTGTTACAGAAACACATTTGACAAATTCATAATTATCTCTAAAGTCAGACAAGTCATTGATTTAGGGTTGAAAAATACATCGTTATTTGGAATGTACTTTTTAGCTCGACTATTCGATAAGAATAAGTAGAGCTATTGCAGTCACCCGAGCGTCGGCGTCCGCGTCGGCGTCGGCGTAACCACTTATGTTAAAGTTTTTGTAATAGTTCAAATATTTTCAAAGTCCATAGACATATGGCTTTGAAACTTTGCACACTTGTTCAACATCATGACCCCAACCTGTAGACAGGAGGAGGTAACTCTATGAAGCATTTTGACAGAATTATGCCCCTTTTTCGACTTAGAATTTACGTTAAAGTTTTTTGTAAAAGTTCAAATATTTTTAAAGTCCATTGACATATGGCTTTGTAACTTTGCACACTTGTTCACCATCATGACCCCAACCTGTAGACAAGAGGAGGAAACTCTATCAAGCATTTTGACAGAATTATGCCCCTTTTTTCACTTAGAATTTATGTTAAAGTTTTTGTAATAGTTCAAATATTTTCAAAGTCCATTGACATATGGCTTTGAAACTTTGCACACTTGTTCAACTTCATGACCCCAACCTGTAAAGAGGAGGAGGTAACTCTATCAAGCATTTTGACAGAATTATGCCCCTTTTTCGACTTAGAATTTACGTTAAAGTTTTTGTAATAGTTCAAATATTTTCAAAGTCCATTGACATATGGCTTTGAAACTTTGCACACTTGTTCACCATCATGACCCAAACCTGTAAACAGGAGGAGGTAACTGTATCAAGCATTTTTTTTACTATCAAGCACTAAGAATAGTCGAGCGTTGCTGTCCTACTGACAGCTCTTGTTGCAAATAAGATCCTCTCATATCTTGTTTCTAAATAAATGATTCAGTATGATTTTTCTAAAACAAATATGGGCAGAAACTCAATATATAAATGTTTGCTGAAATTTTTCCTGATTTATTCATTTTATGGTATAAGGGTAAAACAACATGTATCTTTATCACAGATATCTGCTGCCCAGTGTTTGTTGAATAGAATATTTTTTGAAATTGTTTTATTGAGGACAAAAAGATCACACAATAGAATTTATTGTTGTGGTATTTCAGGAAACGAAGGTACAGTTAGAAAAGATGATGGCTAAACTGAAGGAGGCGAAGGAGGAGACACAACAGATCAGGCATGATTGTCAGGCCATTATTAAAACTTACCAGGTATGTAATGGTGGTCATTGGAAATATATTATTATAAAATTATTGTAAGGGAGATATTTTGGTTGTAAAATAATATGTAATATACCCGTAATATATTCAGGGTAATTTCATGTAGTTAATGGCAACCATATCTTGCATATGTTAGCTAGGTTGCTGTATTACTTGCACATGAAAGCTGTCATAGTTGCCATGGTTACCCACTGATTTCAGTGTTTTGATTGTAACAATTGTTCAGAAGTAAATTAAAATTAGATATGATATCAATTGATAGAACTATTTTATTTTAGGAATTAAATGTTGGAACTATTTTAATATAGGAATCGGATGTTAGATCTGTTTTATTTAGGGAATCAAATGTTAGAACTATGTCAGTATAGAAATCAAATGTTAGAACTGTTTTATTATAGGAATCAAATGTTATAACTACTTTATTATAGATCTTGGATTTTAGACGAATCAAATGTTAGAACTATTTTAGTATAGGAATCAAATGTTAGAATTGTTTCATTATAGGAATCGAATGTTAGACCTAATTTATTACAGGAATCAAATGTTAGACTTTATTTATTATAGGAATCAAATATTAGAACTATTTCAGTATAGAAATCAAATGTTAGAACTGTTTTATTATAGGAATCAAATGTTAGATCTACTTTATTATAGAAATTGGATGTTAGACCTATTTATTATTGGAATCAAATGTTAGAACTATTTTAGTATGGGAATCAAATGTTAGAAATATTTTAGTAAAGGAATCAAATGTTAGAACTATTTTATTATAGGAATCAAATGTTAGAACTGCTTTATTACAGGAATCAAATGTTAGAACTATTTTAATATAGGAATCAAATGTTAGAACTCTTTCATTATAGAAATCAAATGTTAGAACTATTATTATATAGGAATCAAATGATAAAACTGTTTTATTATAGGAATCAAATGTTAGAACTATTTTATTATAGGAATTAAATGTTAGAACTCTTTTAGTATACAAATGTAGGTATCAAATGTAAGAACTATTTTAATATATAGGAATCAAATGTTAGAACTCTTTCATTATAGAACTCAAATGTTAGAACTCTTTCATTATAAAAATCAATTGTTACAGCTATTTTATTACAGGAATCAGAGGAGGTCAAATCTAACAGTTTGGACAAAGAACTCAAGTTGAAAGAATCTGAACTTCTAGAGAGAGAAGTACAAAAGAATAATTTTGAACTTGTAAGTATTCAATTAGTCCATGACTAAACAAGTTCATGGTTAGGTAGCTGTGTTGACCTGTTTAAATGACCTAAAGTTTCATGATTTATATAAAATTATATACAAATGTATAACATTTTATATTAAAGGCCCATTAATCCTATTTTTTCTTTTCTTTTCTTTCTGTTTTTTTGGTTATAGTGATTAAAGAATTTGTGTTGAATTCAAAATATGGCTTTGTTTCCATTTTGTCACCTTTATAACAAATTGTGCCACATTCAGCGCTAATTTCTTAAGACAATCAGCATCTTACATGCTATAAATCCATTATTAAAATGTTATAACACACCTTTGCCCTTTCTGTAGACTTTTTTTATTCAGCTGTAATATCATATGCTTTTTTTCCTTGTTTTATTATTTGTTTCTGTTTTTAGTATATGCATGTATTTTTTGCTCACCTGCCACAAAGTGACAGGGTGAGCTTTTGTGATCGCTTTTTGTCCGGCGTCCGTCCGTCCGGTGTCCGTCCGTTGTCCGTCCGTCCATCGTCCGTCCGTAAACTTTTACTTTAAATGACATCTCCTCATAAACCACTAAGCCAATTTCATCCAAACTTCACAGGAACGTTCCTTTGGTGGTCACCTTTAAAAATTGTTCAAAGAATTTAATTCCATGTAGAACTCTGGTTGCCATGGCAACCGAAAGAAAAAAACTTTAAATATCTTCTTTTAAAAAACCATAAGAGCTAGAGCTTAGATATTTGGCATGAAACATCTTCTAGTGAGTGTCTACCAAGTTTGTTCAAATAAAAGCCCTGGGGTCAAAATTGGCCCAGCCCCGGGGGGTCATTGATTTTCCCTATATGCATATAGTAAAAACTTAAAAAATCTTCTTTTAAAGAACCCAAAGAGCTGGAGCTTAGATATTTAGCATGAAACATGTTCTAATGGGTGTCTACCAACTTTGTTCAAATAAAAGTCCTGGGGTTAAAATTTTCCCAGTTGGGGAGGGGTCATTGATTTTACTTATATGTGTATAGAAAAATCTTAAAAATTTTCTTTTAAAAAACTCAAAGAGCTATGGCTAAGATATTGAGCATCAAACATGTTCTAATAGGTGTCTACCAAGTTTGTTCAAATAAAAGCCCTGGGGTCAGAATTGGCCCCGCCCAGGGGGGTCATTGATTTTCCCTATATGCATATAGTAAAAACTTAAAAAATCGTTTTTTAAAGAACTCGAAGAGCTATGGCTAAGATATTTAGCATCAAACATGTTCTAATAGGTGTCTACCAAGTTTGTTCAAATAAAAGCCTGGGGTCTCTTTTAAAGAACCAAAAGAGTTAGAGCTAAGATATTTAGCATGAAACATGTTCTAATAAGTGTCTACCAAGTTTGTTCAAATAAAAGCCCTTGGGTCAAAATTGGCCCCGCCCCGGGGGGTCATTGATTTTCCCTATATGCATATAGTAAAAACTTAAAAAATCTTCTTTTAAAGAACTCGAAGAGGTATGGCTAAGATATTTAGCATGAAACATGTTCTAATAGGTGTCTACCAAGTTTGTTCAAATAAAAGCCCTGGGGTCAAAATTGGCACCACCCGGGGGTCATTGAATTTCCTTATATGTGTATAGCAAAAACTTAAAAAATCTTCTTTGAAAAAACCCAAATAGCTAGAGTTTAGATATTAAGCATGAAACATCTTCTAGTAAGTGTCTACAAAGTTTGTTCAAATAAAAGCCCTGGGGTCAAAACTGGCCCGGCCCCAGGGGTGTCATTGTTTTTAACTATATGTGTATAGTAAAAACTTTAAAAAAATCTTCTTTTTAAAAGCCCAATGAGCTAGAGCTTAGATGTTTAGCATGAAACATCTTCTTATGGGTGTCTACCAAGTTTGTGCAAATAAAAGCCCTTGGGTTAAATTGGCCCTGCAACATTCGGGGGGTTGGGGGGGGGGCCTATATACAGGTGAGCGACCTCAGGGCCATCATGGCCCTCTTGTTTTAATGTGCAAACAAAAGATAATATTGACTCTTTCAGGCACATGTTAAAACTCAACGTGAACTTGAACAGGTAAAAAATGACTTACGTGAATCTCAGTCAAAGTTCTCTGCTCTTTCTGATAAACTCTCCAATATAGAGGCAGAAAAAGAGCAACTAAATCTCACTAAAACAAAATATGAAGACATAATACAGCGCCAGAAGAAAGAAGTCCAAGAGCTGCGAGAGAGGGTTGAGTCTCTGGTTCAGTTTAAAACTGATTTCATAAGGTAAATAAATCTCCTTTTATTTATTTCTTTTTTTGGGGGGGGGGGGTATATTTTTACACCTCAACTTTTTTGAAGAATGGTTTTTACCTTGGCTTTTCAAAGAATGCACTCATTTGTTAAACTTGGGTTAAGTTTTTGCGTTTAAGTAGGTACAATTATCCCAAAAACTACTGAGTTAATGGGTTGAAACTTCACATAGTTGTTCTATATGATTATCTAACTATAACATGATGTGCACATGTGCCATATATAGGGGTGTCTGTGGCCTAGTGGTTAAGGTCGTTGACGTCAAACCACTTGGCCCTCAACACTGTGGGTTCGAATCCCTACAGGGACTTTGGATTCTTTCATGCGAGGAAGCTATCAAGCTAGCTGACAGAATGTTGGTGGTCTACTCAGGTGCTCGTTTGTGCCTGAAAAAATGCACGGAAGGGCACCTGAGGTCTTCCTCACAAGTAAAGTTTGAACGTCGCCAAATGAACTAAACTGTGTCAGTGTGACGTAAAACCCAAAAAACAAACAAACATGTTTCATAACTAGGAGTTATATTTTTGCACAGTTATGCCACCTTTCTTACTGTTAAGCACTAAGAATAGACAAGCGCACTATTAATGGACAGCTTATGTTAAGGGATATAATTACATGTGTTGATTTATAAAGTAAACATGGTCTTTTAGAGACATTTTGGTCAGATCTGAAATGCAGATTATTAAGTGATATATTTTACAATGCGCAAATTCTTAAAAAATGGTGTGGTAGAAATTTTGAAAGGAATGTAATGGACATAAAATTAAATGGATTCAGACTTCTAACTGAAAACTTGTCACTAAAGGTTGACATTGAACAAAAAAATTTGATATTATCGGTCATAAAAGAGCAATGTCAGATTAAATAATTTATAATATGTGTTCAACAAAAATGAAACATTCCGTCATCTTTACTGGTGTAACATTGAAACACTGGGTCATTATTTTTGTGCTCTGTCAGGTAATCATACATGTACAATAGGTACTTATTAGCTTGACTTTTCTATGAAAAGGGGAGCTATCCTACTCGCCCCGGCGTCGGCGTCGGCGTTGGCGTCACACCTTGGTTAAGTTTTTCGTACCACCCCACTTTATTTCAGAAGTATTACAAGTATGGCTTTGAAACTTACCATACTTGTTCACCATCATAACCTCCATCTACAGACAAGAGTACATAACTCTGTCAAGGTTTTTGACAGAATTATGGCCCTTTTTTGACTTAGAAAGTGTATTGAGCTTGGTTAAGTTTTTTGTACCACCTCACTTTATTTCAAAACCATTGGAGGTATTGCTTTGAAACTGACCATACTTGTTTACCATCACGACCTTCATCAACAGACAAGAGGACATAACTCTGTCAAGGTTTTTGACAGAATTATGCCCCTTTTTGACTTAGAAAATACATTGAATATGGGTAAAATCCACTTATTGCCTTAACCCTTTGAGATATTGCTTTGAAACTTTTAATGCTATTTCACATCATTACCCCCATCTGTACGCAAGAGAAGGTAACTCTGTCAAGGATTTGTTTTAAAAATTAAGGCCTTTTATCGACTTAGAATCTTGGTTAAGTTTTTAGTACCAGTCCACTTTTTGACTGAACTGTTTGAGATATTAATTTGAAAGTTGGAATACTTGTTTACAATCATGATTCCCAAACATGTCCAGGAGAAGGTAATTCTGTCAAAGATTTTATTTGAATTATGGCCCTTAACTGTCAATGTTTTGTATTATAGGCAAGCACTAAAAAACTTAAAAAATCTAAAAAAATTCATTCCTATCCACTTGTTCACTTTACCATAAATTATGTCATAATAAAATAATTCTTCACTAAATATCTTAATGCTCATGGCCATTGTTCACTTTAAAAATACAGAGATTCTTGTATTGCCTTTTACTGCAAAAACTTTTTTTATTGGCAAGCAATAAAAAAGTCGACGGACAGCTCTTGTTTTTAGTATTGTTATGACATATTTACTTATTTGCTACAGTGCTCAGGAGATGATTAAGAACCTGGATACAGAAATTGCTGAGTTAAAGATGACCAACAAAGAGCTGGTGTCAGAGATGGAAGCTTGTCGGAGACGAGAAACTGATAAACTGGAACTAAATGCTAAACTTAGCAGGAAAAATGCTGAACTCCAGTCTGAAAATACTACATCAAGTGATAAAGTAAGTGAACAGTAAAATAATTCTACACTTTACAGACATTTAAGATAATAAGATTATAATTATATGAAATTAAAAAATGTATGTGAACACAAGAAATTAATACTGCAGTCAACAGTCTGAAACTGCAACATTATAGTAGCTACAATAATCCTAAGGGCCTTAAACATTTTATTTGAAATGCTTTTGGAAATTAAATGGGACACTTTGAATGGCAAAATGTGCAAAATGTAATAAAGAAATGTTCTCAGAATCAAATTGAAAATTGATTTTGTGTGATTCTTAGCCCAATTTGAGTTAAAAGTGTTTAAAAACTTCATTTTGGGGTCATTTTGTGTAGGGAAAATTTTGCTTTATTTGCCTAGTATTTGGGATTATATTACAAATGATCATGATCATGAAACTGAGTATTGCAAGGATAATGCAAGTCAGTATATGTAAGGTCAAGGTCACCAGGATATATTTAATTTAAAGATTTTTGTCCAGAGTATATGTTCTACATGTATTGAGGGATCTTAGCATAACTTGACATAAATATTCACCATCATGAGACATAGTGTTGCATTATGAAGTAGATCAAGGGTCAAGGTCACATTTAGAGGCCAGAGGAAACACTTGTTTCAAGGTGAAATTTCTACATACATTGTTGGATTGTTATATTACCTGGCACAAATAGTGAACACTATGAGGCATTAGTGATGTTTGTAAAATTCAGGTCCTTTCAGCCAAGGTCAAGGTCACCTACAGAGGTCAGATGATAAAATTGAAATGTCAACAATGAATGATTGCCCAATTAGTCATCATGAATTGTGTTATTTTAATGTAAATTTTCACTTTAATGAGGCTGAGCATTTGGGATTGGCTTATTTTATCAAATTGGCAATCTTTTTATATTTGAAACATCTGTTTTATCATATATTTTCTATGTGCATTTTACAGGTACTCAATCTTACAGGCGAACTGCAGGCTGCTAAGATGGAAAATCAAGATAATGAAACAAAACTCAAAGATCTGGTAGGTCATGCGCAGTTAATCTGTTTTAGCTCAGTTATTTTAAGGCATGAAGCTTATTTAAACCACCCTGGAATCCGATTCCTGGAACTAACCAGCACTGGTGTCATTTGAGGAATCATGAAAATGACCTTAATAGTTCTTGATTCTTTAATGAACACACCTCATCAGCTAGGATGTCTATACTTGCAATAAGTAATCACTTAAGTTGCTGACTTTGTATTATGCCATTGGCCCTGCTCTTAAAACTGCCATTGTCTATTTAAAAAAATTAAGATAAAAAACACAGCAACAGAGTGGTGTCTGATCGAAGTCTTGTCAGAGTGACCAGCACACTTGGCCCATTTTAACATCTTGTAAGTTTAAACGCTTGTAACAGAGCAGTACAGTTTTTCTATACATTCAAATTTGCATTAGGTTACATATACATGTATATATGTTGTATTATATATCTTCACGGGCCATGTGACCTTTTGCAATTTGAATAATTAACTTATCAAACGTATCATATAGTTCTGATTTATCAATTATTATCAACATTATAATATCATTTATCAATGTTTTATTTTCAGTCTGACTCTCTGGAAAAAGAAAAACGTCTACGACAAGAGGAGTCGCAAAGTATGAACACAAAATTAGCTGGCAAATGTAAAGCAGGTATAAACTTTTGTCAAACTTTACTTGTATGTGAATATTTCTGTTAGGTTTGTTTAATTTTTTTTTGTGATGAAAGCTTGGAATCTCTTTCTTCTAGTCTTGAGCCTGTTCCGTGGGCTAACTAGTGCTGATGTTACATGAGATAGGGGCGGTAACATGTTTAGGACCCCAGTTGGGCTCAAACCCATAGGTTAGAATCCACATTGTATTTGTTGAGTAGGCAGGTGTCTTTTGCGCTACATCCCTTCTTTTCTTTCAGAAGTTCAACTGTTAAAGTAATTACATAGAGATATACATATTATCATCTTAGTGCAATAAAGGGTTAACTTTCATTGGAATTTAATAGTAGTTAACCCATTACTGCAATAAGGTGACAAATTATGACAATTATTGATTATGTTTCAGAAAAGGTAAATTATTTATACATGATTTACTTTTAATCCCTTCAGTTGAAGATCTGAGCAGAAAACTGGATGATGAAAAAGATGAGATTAAAACATTGAAACGAAAACATGCTAACAATATCAAGGTATGCTGATTAAGTAAGAAAATGAACTTGTAAATGTAAAGGACAGATTACAGGTTTAATAACCTTGAATATATTTTCTTGCTTAATGGTTTTGCCCTGCTTTGAATTTGGAATAGTCCATTTGAAAATTTAGGGATTTTAAAATCTCAAAATAAAAAAAGTTTAACTACCAACAGTAAAGATAGCCTAGTCAGAGTAGTGTTGCCCGGCTCTTTTCTGGTGGCAAAGACTAAATCACTGCCGGTTTCTGCAGGGTAAGGGTTAAGCAAGTGATAAACGGGACAACTTTCAGAAAACTCTTATGTTATTTCAAACATAATCATTGATAAAATGGTTTTACTGACATATGTATGTGTAAGTAGTTATTGCTACTATATGCTTTCTAGTGGGCTGCCAGAGACTGAGTTACTCTTTATAGGCAGAAGTTTGAGTCTACTTTCATCACAGGTGTATCATGCATAGTGATGTTGATTTAGACACCAATAAAAGAAATGAAAAAAAGCTGAATGCTGATATAAAATTGCAATATTCTACATTATCCAAACACTGAGAATAATCAAGCACACTGTCGTGCTGACAGCTCTTATTAATGAATAATGTTTTATGTTTTAAGTCTTCTAATTATCACGTGAAAAATTGATCAGGTAGGAAATTAAATGTTGTTGCTTTCTTTTCTTTTTTTTTCTTTTTTCTTTGAAATCTTGTATTGACAGTGCTTTTACCGTATGTTGTGGCAGAAGTTAATAGATTTATAATGTTAATCTTATGTAGGATTTAACGAGGCAACTTCAGCAGGTGAGGAGAAAATTAGAAAACTATGAGGCGAGTACAAATGGTGATAAGGACACTATAAGTATGGGGTCTAGGACTAGCTCCAATGGTTCCCTAAATACTGTGAGCATAGCCGAACAGACAACTACACAAGTAGTACAGCCTCATGTGGCCGGGCAACAAAATTCCATTCATAGAAATCCCAGTCCTGAGCAAGTAAGTTTTTTCGTTACATCAACTTTCTACATTCCAGTGTTTCTATTATGCCTTTTGTTTTCTTATGAATTTACTAGTTTTGATAAATATGATGATGCATACCTTTTGAATATACCTTGTTTAGTAATGTTTACCAAGTATCTAACTGGAGGGTCTGGTAGAACTCAAACACACAGTGGTGAGGGGCAAGTAATCCTAATTCAGTAATCTTAACCACTCAGCCATAAAGGATTCAGTCATGCAAGGAGCTATCTAGTAGATTAAGGAGGTTGGTGGTTCTAAATGGGTGCTTGCTTGTGCCTGAAATGATGCTCACCATAGGCCTCCCCTACACAAAACATAACAGGAAAAGCAACTATTGACTAGATCAGTGGTCAAATGTTGGCATCCAATTAACAGCCAATTTCTTGATAAGCCTAGTGTTTAAATCATCTATATCATATATATTGTAAATGCTGTTATTATAAATAAATTATTTTGAACATTTTACATAACACCAGGTTATAACCATTTAAATACATGTACAAAAAGGCTATTAGAATCTGAGGCCACTTAAAAATTAATGAAATTTCTGATAATTGCACTGTTAACTACAGACTAATAAACTCTTTCACAATAATTAACATGATAAAATGGTCGCAGTACATTTGACTTGACGAAAACATAACCTGGTGCTAATCTGCATTGCTTGTCCCATTACTTTATGCCCCAGGTCTTTCTATGCCAGTAAAACAGGAACGTCACTATATTCATTACACTCAAACCTGTATAAAAGACCACCTCTAAATAAAGATCACACTGTAAATACTGGCCACTCCTCGACACCCCTTCATTGATTAAATTAAATAGTGTTACCTCTAAATAAAGATTAAACACTTGTCTATAAAGGTCATGTTTGGTCTCATCTTTAGATGGCCTTTGTTTACAGAATTGGCTGTGGTTTTTTGTTTTTTTGTTTGAAATATGTACTCTACAAAAAATAACCGGCTAAATAATATCTTAACTCAAGGGATAAAATGTCATACCTTTTCTGCATTGGGAACTGTCTAAAAATGTTCAAAAGATTAACTGTCTGCACATTTTTAGTGAGAGAACTGTCTACAAATTGTCTGTAAATTCTTGGTGGATGAATTTTCTGCAAATTTTTCCTACAAGAGAGTGTCTTCAGGGTAATTAATAAAGCCATATTTAAATACATCTCTGACTTTAAATTATATTCAGATTTAATTACTACAACTAGTTTTTTTGGTTTGTAAAGGAGTATCCAGTGATCACAGAGCAGGTGGAGGTAGACAAACAGACACTGATAGAGAGAATTGTGAAGTTACAGAGAGCACTGGCCAGGAAAAATGAGAAAATTGAATTTATGGAAGATCATATCAGTCAACTTGTGGATGAGATACAGAAGAAAAACAAGTAAGACAACATCGTAAACATTTTACAAATTTTTTAAAATCAGATTGTCAATATGTAGAAATTGAATGTAAATATATTTAATTTAGGATTCTTGATGGTAAATGTGCTGGAACATATTGGAAGCATGTACAGACGTAGTATGAAAGGTTTAGTCCGTGACCTCCAGTCTTTTATTTATTTTTTTATTTTCCACTTTAAATGGATTTTAAATTCATACAAAATTTAAATTCTATCATACAGCTTTCATTCTACTATATAGGGGATATAGGGCATATTGAATGAGTGTAGGTTCAATACAGAATTTATTGAACGAGTTGAACCCAATTATATTATGCAAGTCCCTGGCGAATTCAATAAATTTAGTAATGAACCTACACAAATATTATATTCTATTTATCACATACTCAAAAAATGAACCATTTCCATTAGAAACAATCACTTTATCATTGATGCGCACATTGACAGTGACCCGCACACTGTGGAGCTAACTTTAATGCACTTTAACTCTAATCTAGTATAGTGCACGTGAAATTACTTCAAAATATGTGCATGGCCATAACATACCATTTTTACAGAGTCAAAAAAAGCGGCACGGATAAATATGTGATAGATGTCTGTATGTAACTCTAGCATACGCCTTTCGGAAGCATTTTGTTATCATAATTGAGGGTGATAACATTCTATGTTTTTTCTCTATTTATAGAATTATACAGAGTTACATCCTGAAGGAAGAGACGGGCACCATGACAAGTGATTATAGAGATCGTGCAAAGGTATGATTACTGCTGATCTTGGTCAGCTAGAGGCTTGCATGTATCAGCTTTAAACATCACCCATATCTTATGTAGGCCGTGTAGTGAGCCTCACAATCATGGTTCCAATCTTCGTAACATCTTCATCAGTCTTTTGACGATATATCTGATAAGATTAAAATTACGCGATGTTACTAATTCTGACACTTCTATAACATTCAGCTTCTATTTGGCCATGTTATCAGCTTTGCCTCATTTTACCCTTCCTCATCATATTAAAGTCAATAACAATTTGAGCCGCGCTACGACAAAACCAACTTAGTGCGTTTGCCACCAGCATGGATCCAGATCAGCCTGCGCATCTGCGCAGTCTGGTCAGGATTCATGCTTTTCGCTTACCAACTCTATTACAAGTAGAGAAACTGATAGCGAGCAGCATGGATCCTGATCAGACTGTGCGGATGCGCAGGCTGGTCTGGATCCACGCTGGTCTCAAACGCATTACATTGGTTTTGTCATGGCGCGGCTCAAATTTTATTGTAGCTTTGTTATAACAATATGTTTTTTCATTCAACCTCTGTAATAGAAATTGTGTTACGTCAACTCGTCAGTGTAATCAAAGTATTTCTTTGAATATACTTTGAATTTAGACTTTTGAAATAAATGGGTTGGATGGGCAGGCTTGATATAAGCAGCTAGGGAACTAAAGCTTGAATGACTTGTTTGATCAAAATATGCACCTCAATAATCTTTTAATAAACAACCATCAAAATCTAATACATTAACAAAATGTCAATATCGATATCATTTGTTATTTTACATTCTTAAGGGCGTTTTCGGGAGTTTTCAGATAAACATATAGGCAAAACTAAAACTGTTCAATAGAATTTCTTTAAACTTGGCATGTTGTTAGAATATGATAACAGAAACATTTTAAGCGAAAAAAAAAATGGGGTCTTTAAGATAGAACAGTTTAATGATGTTTAACTGCACTACATGTTTCAGAAATGTTATTATACCCCCAAGAACGAAGTTTGGGGGGGTATATAGGAGTTACCCGGTGGTCGGTCGGTCGGTCGGTCCAGACGTCCGTTGCATTTTCCTTGTCCGGAGCATAACTTGAAGACTAATGGTTGGAATTCAATATAACTACATACAATGGTCAAGCACATTGAGAGGAAGTGCAGTGCACAAGAACCATAACTCTATCTTGACTAATTACAGAGTTATTGCCCTTTGTTACTTTTCCTTGTCCGGGGCATAACTTGAAAACAACTGGTTGGAATTCAAAACAACTTCATACAATTGTCAAACACAATAAGGGGAAGTGCAGTGCACAAGAACCATAACTCCATCTTGACTAATTACAGAGTTATTGCCCTTTGTTACATTTCCTTGTCCAGAGCATAACTTGAAAACTACTGTTTGGAATTCAATACAACTTCATACAGTTGTCATGGACATTAAAAGGAAGTGCAGTGCACAAGAGCCATAACTCCATTTTTGACAAAATACAGAGTTACTGCCCTTTGATACTTTTCCTTGTCAGGAGCATAACTTAAAACATACTGGTTGGAATTCAAAACAACTTCATACAATGGTCAAGCACAATAAGAGGAAGTGCAGTTCACAAGAACTATAACTCTATCCAGAGTATTTATAGAGTTATTGCCCTTTGTTCCTTTACTTTGTCTTTCTGGACTTATTACAGAGTAATTCAATTAAACTTCATCAATGGCCAACCACATTGAAAGGAAATGCAACATACAAGAACCACAACTATCTTTAATTGCCCACAACCATAACTCTATATTTCAATTCTTTTACAAGGTATTCTGTTACTAGTAACATCCTCATTTCCGAAGCAGTCTTGTGGGGGTATTAATAACATTTAGTGATAGTTCTAGTTTATAAACTATCTAACATGATTGGCACAGGTCTCATAACTCTCAGGGAATGTTTAACAAATTTATGCCTTTTTCTACTGTCAAACACTGAGCAAAGTTGAGCATGTTGTGGTTCGGACTGTTCTTGTTTTAAAATGTTTTTGACTAAACAAAAGATAGTTCCAAATTCAAGACGTAATAAACAAGTTCATAGAGGAATGGGTTTTATAGATGAGCAATAGTAATTAATCACTGATTATACCAGTACCGTTGGCCTAGTGGTTAAGGCGTCCACCTTTAGATCGGAAGGTCGAAGATTCGAGCCCCACAGGGAGCGTTAATTGAAAGATAAATGTTTCTCCTGGGACTCGTTCCAAAATTGCCGCTGTTTGAGCCGCGAAGTAGTTAAAATGAATGCTTACCGATTTCTATCCTTCTGGCGCCTGGCATAGTGGTAGGAGTTGGGAGTAACATGGCATGCAAGCAAAAGGTGTCTCATTAGTCAGAAATGGCTGGCCCTTTCAGCAGGTGTGGCACTATATTAAACAAGACCTTACCTTTTATACTTTATTATAGTTCTGTTCTAGTTATGTTTATTCTGTTATACCACTGTAGTGGTTAGATCTTTTCGGGAAGAAACTGTAAATTTCAGAATGATTATTTTACTATTATTTCATCAGTCTTATGGCTTCAGATATGTCCTGAATAAATGGAAAAGTATCAATCTACAAGTCTCTGATACTATAGTACTGTTCAAGCAGTTCAATTGGACAATAAAAAAATGTATCTCCATTTATTGTTTCAGGATACTGTATTGTGAGAGCAATAACCATGACTTATCGATGTATCGATAATAATTATTCGGACCAATTTTACCTGATAAATGTAATAGATTTGACCATATCTTTAATTCAGAATGGTCCATTATGAGTTCAAGGGATGTCAATGTCAGACTAAAAAAACTAAGCAGCCAAAAGTATAGAGCCTGGTCAAACTGTTTGTACATGCTTGCCTGGCTTGATACTGATACACTTGACAAGTCATTGCATTGCTAGCAATGCAACTCGTAATCTGTTGAATTTGTGTTATGAATTTGCCCTGCTTTGAATTAAGAACAGTCTGGTGAAGTGTATAATATTACCGGTAGTTATAAAGATTTTTGACAGGTTATATGGCCCTATATAAACTGTTCTTTGTAAATATAAGCCAAGCTGCTAGATGAGGGTTATAATACAAACAACCATTTATATACAGCCATATAACCTCTCAGAAATATTTATAATGAATTTATAATACAGCAAGTATCATTTTTAGAGGAATAAATCGAGATTTCTTCATAAATCTACTGCAGCCGTGTATATAAAACTATATAAACGTCACGATTATCAAATGAAAATCGATGTTACAAATGTGCAGTATCATAAAGCTATATCTCTGCTGCCTGCAGTTGATAATATTTAACATTTGAATATTCCAAAATCCATTTATAAAGAAAAACATGTATGTTGGTATATTTACTTTGAGCGGATAATTCTTCATTAAATCATTACTGAATATGTAGTAAAAAACATACCTGAAATAGCAGCTTAATATTTTGTTTGTATTTTATTCTATTTACGCACATTTTTCATGTGTGTTAATAACCGAAACATTCTATGTTACAAGTCTTATGAGAATTGACCATATCATTTTAGAAACAAATTCATTTTTCTGTTTTTAAGTTAAATTTTATGAAAATATTTTATTAGATATAGCTTTATACCCTTTACTGTATTTGAAAATGCACAAATAGTATACTATAGAATCTGGTCAGGCTGCATGGTTGTGCAAGCTAGCTTGACTCTATATTGGTAGCAAAGGATAAGCAAGTTAAGATGTACTTAGAGGTTCAATACTTAGGGTAGTTTTTGTGTTAAGGTTAACTACATAGGATTATTTTCGGTGTTATTTCTGTGTAGTCGAGACTTTGTATAAAAAAGCTTGCTCTGAAATTGATTTTTATTTTCTTTGATTCACATAATTAACATTTTCCAGTGTTCACTTTTGCATGGTCCACTGTTAAACAGGGTTTATTATTTCATAAACATCGTTAAAACAAAAATAAGGAGTAATACTAAGAGATATTTTTATGTATGCATGTAAATACTATTTCTTGAAGAATCATTAAATAGTAAGACTAAAGTTGTTTTTATAAAGCCTCATAACTTTGTATCATGATTTTACCAAATAGATTTTTATTTTAATGTTAAAGGTAACATCAAATTTATATCATTATTAGGAAAGTTTGTGTAAATATCTTTATATTTATTCACCTGTATGACAAATCTCTTATAAGACGGGCTTTGAATTTTAAATGAAATCCAGCAGTATTTAATTTTGACTCTAATGAAGTATTTAAATATTTTCTGTAGATGTGAAAGCTGCTTATGAAATAAAAAAATACATAGTAGTTTTCCTTCAAACAAGTCCAGTAAATGGACCCACTCCCATTGTCTAAATTGTTAACAATAATTTATTGAAATTGACAATCTTGCATTTATGCAGACATTTTCCCTATCTTAAGCCAGATTTCACAGGGAAAAAAAATTAAACTAGGCAGGCTCATTCCTCAAAAAAAAGGTGGTGAAAAATACACTGTAAAACATATGTTACAGATGACTTCCAAAATTTCCTGAGCTTACTATTTATCAATTATGTAAATACTTAATTTCTAACATAAATCAGCTTGCGCACTAAAACAGACAAATATGCAAAGGATGATTAAGAAATATACTCATAAATAAATTGAAAATTGTATTTTTATGCTATTCTTGGTCTGATTTGAGTGAAAAGCATTTGCAATGCTTTCCAATTTTTGGTCATTTTCCACAATTGAAATAATTATTCCGGAAAAACAGAGTGAGCGAATGATCTGAAAGTTTGCACACAAATAATTGGTCTATACCTTTATCAAATGAAACATTAATCTTGAAAAATTATTTCCAGCCCTGTCATGTTAAAAACCTCAGTGGAGTCCCTTTAATATCTAGTATTTTCAAAATGAAATTTTAAGGGTATGATATCGAGTAAAACCCTGATTAACAGTGGAATCAGTGTGTTATTTTTCCGCTTCAATGTAACTTTATATACTGCAGCCTTCATTAGGACATCTTGCACAGGTATAGTAACCTCACACTCATCTCTATATATCCCCTATATGTTTTATATTGTTTATATAATTATATAGTCACTGTACATTTTCCAACTGTTTTCCTGTTTATATGTTGAAGCTTCTTACTGCAAAATCATTATTTTTCATGGGGCACTGAATTTCATGGTTTTAATTGATAAGTCCATGAATTTAATTTACAACAAAATTTAATTTTTAGTCTACTTTGGTGATAAGTCAATGGACAAAAATTTAAAATCCACAAACATTTAATACTGCCTGCTGTAATATTATTTTGCATAACATCACATATGTATATTTCTTTTTTGCTCAAATATAAAATTCACAAATTTAAGAACCCATGAAAATTTCCTTTGTGAAAAACCATGAAGAAAACCATGAAATTTCCAGCCAAGGAAATTAACTTAATTCACAGTATTTTATTTAGAATCATAATGGAACTCCTTACAGTTGGTTGTAAGAAGTTTTTGCCAAGTTTTCATGGAAGATATTGGGGTGATTCATGAAAAACATGGGCCTTTCATAAGCTCTACTTTTTGGCTATGTTACTGGCCATCAGGAAGACTTTTCTTTTAAATTGCACTAAATATCTGGCTTTGATTTTGGAAAGGTTTATTTTATATTTTCAGGGATTTCAATATCAAAATTGAGCAGGCAAATGTGCTCTGTACTGTAGGCAAACAAAGGTTCCTGATAATATCATTTCCTGGACTTCTTCAGTAAAAACAAATTTATTACATCCTACATGTGTCAGCAATATTTTTTGTAAAACGATTTTCTATCTCTTGTGCAGTTTTGCTTACACATGATTTCATTTGTTCATTTTACTTGCATGAGAGAATGGATAAGGGTATATCTTAATTTTTATATTGTAAATTAAGTGACATTGGTACTTATGTGGGCATGCTCAATTTACACAATTAACCCATTACTTCATGAGCATTTTGTGAAAAATGGCTGTTTTCATTGAAAAGTCTCCCGTTACAAGTTCAAATTGCTATAATACTATAAAAACTGCTTCAACACTAATCAAACTTGGCACAAATGTTGACTGGACCATTGCACTTGCAACAACATGCTCAGGCTTAAATTTTCTGTTACCATGGCAACGAGGGGACATCTCAAAATTGCCAAAAATCACTATTTTGCATTGATTTTTTCCATCAAAATTGATTTCAAAGTGCTGCACTTTCTCAATGGATTGAGATAGAGTCAAATGCTTTTCAGCGTTGGTTACACGTTACCTTATGATCAATCTGGGGTCGTTTACAGCCTCTCACAAGTCCAAAATTTTTCTTGGCGATGAGGGGGACTCCGCCCCCCTTCAAACCCCCCAAACAGAAGGGGGCACATCCCCCTTCTGGCAACCCCCTGATGTATCTTTTGGTTGGGGGGCCGCGCCGAAAAAGAGGTCACTTTTTTTAACAACATTTCTCAAACAAAAACATGTGTTGGGGGCCTAAATAAGGCATTTTTTCATCATTTGAGACAACAAAAAGGGGGGGGGGGTGAAAAAGGCGTTAAAAGGCGTGTATATGAAGTAATGGGTTAAGCAGCTTTGAATAATATTGGACCCTGGTAAATTGAAGTTTTAAATTGACCACAGCAGATACTATATAAGTATTTTAACTTCAAATCTTAAAAAAATGTATCCTTTACTGTGTTGCATTTCATTAAGGACTTAGTGGTTTTATACCCATGTCATAGTTTCAATAAGTATAAAACTTGCTGCTTCTGATATTATTTTCTACTTGTAGTTGCTAGCTGTTCTTCATTTGCTGCTAGCTTAAATTCACACTTAGCTCTGAGTTAACCCTCACCTTTTAGTCAGTTGGTAGGATATTCTTGTCAATAAATGGTCTTTAATTTTGATTTCACTGGCTTGCTAACAATTTCTACAATAACCTGTGTTAAATATAGTTGGTAGTTTTGATATTGATGCCAATTAGGACACTGCTGTTTAAACTTGTTCTTTTATTTAGCCCCCTGTTTTGGAAATTCACCAATAGTTTTTGGCAGGCTGAAGTCTTGATCTTGCTGCTAATTTTAGATTTCCTGCTTATTTCACTTTTTTGCTATACAAAATTATTGCTAGTTTGATTTTGCTGCTAGTTTTGAATTGTGGTGGTAAAACCCCATTGCTGGTTCAGTCCTATTAGTTCTGGAAATATTTAAGCAGTGTACATGTACTTGTATATGCCGAATTTTAGGTTATATCGTATATTAAGAAATGGCCTGAAGAAATGATAATCTGAATTCATGTGATTTTTTTTATTTTATACAAAATGGTAATTTCATTATAAACTTAAAATTAAGATGAGAATTGAATGCTACTTTTGGGCAAGTGGTTTGACTTCAAACCACTTGCCCCTCACCGCTGTGAGTTCGAATCCCTACTGAGACTTTGGATTCTTTCATGTGAGGAAGCTATCCAGCTAGCTTACGGAACATCAGTGGTTCTACTCAGGTGCCCGGTCGTGCCTGAAATAATGCACGGAAGGGCACCTGAGGTCTTCCTCCACCAGTAAAGCTGGAACGTCGCGATATGACCTATACTGTGTCGATGTGACGTAAAACCCAAAAAACAAAACAAACAATTTTGTCTTATAAACTTCCCTATCGTCAGAAACTCATGGTGGATTAATATGTAACATGTAATCAAAAATGATCAATGTTAATGGTTTGTCTGTGGGACAATCCGATGATGAGTCTTTACAAAAAATATCTGTAGTCTTTGAAGGTGTTTGTAGCATGCTTTTTACTGTACAAGACAGCATGGTGGTAACGGTTTTTATCGTGACAAAATTTAAATAATAATTATGGATTGTTTTGTTTTAATGCTAATACTTAAACATAGATCTTCACATAGTTTTTCATACATCATTTGTTACACATTAAAATTTTCAGTCATTACTTAACATTTATTTTCATCATTCCCATTTTACATAGATCTATTATGACAAGCATATACAAAATAAATTAATACATGTATAGCAAAGGTAAAAAACAATGTCATGTTATCGGCATTATAAATAACCCAGTCTGTTTCTTTTTTTTTACAGCATAGGAATATACTAGTATTTTTATATTTTCAGGCTGAGTTTTCAAGGAAGCATAGCATTATGGGCTCCGTGTACGGTTCACACTCAACAGACGGGACAATGACCCTTGACCTTTCACTGGAGATGAGCAGAAAGCTGCAGGCAGTTCTTGAAGATACACTTCTGAAAAATATGACACTCAAGGTTAGTAGGCAGATATTTTCTGAATTGAAAATTAAAAAAGACGAAGATATGTGAAAGGAAAATTATTTCAGAATTTTATCTGAAGAAAAATTTTATTCTGAAAAATATGACACTCAAGGTTAGTTGGCAGATTTTTTATGCATTGAAAATATGAAATAGACGGAGATCAGTGAAAGGAAAATTATTTCAGAATTTTATCCAAAGAATTTCTCGGCCAGATATTGGCATAACACTTAAGATTATGCTTTAGAAGTTGGTACAGTAAAAACTCTGAAAACCGGACCCTGTCCGGACTTGACCAAAAGTCCGGTTTTTAGAGGATTCCGGTTTTCAGAGGTTTTATACATTATTGATTATTATGATGTGTTTGAACAATGACTTTGTTCAATCATTTTGTATTTACTTTTCAACACTTTTTTCTTAGTCATATTTTAATTTCTTTTTGCAATAAATGTCTTAAGTAATTTTATTATGCAAATCCATGTTCAATGTATATAGTTCAGAAAATCAGAAATTAAAACAACATATTGTCTGAAAGATATCTTTTTAATTGGCTTTTGAAATATGTAATTAATGGAATTTAGTATTAATATTTTGCATATATAGAGTCTAATTAATATCCAAACAAGGATAACTTCAAGGTCAAAATTTTAAGCAAAACAGGAATCATTTAACAAAAGTTTCTCAATTCTGCTAGACATTTTATATTAAAAAAAAATCACACAACAAATTTACAACATTTTGAAAAACCATGCCTATACAGGGAAAGACACAATTATGATGGAAGAGCTTCAATTTAATTGCCAATAAGAAATTAACACACACTGACAAGTGTTTTCACACCTGCATAGATAAAAAGAAGTTGATCATTAATTGGTAATTGAACATGTCACCAGTTGAGATTATGTTTTAATCTACATTAAAATACACAGAAAGTTGACACTTAAAATTGCTGTCCGGTTTTCAGAGGATTTTTTATGCATGTTTAGCATTAGAAACCATAGAAAATCGTCCGGTTTTCGGAATTCAGAGGTTCCGGTATTCAGAGGATTTTTTTTCAATGAACATATAAGGAGAATTTACGGGACTTTTAAAATGGTCCGGTTTTCAGAGGATTCCGGTTTTCAGAG
Source organism: Ruditapes philippinarum (assembly GCF_026571515.1). Classification (NCBI taxonomy): domain Eukaryota; kingdom Metazoa; phylum Mollusca; class Bivalvia; order Venerida; family Veneridae; genus Ruditapes; species Ruditapes philippinarum. The sequence goes on along the minus strand of NW_026854709.1, from coordinate 234,410 downwards.
GGTCCGGTTTTCAGAGTTTTTACTGTATCTCCAAAACCACTAAAGGAAATTGTTTTGAAACTTTACACACTTATTTGAGAGTATAATAGGAGGTCACTGTCTGTTTCTCATAACTTTTAACATAGATTTTGACAGAATTATGGTCCCTTTTCAACATGGAAAAAGTTTTCCAGACTCTTGTTTCACAATCAAACACTGAGAAAAGTTGAGCACTCGAACAGCTCTTATTTATGACTTGTTGTTTTCCTTTTTGCTAAAATGGAGTTCTTCATCATGATGAAATGAATAAAAGTAGGTCATCATTCTCATGAATGGTCTTGAAAAGCAAAGACTTTCCAGGAAAAGTATAATGTTTGAATAGCTTTATGCATTAATTCATTTCTTTCAGTTTGATTGACAGTAAAATATATGGTCCCTTGTGCATTTTCCGATTTGCACGAATTGGAATTACTTTTTACAGAATTCCTGCATTAATTTCACATTCTCTTGTTATGGGTGGGATCATTATTTGGTATTGTTTCAGATTAAATGAATGGCAATGTCAAAGTTAAGATGCTAAAAATAGCTTTTCCTTCTTTTCCATAGGTCATGTTTTCAGTTACATGTATATGAAATAGACACCAAAGAGCATTTATATCAATGTTACCATTATTTTTGTTTCCTTTTAAAGGCACAATATGCCTCAGAAACAAATACATTTTTACTTCTTCAGAAAGGGCAAACATGAATTTGAAAATGTTTAAATAATGGTTTCAGATAGTATTAGATGCTTGTTACCTGAAAAAAGTAGCAATAATTTGAAACAATTTGTCATAAAATAGCAAAATGTAAAAAAAAATGTCCATACAAAATACTTATTCACTACAACAGTATTTACTGCCAAAAAGCAACCCATTAAAAAGATGGGTCAGGTTAATTGAGAAATGAAAATTAAAAAAAAATTCTGAGGCATAATGGGCCTTTAAAGCATGAGCAAATTAAAAAAGTTTCAATATACATTTGTAATAAACATTGTCTGTTGTATTGTAGAAACTGGTATTTCATTTTATCGCTGTGATACATTTTGTTGTTTTGTATATATCAACAGGAGAGTCTGGACACCTTGGGGCAAGAAATTGCCAGGTTATCTCAGGAAAATCGACGACTTCAGCTATTGATGCAGGGAAAACCCAGATCCAAAGTCAACCCTTCATCAAGATAACGTCAAGAAGGAGTTATCCAAAAAACAACAACAAACAACAACAAAAAAACCCAAAAAAGTCTTACATTCAAATAAGTTAATTGAAGACCAGCATTAGATGTGATTGCCAAAAAAGTAAAATTATGTAAACAAAGTGACCTCAATATAGGACTAAGGGAGGAGCCAGTTTTGACCCCAGGGTCATGTAATTAGGGTGATTTCAAGTTAAACTCAAATGACTTTCAATTTGTCTTAAGAAATTATTTCTTTTACATATGTAAATGAAAATGCATTGAGAAGGCATACAAAAGGCCTTTAAGGTGTTAAGTTAGATTTCTTTAGGTTAGATATCATGGAAACAGGGATGATAAAATCTTTTAACTGAGATGATGAATATGCTATTGTATATGATGTAGTAGGAATTCTGTTCATTTTACTTTTAATTTTATACATTATTGTAAAATAATATCATCACCTTTGACCTGTAGTAGTTTTAAATTTGATTTGACGATACCAGCTCATCTAGTCAATAATATGTAATTATTTTTGTTGCGCTGACAATTTTATTTAGTTTATCTTAACAAAATTTAGTTATATTTTTGGCTTCTGAATTGTACTGTGTTTTAATAACAATTTTTTGGACCACATATTGGTGATCATTCTGTCATAGTAACTCGTTTATACCCAGTTTTATAAGTTATACTGCTAAATGTTTAGTTTTTAATTTATGTAAGTTACAATTAGGAAATGTTACAAATTAAATTAATGTTAGGATACTACGTCATCACACACCTGCAAAATACTCCAAAATATTTTTAAAATTAAATCAGGTACTAAAGTCAATTTTTGATGCGCTACATTATTGTTTGATATTCTTAGATTCCTTTGACCCACAGTCAACGATTTCTTAGAATAAAAACATATTTTATCTTTAAGTCGACCGGATGTTTGCAAAAAAAAAAAGGACAGTCAGATTTGGAGCATTTTGCAGGTGCACAATGACTTGAAATGGAAAATTATATTAGGCAAGAATAATGCAACACAGTAAAGGATACCTTTTAATGCCCCGCATGTATGAGGGTTGTCCAAAAAATTTGTGCACTGCAGTTATTGTTGTGAGAGTTATTGATTAAAAAACATGAATTATATATCACTTGAATGGAAAATCTATATCAAATAAGAAAACAAAAGAAAAAGCTGTGTAACCGGTGTGTCGTATTCAGCTGATGGGTGTTGTGTAAGAAAATGCAGTTAGATAAATTAAGTTGTAAAGATGAATCCTGAATTGGGTAGGCACATATAGATATGCATTTGTCCATCAGTCCCAATGTCAGGTCACGCTGTCTGTAAGTAGATGTACAGAACATGGGGGGCATCTGTCAGTCATCTGTTGTTTTTTCTGGGATAGCAAACAGTTTTTCTCGGCTGCGAAATTGTTTCTTTTTCAAACTATATTAATTTTAGAATGTTTTGTTATATTAGTGTTATGATTTGAAGCGGGACCAATTTGTTTGCTTTTTTAAGGCCAGTCTTTTACATGCTTTATGTTGAATTTACATTAAAATTAGACTCTGTGTAATGTCATATACATGTCATTGATATAAATGGAGTCAGGACAGCTATTAGCACAAATATTACCCATGTTACATGCCTGAAAAAATGTATTGACATTTACCATAACTATTTTTATTACGTTGTTACTTAATAAGGATTTTATTTTGAAATTGTTTAAATTGTTTGCCTTTTTTTCTGTGCTGTATAATCTACTTAAGTTAATTTACTAAAAAAAACCAAAAAAACCTGTTTCTTGCATTTGAAGGAAGTAAAACTTACAAATAAGTTATTCTCTTTTATGTTTACATGCAAAGTGAAATTTTAATACTAATTTGTCTATTGCTTTAATTTTGTACAGGCTTCCGTTCTTTTATATTTGTGTTATTTATTTTTATATAAAACGGCCATGTGTAGAACTTTTTTGTTGTTGATTATTGTTTCTTTTTTGTTGTTCTCTTTTTCATAAAATGCCATGTTGTGAGGCATTGAAGTATAGGTGTTAAAGCCATGATGCTTTTCTTTTTTATCATATTCAAAGCAACATGCCTCTAGATTAATGTGAATTTTCGTGAATATTTTGAAAATGCCTTTAAAAATAAAATATTTTGAAGTGAACAAAGAAAGTAATTTACACTAAGCAAATATATATAAATTATAACACAAAGAGGTCAAAATATGCAAACATAGTTCTTACTGTGTTAGTCATGCAGTAGAAATATGGTGATAAATACTGCAAAATCAATCTTTCATCGCCTATAACATTTAAATTATTTATTTGAATTTTAAATCTTTTTACTTTTTTTTAAAATCTATATTTTTCTCAAATTTGATTTTCTTTAAATATTTGGGCTCATCTGGAGGCATGCATCAGCTATTAATGGTATCTCAACTTATAAATCACATATAAGATGTCTATACTTTTGCTTTGACAATTACTTGTACATAAAAGTGTATGCTAACAAATGAAATCCAAATTTATGAACAAATAAAATTTCACTGATATTAGCTTGTGGTACCCTATTTATTAAAGTATGAATATCTCGCCAGAAAGGGTTAGAGATTTGATTCAGTTTCCCTCTTTTTAGAAATCTGTTTCTATTAAATGTGTTTATTTTATCACTTTGTTAATGGACTATTGTTTAATTAAATGGGTCCAAAAATATTATAATATGACAAAAACAAGCAGTTTTTAACTCAACTATTCACAACAATAATGGAGCTATGCTACTTACCAAGGCATTGGTGACAGTGTCGGCATTACACCTTGGTTCAAGTTTTACATGCAAATTCTTGTACAACATCATATCTCATCAACCACTGAAAGTATTTAGCGTGTAACTTCACACTCTTATTCAAGATCATCACAAGGCCCTTAACTCTAGCATGAATTTTGACAGAGTTATGGCCCTTTATTAAAATTCATGGTTTAAATTTTGCAGTTTTCAAAACCTCTATAGGTGTTCACTTGAAACTTTGCGTTATAGTTGAAGGTCACCATCCAAGACCCATAACTCTGGCATGGATTTTGAATGAAACAATACTGGCCCTTGTGAAGTTATGAAATTCTTTGATCAATATCCAACTCTAAGAACTGTTTTCTGTATTTCCATTTTTGTTAACTTACATTATGCAGGCTTTTGTTTTGTTTTACAATCCAGCACAGAAAATAGTTGAGCACTTGTAAAACTGACAGCTCTTTATATGAGTCCGCATTACGACAAAACCAACATAGTGGGTTTGCGACCAGCATGGATCCAGACCAGCCTTCGCATCAAACCCTATTACAGGTAGAGAAACTGACAGCGAACAGCATGGATCCTGATCAGACTGCGCGGATGGGCATGCTGGTCTGGATCCATGCTGGTCGCAAACGCATTACGTTGGTTTTGTCATGACACGGCTCATATTTTGTTTGAATGTCTCTTTATTTTAAACCTGTTTACATTTTGGGACTGCTTGAATTTACATGGCTTAGAATGCTATTACAAATAATGATGGTGTGGCCGGATGGTCAATGCACCAGACTAGTAATCTAAGGATTGCTGACCGCCTGGGTTCAAACCCAGTCAGGGGCAAGCTGTTGTTTCCTTGAGCAAGAAACTTTTAAGTCATTGCTTAGTACTGTTTGGTTCCAGGAATGGATTTGAGAGTGTTTCAATAAGCTTAAAGCTTCCAACACAATCGAACTTAAATAAATTTGTGTAAACTAATTATATTACATACAAGTGTGAGTCAATGTGACATTCCATATTCTTATTTCATCACTAAATATATAAGGAGATAATCATATAATACACAAAATTAATGATATATTGATCTGGGATTTAAATTTGACTCTTGTGAATTTTGCTAGGGCTGATCACATTTGGTGCTCCTGCAGTTAAGTGCTATCCTGAACTAGCAAGTAACTAAAAGAGCAGAATAAATTACTTAGATGAAAAATTGCTTGGGTAATGATGATAATAATTATCTTAAATTTTGGAACATTGATGTCATTTACTATTGTCGAAACCTATGGGTACTGATTTCGCTGAACTGTGGATGTAGGTGCCCATTAGTGCCTGAAATACTGCATGAAAGGGCACCTGAGGTCTTCCTCCACCAGGAAAGTTAGAAAGTTGCCATATAACTTATACTGTGTTGATGTGGCGTAAAATTCAACTGAAAAAAGTCTTAGAGGTTTTTCCATTTCCATGATTTTGGTGTTACTTAAAATCCTCCAAATTAAAAAAAAAATATATTGATATCTTCAAACAGGGTCAATCAAAAAACGTGTCTGCTTATTTAAAGCTCTAGTCAGATAGAAAGCTTTTACTTGCCTAGAATGATTATTCCTCCCTCATTGGAAAGAGAGAAATAATCTCCCATGTAGTCAGTGCTTTTGCTTTACGTAAATTTTTAGAAAGTTGTATGAATTATAAAATTGTATTGATGTATAGAATCTATGATTATATTTCATATTCAATGATTTTATGTTTACACATTTTACCATTCATCAGATTGTGAACATATATTGACCAGTCAATTTCTTGAAATATTTATGGAACGAAATTATCTATATACTAGTAGTTGAAATGTTGTGAATGCAATTTGTTAGAAAAGAATTGAACAGTTAATTGATACAAATCAATTGTCCAATGCTGCACTGCGCGTGGCAACTTGTTTTAAAATTCGTAAAACAGAAAAAAAAAGAAATATGTTTAATCAACGTGTTATCTTCAAACTTTTTTATCTAAAATTTTGTTGATGAGCTGTTTATTGTCTCTTAACAAATATAAGGATCAGTTATTATAATATTTTTTTGAAAATTTATTTCATTTTGATATACATGTAGTTACGTGTTGTATACATGTTTGTTTTCATGCTTGTTTAGAGTATTAGTTACTGTAAACTCATTTAGATAGGAGAGCACATGTATATCTTATGATATTCTGTTTTATGTTTAATTTAATTTTTAGCTCTACTATTCAAAGAATATAGAGAGCTGTTGTATTCACCAAGGCGTCAGCGTCGTAAATCTGAAAACCTGCATTACATATGAAAGTGGACTGTCCGTGGAAATGACAATTCTGGAAATACATATTATTTCAAAACTTGCCCAAGTGTTAATGTAGTCAAAATATGTGGAGGTAAAGTCAATAACAAAAAGGTCGTGAAAAGAGTACCATATTCTGAACTCTGGATTTTTCTAGGCTGTACAGATAATGGAAGTCCTGTTATAGCTATATTATATTTCTTAACACCTTGAAATTGACTTCTCTGATTTTCTAAAGATAATATAATTGACCTCCGGTATGAGAAAAGAATCCTTAACGTCATTTAAAAAATGACATGCTTATGTTGAAAAGTTATTTACTCTTGAAATGTTGAATATTAATATGAATAGTTGAGGCAAAAAATGAAAAATATTTATGTTTCCCTTTCACAACCCATGCAAAATTTTGTTGGGTAGAGGCGTTCAGGATTGTTTTCTCCTGCTGTCAGTCAATATAAAGATTTCAATATATATATATATAATTTCATGCATAAAGTCCCAAGCTATATAATGTTAAATTGCTTGAAATACTATTCAACAAATAGTTGCCTATTTGTTTTATATGTCAATCTTTTTGATCTATATTTTATAGTTTTTGTTCAATACTTACTGATTTTTTTATGATGAAAATAAGTTAATTAGAATAACTCTGTTAATTATACTGTTAAAAGTAATATATGTATACATTACACATGTATTTAAGAGTATTAAAAAAAGCATCAAAGGTTGTTAATGTGTTCTTATATATCATGTGGATATGGTGTAATGTTTTTAAATTTTGTGAAAGTTCATTAAATGAGCCGCGTCACGACAAAACCAACATAGTGTGTTTGCGACCAGCATGGATCCAGACCAGCCTGCGCAGCCGCGCAGTCTGATCAGGATCCATGCTGTTCGCTTTCAGTTTCTCTTCTTGTAATAGAGTTGGTAAGCGAACAGCATGGATCCTGATCAGACTGCGCAGATGCGCAGGCTGGTCTGGATCCATGCAGGTCGCAAACGCACTATGTTGGTTTTGTTGTGATGCGGCTCATTTTTATTGAATATTGTTGTTTATCACATGTATGCACTATTTATTATCATAATTGGTGTGATATCGATTTGACAATGTTTGAAAAACTCAAATAAATGTCTTTGAAATGATTTTAAAATGTTGTTTTGTGTTTGTGTGTTGCGTGCGTGTGTATTTGGGTGTGCGTGGGTGTTTGTGTGGTGGTACTCTGGGATTTTCTAACCACAAATACTTGTGTATGTGTTTAAATGTGTCTTGTTAAGCTCAATAGGGCGAGCATCCAGGGGTCCCTGGTTAGACCCTTGTGCGATGCGTATTTTCTCCTGACAACGGAGAAATCTTGTGAACATATCTTTTCAGTGAAAAACTGGAATTACACATTGTATTTTTATGTGTATGGTCGGAGAGAAGCTAAACTTGCATTTTGTCTGATAATAGTTAGATCGTTCAATTGAAATTCAGAAGTCTGAAAAGGGCATAATTTTTCAAATATAGTATGTAATAAGTGATCAAGAGGAAGGACCCTGTACTTGCTCTGTTACGGCGGTAGATCTCGAAAATTAACTCTTCTTGTTTTCTTCACTATGAAATTTGTTTGAAGGCCACACAAAACTGCTATTTACCGACTTAAACTAAACGCTCGTCCCTTTCCAACGAGACAACTAGTGGTAGCAGTCTGGTCCCGTATGACATGAACACACTCACTGCTGACAATGTTCGCAGCCTTGCACTCTCGAAAGATAACCCTCCTTGATTTCTTTACTATCTCACAAAGATAGGACTCGCACCAAAGTGCCATGCACGTGCTTAGAGAGGAGGCTAGTCCTTACATCGAGTACACGTTAACAGTCTGAAAATGTAAGATATATGGCATGTATTTGCGGTATTACGACTCGTACATTCTCGCATATTTTTTTCTAATAACTCCGTTTAATGGTCACAGAAAACCGCAGTACACGCATGTATAATTCATTCATGGCTCCGGCTCGGATAACTGACTCTGTGAAGAAAACAAGACGATACAGGGATTCTTTATAACGCTCATAAGTTCGTGTAATTTGGCTGAAAACAACAGTCCGTTAGACGGTCTGTGCTACCTTCAGTCCAGACGTACGTAAAACTGTTCTCGTTGGAGTCGATTGAACCTACAGTATACGCAAGTTTAATTCATTTCTGAATCAGACTCAGTTGAGCTACCAAAACAAGAAGATACCGAAACAAGCGTCTGAATTATGCACTGTTTAAATTGTATGTATCCGAGCCGAAAATGTGAGTCTGACAGACGGTCTGGGTTTTCTTGACCGGTTGGCAAAACTATGATGGTGAAAGTGGATAAAATTTAGTGTTTCCGTTATCGTCGTGAACTTAAATCCCACGGTCAAGTTTGTTTTACTCAAAAGTATTGTGCATAAAATAGAATAAAAAAACTGCCACACATAAATCGTTCAGAATTAAAGGGAAGTAATACAAACATTTAATTACATATGAAAAAAAAGAATTACATGTACTATATTCTTTAAATATTCAAACCTATGCCAGTGCTCAGCAATATTACCAAACAATAGTACAATTTACTTAATAACAAATAATAATATTCTAATGATATAATCTGTATCTGATCATAATTTGAATATTTATTAAGATTGCTGATAAAGGGAGACAATACTTGTATGCTTTATTTAAAAAAAGAACTAGAGTTACGCCTATTAATGTAACCTAGACGATGCGCTTGCCGGTCTGATAAAGGTTTGCGGCTGTGTTCGAGTCCACTGTTCTAAACAATGTATAATGGCTTCTTATTTCACAACACCATTCTTTGGACATTTTGACAGAACTTTGTTTCTTTAAGTACAAAAAAGATTAATATTGATTTTTGAACTCTCAAAAATTAACACGAGGCCAGATGGAGTATGATATGTATTTAGTATAGATTTCTATGTAAAAGATGCTATAATATGGGGTACGATATTCATTGTATATAAATATTTTGGAACGAAGCTAAATTAATAAGAGTATTCTATTGAAACACCACATCGTATAAATGCTGAAAATCCATTTGACAAAATAATCACAAATATTTATTTATTTCTTTCACGGATTTATACAATGTCACATAAATCCGTGAATTATTTATTTTATTTTATTTTATTTTATTTTAATTTATTTTTATTTATTTTATTTTATTTTATTTTATTTTATTTTATTTTATTTTATTTTATTTTATTTTATTTTATTTTATTTTATATTTTATTTTATTTCATTTACTTTCAATTTAATTTATTTCAATTTTATTTATTTATTTATTTATTTATTTATTTATTTATTTATTTATTTATTTATTTATTTCAATTCATTCATTCATTCATTCATTCATTCATTCATTCATTCATTCATTCATGTATCTAAGACATCTTATCTAATCTTGTCTATTTTATTTTAGTTTGTCTCATTTACAAGACATTTCACTGTTTTAAATTTAGCTCTGTGACATTATTTAATCTTCTACTTAATTAAAGAAGACAAAATTGTTATCCAATATTTAATACCAATTTGCCTATAAAAAATAAATTGATAAGAGATAAATCTCTATGTCGACGCAGGAAGATGGGGAAAAAAATCTTAATTCAGTTATTAACACCATATTTTTATTTTAATAATTTTTGCTGGTTCGTTTTCCTGTTTCTAAGTAATTTACGTTTTTGTTCTAAAATGAAATTAATTTAATCCGGTCTCATATTTTATGTCGATAAATACGAATTGCAAACTATCCTTATTTCAAGTTTTTTCTTTGTTTTTTTTTTAAATGATTTATTTATTTAATATTTTATTTTAAATTATTTTTATTATTATCATTTATTTATTATTATTATTTTTTTGGTGGGGGGGGGGGCTCTTTACTGCTGCTTAAATACTCCAAATTAACTGGTCTTTTTTCAACTTTCCAAGTTGGTTTTATATGTCTCATCAATGGTATTGTCATTAGTTGTATCGGGGATTGAATCTGTGACTGGTCTTTCCGTTAAAAATCTTAAATTTCAAGGGAGAGAACTCGTCCGCGACTATACTGTGTTACACCCCTCCTTCTATAGGTAGACTGTTCCTAACGCGGCGAATTTGATTTGTTAGTTGAACGTAAACCAGTGTATCGGACAGACCTAGCGTAGTATATGGGGATTTTACAACTGTGCTTTAAAAAAAGATACTTTTTGAGGACGGATTAAAGATACACACTGAAGCCGTTTGTTTGAATGAAGTTGTATTTCTGAATATTATAAGAAGTTTTAACCCTTTGATTTTGAAAACCTATTTCGTTAATACTTTTAATTGTTTAATTAAACAAAGAATGGATTTAAATAAATATAGTGTCTATTAAAAATGTGATTTTTTTTCGGATAGAAAAAATATGTGAAAATAATAGAGAGTATATTAAAAAAAATTATTACAAATTTTGTTTTTTGGAGAAAATTATTGTTGAAAGGTAACAAAAGAAAAAAAAAGAACAAATGTGAATTCAGAAGGAATAATTTCGTGATTATTATTTCTTTTATAATTTAAAAAAAATCAGTTCACAATGGGCACTCTGGCCCCCAAACCATCTTGGATTTACTTTGGATTTATTATTGTGTGTTTTATTAACGTGACCAATGGTGTCGCGTGCCCTGTGGAATGCACGTGCACCCGTAGTCGGATGGATTGTTCGTTTAAGAAGCTTAAAAGTGTTCCATCACAAATACCATCATCAGTCAAAAAAATGTAAGTATACACAAAATCAGCTCGTTTAAAAGAATGTAAATGGTTCTAAGTAATATACTTACATTGTATTAGAAGTTTCTTTCTTTGGCAATCATTTTGCTATAAAAAAAATTATACGGACACTTCTGACCTGCACAAAGAAAATCAAAACATGCGAAAATATGTATATGAAAGTTACTTCTTATATACATGGGTAATTATTAAGCCGTGTATAAGAGTATAATGTTTATACATTATTGCAATTTTATTACGTCAGCTCGCTTTTATTGTGCAGTGCTCACTAAAAAACGTGTGTTCTCCAAACGTTCGCCGCCAGTTCGCTAACTACATCGCTGTAATATAGGCAATTTATAGTGAACATGCAAGAAACGTAAATCATTTGTAACATTCATTTGTGCAAATAATCTCCTTTATTACAATCTAAGTTACAAAACAGTCAATGATTTACAATTTGTTATTACTCGAGATGCGCAAATAAACGCAGTCAAAAATCGACGCCAAACATGAATTATGTGACTCGTCACGACTAAAATATACAACAGAAGGTCTACCGTAAAATATTTTTTATTTCATATGATTTAAAAAAATATTTGTTTCTCATTTTGTGTGGAATTCAGTTTGTAAAAATCCTGAAATATTTTTTAACGAGGCAAAAACCATGTCTTTCAGGTTATTTGACTACTAAAATTAAATAACTAAAATGTTTGTTACTAGTTGTATTAAGATAATCCTATAACGTTACTTATAAAGCGTTTTTTTTATAATTTATTATTTTCTCTCTTATAAAAAACATCATCTCGATTAGATTATATAGTTCTTAATGTGCATATTTTAAAGTCAAATAATACGGGTGAAAACGTCATTAACTTAAAAGGATATTATATCCGCATCATCACAGATATTTAATTTTAATTTGTTAATTTTCTGTCTCAATGTATACATAGCTTTAACTGCTTTGACATAAACTTTTAAGCTCGAAAATGTTATTGCACACAATCTGTTTAATGCACCGTCATGAATCGGGGATTTTTTAAAAATATATCACAGTAAATAAAAGAGACGTCATTTCAAAATATTATTATATTAGAAATCTCTTAATAAGACACGTGTTTTTAAGTTTACCCTCTTTTTGTTCAATTTAAGTTACAACTGAAATTACGTTTTAAACACATCATTCAAAATTTTCTCATCATTCAAAATTTCAACATCATTCAACATTTCACGATGTTTGGATACATTTAGAAATGTGTTTGACAATTTGTATCAATCGAAAAAGCATGAATTTTTTGTCTTAAGAAAAAAAAATCTTTTCGGCGAAAAAGTAACGTTTTTGTGTGTGAAAGACTTAAAATGTTCAAAATTGGACAAGTAGAGTAATGTAGGTTTATTACAAACAAAAAAGCTTAGTTATAAATATTTTAACTTTCTCTTTTATCTCTTATCAGCAATGATAAACAGTATTACGCGACACCGTCTGCGCAAGTTTAGAAGCCAGAATAGGGCTAGATTAGTGTACAAACATTTGCGGACGAAACCTCTTTGAAGGTTTAAGCCCTGAAATGATAGGGGTATTGTTGTATTATCAAGGTTTTCTATACACCCACTGTTTAGAAGTGGTTATATTAAATACAGTGTATAAAAGGCCGGCCCTACTTCTCCTAAACCCGTGGTGTGAAGTTTTTATTTGTGAGAAAAGTGTCATTGCCCAACAGAGTAAGTTAAGCGGTCTGAAGGACCTGTGTTCAATACCATTCCCACCTAATTTGCTATGGGAGCAAAAATATGAAGTAATATTGACAGTCCGTTCCCGTATTATTTACTGTGGGAGCAAAAATATGAAATCATATTGATAGCGTCTAAATTTCATTATCAGTCGTTTTCCCATAAGTTATGCAGTAAAATGAATAAATGTCCGATCGACGTGAAACAAATAATTTGGTTATGTATATAACAATCGTTTCCCATAACAGTTACACTAGTGTTTTGTAAGAAGTAAAATAAAAATGTCCGTTCGTCGTAAAATAGATCTATGTATTTTACAGTCGTTTCCCCATAACAAAACTTTATAATAGTATTTTCTAAGAGTAAAAGTAAAAGAATGTTCGTTCGTCGAAAAATCAAATTATTTTGGTAATGTATATGTAATTATGTATATAGCAAGAATTTACTTGAGACTGTTTCTAAATGATATATTTATTATTCAGACATCCTACTATCTTATCAGATACATGTTTAAGCATAATTAGACAAATTACATGATAAACGTTCACTGTGCTCAAGTTATTTCCTTGTGTAGTTCACAACACACTGGAGCGGGCGAATTCCTTAATGCATAGAATTAGCTTAAAACTCTCTTTAAAATTTGACGTTCAATTTGGAACACCTACTTTACGTGTTCTTAATAACGGGTTGTTTTAAATGTAACATTCAGCGTTCCAGTAGATTTTCATCGTTTCGTCATTTGAAATGTTAGCGTTGCAAAAACCTCGAGAAATACAGTAGCTTTAACATTTACAAAATATGTTTTGTTAAATGTTAGTATCGTCCATCATTTATGCAAATGTTTTGTGTTTTTTCCTTGCTTTTTTACTTGCTGTTTTTGCTTTCCAGCTCTCTCTTTTTTTATAAAGAAAAACAAATGATATAATTTTGACTATTTAACATTGCGTTTTTATTGCATCATAGTTTGTTTCTGCTATTCTTATATGTATTAAAGAGGAAACTATGTTGATTGCAACTACTCCAAAGTTTTGACATTTTGTTTACATTTTCAAAATTGTTTGAAATAATTTTCTGGCACGAATCAAAACTTTTCAATCTGTTAGCATGCAGTTGCGATCTCAACAAGTCTATTATAATGCGGATCAAACACTTATATGCGGTCCTTAATCGAACAAAACCAACACTTTATAAGGCGTTGACTTCTTCTTATTCGCGTAAATTATGCTAATTTAAAGCTATTTAACATCTTTAACCTTATAGTGTCAAATTTTACCAGACGATTTTTTTGTACATTGACGGCTAAAACTATAGAAATATATTTCAAGAAATATTTGAAGAAAAATATATATATTCACAATGCACGTAATTTTGACCTATATTTTACTTGAGAGAAAAAAATCATGATAATTTTTCAGTGGCAGTCTACTGCAGCAATTGAGCCGTGTCACGACAAAACCAACATAATGGGTTTGCAACCAGCATGGATCCGCGCAGTCTGATCAGGATCCATGCTGTTCACTTACAAACTCTATAACAAGTAGAGAAACTGATAGCGAACAGCGTGGATCCTGATCAGACCGCGTGGATGCGCAGGCTGGTCTGGATACATGCTAGTCGCAAACGCATTATGTTGGTTTTGTCGTGACACGGCTCAAATTGAGTATGTGAAATGAAGTCTAGACAAACCGCAATTAGAAGTTTATCTATTATTTACCTGGATTATTAAAGAATTACATTTTAGAGTGAGGTATTAGGTATTTAGATGGCACGTATTATTTAATGACACATGAAAAAAAGAAATTAATTGATATTCTTAATCTACATGCAAACATGTGATGACTTGGAAATTTCTTCTTTAAGTTTTTTTTTCTTCTGATAAAGAATGCTATAATTTTAAATCATTTTTGTATGTCTCATTTCGGTTGCCCATGTCTGAGACCAGGAACCCAGGGATCATAGGTTCGAGCCCTACTCGGGTCACGACCATGTTTCTTCATATGAAACCAGTACTGGTTGGTTCCAGGAAGCGGACTCGAAAGTGATAAAAGTGATAAACATAAGATGCAAGAACTCATTTCGCAATCGTGCTTAAATAAATATGTTTAAACCAAAACAGAATATGTTGTTATTTTCTGGGTAGTGTATAGATACGGCAGTTGTCCCGTTCCATAGACAACCCTTGCCCTTTTACATGCCCGGCTTAGGGAACCGATAAATAAGGTCTCGGCCTGTTTAATTCTCATCCATAAAACCATTATGAATGAGAAAAATACGTTCAAACTTTACGTCAAATTTATCATCATAACGTGTCATAAATATTAGTAATAATTTGAACAGGTTTTTAATCTCGTAATTTTTAGATAAAGAATGTATAGCACAGTTAACAAACACGACAACTCGTCTGCATTACTATCATTATTTTCATTTTTTACATACACAATATGAAAGACATAAAGATATTTAAGACTGAATTGTATCAATATTTGAACTCCTGACTTAAATTACTCGAATATGTCAATATAATTTAAATTAAAGGTGTCAAATTCTTTAAAGTTAGAATATGAATTAGACTTTTTTGAGTATATAAATATGTCGCCGAAATGAATAAAGCAAGTTTTGACATATGGTGTTAAAAGGATCCGAGCTAATTATTATGTCAATTTATACAGTCTTTATATACTTCTAATGATAACTTTCGGCAAAGAAATAATTTTCTATGCCTTAGGGGCAGCGGTGTCACATGCATATAATATGTTGAGTGATAATTTTCTGACCGACAAAGGAATATAGTTAAGGTGCATAGCCGTACATCATATCCTCTCAGTTGTTGTTGTTGTCCTTCATTTTTGCATTAATTTGCATGCAAAAATGGCTAGCCCTCTAAAACTTCAAAGTATTGAGCGGCGAAGAGATGAATATATTAGAGGCTCAGTTATTCGTATTTCATTAGTAGGCCTACATGTATATTACATTTAATGTCCATAAATTTATGGAGCGCGGTAATTTAGATCTTGTAATTTCGTTTAAGTCCTTTAATTTTAATGTGCCCAAATTTGGTTTGTAGCTCTACTTTTTTACCATAAAATACAAATTATCTGAATCCATTTTGTATATTTTGATGTACATTAAAATGTAATGTAAATATCTTTTTTTCTATACACGGCAAAGATATGTATATTATCGACGTCAGGTTTACTATTACGGTTAACGTCGGGTTATATACGTAACATAACGTAACGTGCCTTTATCAAACTTTGAATCACGCTAGACAAAATATATTAGAGAACATTTTGATAGACTTTCCTCAAAATAAATAAACACATCATCAATTAGACATTTATATATAAAAGTTCCCTTTATAATATACCGTATTACGTCTTAAAAAATAACGTGACGTCAATAACGCCCGCGCTTTGAATTGTTTTACCGTTTCTTAACATATTGAATGTTCATTGTTTCAGCGCTCCTGAATATTAATTTATCCGATGATTTTATTAAAAACATACATGAATATATATATATATATTTGTATTTTCTTTTCAGGGATTTACAGGGTAATGAAATAACAGAAATCAAAGAAACAGATTTTAAAAATCTTCGTAGATTGCGAAGTTTGTAAGTATACTTATTTATACAGCATTGTATATTTTCTTGCCAGTTCCAAATAGAATGTTGTGTTATAGAAAATCTGTTCTTAGTTAGGGTTAAAATTCTATATATATTTATTTTAATTAACTCTAGTGAGGGCCTTAGTATCATTTAGGTAACTGCGTTATTAGTTGACAGTAGACTTGTAACGTTTCTATAGCGTATAAAAAACTGGGTCACGGAAGAAAGTTACATGTTTAACGTTAGCAGGTTACTTTAACTTTTGTGACGTCAGTATAACTATATTAATTGAATTGAGGCGTTGTTTAACTTATTGTAAAATGCGAAATTTTTGTCCTGGAATATTCTGCTTTGTTAAGAATAAATAGTTTGCTTTACACCAAGTTTGTACAACATATAAAACATATAAAATTTCCAGACATACAATTTAGTCGTAACAACTGGTAGTATCTACAAATCAGAATATGAGCCGCGTCACGACAAAACCAACATAGTGCGTTTGCGACCAGCATGGATCCAGACCAGCCTGCGCATCCGCGCAGTCTGATCAGGATCCATGCTGTTCGCTTACATAATCTATAACAAGTAGAGAAACTGATAGCGAACAGCATGGATCCTGATCAGACTGCGCGGATGCGCAGGCTGGTCTGGATCAATGCTGGTCGCAAACCCATTATGTTGGTTTTGTCATGGCGCGACTCATATGAAGTATAAATTGTCATGAATATCTCTTTGCAGAATCTTTAAGTAACGGTTTGATTGCCAATAATAACACACCGCCACATGTTTAAACTGTTCTTTTTTTTCAACCTGTAGGAATTGTGTGCATCTACCTGTTAGTTGTAAAAAAAAACAACAACAACAAGATGTTCAAACGTATCGTATCCGGTGTTAATTCCAGGCAATCTAGCAAATGTTTATTTATGCCAAAATGTTAAAAAAATCTAGTTCTAGTAAAAAATGTGTGATTTCGTTTATTTGATAAAAGATTTGTATGATTTTAGAGAGAGAAAATAGCCCAATTATAAACCAGGTATTATATATTATTTGTGTTTTTGCATCGATGCTGTGCCATATTTTCTTGACAAAGGGTTATTATATCATTACAAATTCATTGCTAAGGAGACCTATTCAAATTACACTGCATGCCAGATTTTCTTTTTATTTTATTACATTTCCTGACGTAATATGTGACGGCATAAAGCCAGTAAGCAGTTTTTCAATAAATAGCATGAAAATGATTCACCGTTCTATTCACGAAAAGTTATCCTTCCGCCAAAAAATCTCGTTGAAGATTTACACGGCAAAAAGGTTTTTTTTTTAATGCTTGTTATATGAAAGGGGTATAAAAGATCGTGGCACCTGATCTTAATATGATAGAAGGAAACGCTAGACATGTTACGTCATGTGAATAGTGTTAGCAGACGTAACTTGTCGTTTGGTTCGCGCGTTTCTGATAAATGGATTTTGAAACAAACAAAAAAAGAATCATTTTTATAATGCCTTTATCTGTTATAATTACAAAACATCATGTTCCAAAAACAAACATGCATAACAAATAGGGTTCAATGTTCTTCCTGAATTGTGCTGTCATTTAAAGATGCCTTACTTCCTTTATGAATAATGCACTTTTAAAAAGTCATACGGTTGTCCTTGAAGTTGAAATATATATAAAAAAATATATAAAAAAGAAGTTTTCGGTTGAAATTCGAAACGAACAACTCCTGGGACCGTATCCATGTAAAGTTATCATCAAAGCCTTCAATTATGTTTAACTAACCTTAAAATGTTTTAAACATCTAATTGTTAAAACAAATGAAACCGCTGGTTGTGAAAATTACATTTTAAACACCCTTTTGTAACAATTTTTGCCATGTTTGGATACTTGTGCTATCAATGCGTGCGGTAAAACCCCAAAGTTTTGAAAATTATAAAAATAAAATCACTTGCTCCGATGGACAGATAACATGGTTTGAACGTTTTGTTTTAGGACTTTAAGGGATTGGCAGGGGTTTTTATTCGGTCACTGTAATTTCAATATTGAAGACTCGTCAAATTCGAAAATGTGTCTCAACAGAAAGAGTTTTTGCATTTAATGCGTTCTTTCCAAATTCAGAAGAAAGAAGAAATAAAAAGCCTAGTGAAAATACAGAGCAAAACATATATATATTACGCATTTTTGATATATTGTAAAGTGAATGCATGGTGTCTTTCTGTTTCCACTTTGATATTCTATTTAACTCAATACAGTAAACTTGACAATGGTATCTGACAACCATGACTCCAGGCTCCGAACAGTATTACCTACGGCATCCACGGCTAGAACATGATGACTTTTTCGACAACAATAAAAAAAAAGACTTTTAGTAACTTTATACCAATACAGTCATATCAAATTGCACAGGAGCATTTTCAGACGATATAGAAAGATGTTATAATCAGTTTAGACGAGAAATAATTACAGATGAAAGAGAGCTGTAAATTAAAATAAAACGAAGGCACGAATTACCTAAAGTATGATACTGTAATTCGATTATAACGTATAGTTTTTTCTTTGCATTACGTAAATTGCTTCTTTTTTTTCATAGTAAGACATACATTATATACGGTATTTGAATTAGAGTACTGTATGGTTTTTATTTGGATTCGTTACTTAAACGGTTTGGATAGATTTTACATTTATATGTTCCTATCGTTGTTTGGGTCCCCAATGACAACGTCGCCGTATATCACTAGTTAAGAAATACCATAAACAATATACTCATTGCTTACAGTTTTATACAGGGTGTATATCAAATGCAAGTAAAACCGGGCATCTCCTAATGTCCTTTCACCCCCACCACCCCTAGTCCCTAATCTCCAGGGTCATGATATGTGAAATTTTGTAAATAGGTAGAGATAATGTTTGTTTAAAATTTTAAATTGCATACAGTATGGTTTAATTAATCAAGTCTGAGCTGGAAATTCCAATAAATGTGTATTCACTGTGCTGATTTAAAATGTACATTTTTTGTTTCAGAAATCTTATGAAAAATCAAATAGAAACGATAGAGAAAAATGCATTTCAAGATCTTGTCAACATGAAACGTTTGTAAGTATATGTATATTTAATATTTAGATAAAAGATATGGATTTAGTTAGGCATTTATTTCATACTAATGACATTGAATTTTATATTACCTCCGGAACTAATCGGCCAGCGTCCTTATAAAAGCAGCATTCCTCTCTCCGAATTTTTGCTTATTTTCAGGAAAATTTGAAAATGTATTAAAAAGTAAAGTTTTGTCACGAGAAGAAAGAAAGTAATATCCACGTTGCAAACAGCAGTTTCAGTCCACGTAAATTACCAAATAAAGGTCAAAATATGCAAAAATAGCCATTAATGCGTTAGTCACGCGGTTGAGATATGATGATAAATTCTTCAAAATCAGTTATTCATTGCAAATTACATGTAAATCTTTACTTGAATATTTTTTATTTTTCTTAAAGTCTCGGTCATTTTCCTCAGAGTTCATTTTCTTGAAAATGTTTTGGCTCATCTTTCTTGAAAATGTTTTGGCTAATCTGGACGCATGCAACTTTAAGAGATACAATTGGCATGGCATCTTACATTTGTACTGTACTCGGTTACATGAAATAACATGTATACAATCATAATGTTGTATGTTCAAGTGTTTCGCCGAATCGTTATCGTACACACTTTAGCTGGCGGTCAAGTTCTTTATATACTTATGCCCACTTTGATACTGTGGCGACAAAACCTTCTCGTAAAAAGCTTTCTTGACTAATTTGATATACAAAACATCGACCTGTCATCTCAATTCCTTTGTTGTTTCAAAGTATATATACAAAATTACCAATGTACACATAGAAAACATACAAAGTTTGGCCGCTTATGTCATTATTTTCCCGTTAACGGGTACCATTAAATAATTCAGTGTCCAAGTACATTAGATATGAGCTCATTTTGTTTTAAGTCTTTCCAAACAGAAATTTATAACAGTTGACAGGGTCCCTCCCAAGGGATTGTTCGGATCGTAGAATCAAAAGTTGAGGCGTTCTAGTTTTAATCCTTTAGGGCGTTTAGTTGACATTTGGCATTATTTTTTTCTCTTTAGGTCCATTGGCTCTTAAATGCCAATAATGTGAATGACCTGTGTTTTAGCAAAATATGCGAATTATCTCAATGTCGCATTATCCCGAATAAGGTCATCACCATAGGACACCGTTTGCTGTCTGTTGTCTTTCAAACTAGATAGTTTAACCTAGATGTTAAAAAAAACAATATATAAAAAAACATGCACAAAGGTACGCCTACAACTAATGAAGAAAAAAATACGAAAAAATTATCATCTGACAGCATGATGGATACTCTCTAAAGTCTTTTTAAAAGGGTTTAAAACGTCATTTTAATTAATTATTATGATAAATCACAGCGTTACTTCTACACATTTTTATTACGTCTTGTATACGTTAAAACTTTGAGCAAACACTCAAATACAATTCTTCTACAGCGTTCTGTTTGCTACATCGAAAATGCCATTGTTAAACCTCTTTCACCTTTATATTACTTTCGAAGGCTTACAATTTAAGAAGGTAAACCTACAAACATCAATTTTAAACAAAAAAGAAAAAAAAACTCTTTTATTTCGTTTTTTATTCTAAAGCTTGTGTGTTGAACAAATGGAGAGCATGCCGTTTTGTTCATTAGTATATATTTACATACTTAAATGGCTGAACGAAAATACGGTATTTAGGTAAAAGCTATATTTACATAGTAAACAGAAATCATGTAACTCAAGATAGAATTTTGCTTACATTAAACATAAGCAAAGATAACAAGTGGAAAAAAAGAAACAAAGTATATTTGTGATAGAGGTAACCGCTTTTATTGTCGTACAATACATTCCAATCCAAAGTGCAAAACAGATGGGCTTAAGGTAAGCCTGGAACAAAGCGTTAAATACGTGTATAAAATTCTGGTTTGACATCTGGCAGAAGAAACGTAGAAGAAGCAGAAGAATTTTTGTTTGTACATTGACAAAGCAACAAACATATAATACATGTTTTAAGAAAGCCCCTTGTCATATGTGACCTTTTTCTTGATT
The DNA here is from genome assembly GCF_026571515.1 of Ruditapes philippinarum. Classification (NCBI taxonomy): domain Eukaryota; kingdom Metazoa; phylum Mollusca; class Bivalvia; order Venerida; family Veneridae; genus Ruditapes; species Ruditapes philippinarum. The sequence goes on along the minus strand of NW_026854709.1, from coordinate 212,937 downwards.
CCCAAAGTTGGTCTCTTAAAACAGTCTTGAGTGTATGATCAAGTTTATGATTATGATTAATTACATATTCATATTCAGTGGGAAATCATTTTCATTTATTATTTAAAGGACCAAACATCCACAAAATCACCGAACTAAAAAATGTGTCAAATATATTAGGTATAATATAGATGTGTGATTGGAAACAACCTGGCGTTCCCACATGTGACCAGTTTTTACCGTCGGTCATTTAAGTGTAAAAATCTTCATGCGGAAATAACAAACAGCAGTAAAAGATACATATCAAGCTTGATAAATCTTTGTTTATTTTATTAACAATATTGTGATACGTTAGAAATCAATAATATGACAGTCGTCTGTCAATATATGATAGTTTTCGGATGCGTATTTCCCCCGGGTATTATGAGACGAGTTTCTATATTTCTATCTCAAGAAAAATACGATTTTTGTAGAGGGAAACATTTTTATCTTCTTTGTAAAAATATATATTCTGACAAAAAAAGAAAAGAAAGGCAGATTACCCAAAAAAATATTTCTACTGAACTTTGATATCATTAATATGATATTTATGCTCAAATATAGCGAATAAGCGAATCTAGTCCTTTAATATTGGAAAATGAAAGCCAAGCGTTTTGTTACGTTCAGGAGTATAGTCAGTGAGCACTTATACAAAAATAAAGCAGTCGACAATGATTTTAGATAAATAAACTTGTACGAATTTTTACAGGGAATTAAAGATGCATACATCTTGTAATAAATTTCGCAATGATACAAAAATTAAGGCATTAATTCATGCACGAAATTTGAAAGATAACTTTTTAAACGTTTACCCGTATGTACAAAAATAACGTGTTGATATGTATAATTATATTTGAAAAATGAAGAAGTCTTGCAAAGAAAATAAGACATTTGAGCCGTGTCATGACAACACCAACATAATGGCTTTGCGACCAGCATGGATCCAGACCAGCCTGCGCATCCGCGCAGTCTGATCAGGATCCATGCTGTTCGCTTACCAACTCTATTACAAGTAGAGAAACTGATAGCGAACAGCATGGATCCTGATCAGACTGCGCGGATGCGCAGGCTGGTCTGGATCCATGCTGGTCGCAAACCCATTATGTTGGTTTTGTCGTGACACGGGTCATTTAATAGGTCACCTATAGGCGATACGTATCTTGCATCATTATAGATTATGACTATATCATTAAAGGTAGTACTAAATAACTAATAACACTTAAGATTAACACATTAATCTTTCAAATTTAACATCTCATCTAAAATTAAAGTTACCGAATACTATTGAAAACATTTCTTATATTTAATGGATTCACTGAAACATCAAAAGTTAATTTTCGGTATAATTTTGATGTATCAAAATAAAGTGTAACATTAAAGATAAATTGCTAATTTTCACAATCATAAGATTTATTTCAATCTCATGTTGACGAGTTATGCACGGGCTATTTAACATTAAATCACAATACCCCCGCAACATTTAGTATAAATCCAACGTAAGGCTAAAGTGTAATTAAGGCCTTAAATATTTCATACTTTCTTAAACACGTCTTAGGCATGATATCTGTCAGGGATTTTTCTAACTGTGAGAAAATCTTAGCCTTTTTAAACACGAGGCTTGCCGTTCTTATCGCTGGAGTAAAAATACATACTATTTTATGAAAAATTACAATCTTATCATCGAATCTATATACGTAAAGTAAGATTTTATTGGGCAAGGTTGCAGGCTTATCAAATTTCTTATCATGTCATTAAAGGCTATTTATGAAAACATAATCGTACTTAAAACCTTTCGACCCATTGTAGTTCGTTCTTATCAGATTTAGCATCTTCCCTCCGGTCCTGTAATATTTACAGACTGGTCATGTGTTATTGTATTTCTTTGATAAGTGTAATAAAATAGAAATAAAAATATCCTTTAATAAACCAAGGTACTATATGACACGAACTGAGATTGACTTTTATAGCAAAGTATAGATAATTGACTTTACGCGAAGTGTTTTTCGTTCCGAATCTTTCGCATAAGTTTATCTAATAAATTATATAATTTCATTTCAATTTTCAAGTATCAAAAACTATTTTGTATTTCATTTTTCAATGTTACTCATGTACGTATTACTCTTGTCTTATTTAGAAATCAAAATCGGAATTGCTTTGTATCGAAAATACTGATTTGAATGGTTCACCCAAAATAAACTTACGAATGGTACCCACTTTTTAAATGCGTGTGAAAAATCAAAATACCAGTCTATCAACATTTTGTCATCAACAAAGCGAAAATCTTTATGCAGTATCACGTCCGACGATCTCTTCTTTTGTACAGTAGCTAAAAGGACAAGAAAACGCACTCTAATTAGTGGCATTTTACAAAGATTAGCAATTTGATCGGACCGCCACTTTTTGTTAAAGGTTAAGCGAAAATTGAAAACTTAAAGCCTTATTAAATTTGAAAATTTACATATTTTGGTACACACTGTTTATCGGAAAAACATGGCAAACTCGGGGAACGAAACGGCAATTTTAAAACCGAGACGGAGTATTTCCGTATACTAGCATAAAAGCAAAGATCATTCGAATTAAAGGAGGGACTGTCTTTAACACGTGCAGACTTACTTGAGCACACATTTGTCATTTCCTTAAAGGATTATCTACAATTGTCATTGTATTTAGGATGAATAATTTTAAGAAAAATAAATGAAATGATAAAATGCGTACCATTTTATTGTAAAAGGAAAACGTAGTGCAGGCGTTCCCATCAAAGTACATGCTGTTTTTTTGTTGATAAAATACATTTTAATAAAAGCAGATAAACGCCATCTTTGAATAATAAAATTTATGTAATATTGCTAATTTATGCATATTTCGGTATTAAACACCGACATTAAAGACTAATTTCCCCTCTTTATTTTATAATAACGTCTTTGCAGAGGTGTTTGCGGCTACAAAATCTTCACACTGGCTCACCATCATGTCCTGTACGGTTGTGGTTTTTTGACGAATTATCATTCTTACGCACCGTATATATTACCTTTTACGTCTAAACGCTTATAAATTTCGGCCAATCAATCATTGTTAAAACTAAGGATTTTTACAGTTTATGCTGCAAAAATGTGAAATAAGTACTTAAGTTAAATAACAACATTCCGTAACGCTACGTACCTGCTTAATTCACAAACGGTTTTGTTTTACTTTTGTTTTATTCTTTTTTTTTATTTAAGTCAATAGTAAACTTCATTTTGTAATGACAAAATGTGGCTTAACTTATTCCGTAAAGGTTAAATTATGTAAAATTCAAGTCTTAAAAAGGGCAATCGTAAGACAGCCGACATCTAATTTTTCAAGTTAAAAGTATACTTCATAAAAACTTTATTTTTTCATATTGTTTGAGTTCATATGGCGTAGAGTTTGGCAAAAAAATGTTTCTTAAAAGTTATAAATTTATCTTATAGTTCAATACTGCATCTTCCAAATAAATCATTTTCCATGGCATCTGTACATAGAAAGTTTAAGAATAACAAATACCGTATTTAAGTCATTATGATTTAAGTCATTATGATTTAAGTCATTATGATTTAAGTCATTATGATTTAAGTCAAGAGACTAAACTATCTTAGTTTTAAATTACATATTCTTGAAACCCTCTTCAGAAATATCCAGGAAGTTTTTTTCAGTATGGTTTATGAGAAAATGCGCTCATCCTTATGACTTCTAAGGGTTTCTGAAATACTCTAACTTTAAATATTTGTTCTCTTTTTACTTCAAATTTAATATTTTTTAAACTTGGTGCGATTACATTATTAAACTGATACGACTCGTTGATAATACACGGTATTAAACGGGATCAACGGAATTTATCAATAACATTCTCCTCCGATCACATAGTTAAGCTTTAAACAGCCCTTCTTTGCGCATGGGAAGTAAAGCATTCGCCATAAAATAGAAATAAAAACGTCAAAATGAATTCACTATCTTTACATATCGCCTAAATTGTCGTATATATTCGACAAAATATTTCTTTGACCTCAAACTAACCCTGAGAGGTGCTAACCACTCTCTCAAGTTTCAAGACAATGTGTCAGAATTTAATGCACCGAAATCCGCCGAAATCCTTACTGTCAAACTCATTAAATAGATGTGAATCTATCATGAATTTACTTTACTATTTTTACAGGGATGGGAAACTATAATACACACTAGCCCTGACTGGTATCTATCTCTGATACCCATACAGTTTCATTATTGTTTTCTTAAATAGCTTATTGATCTTTCTAGAGTACATTGACTATCACAGGATGTTTAATTTATCACCCCACTGGAGCTAGATAAAAATATTTATAACTAAGTGATATGAGCCGCGTCACGACAAAACCAACATAATGGGTTTGCGACCATCATGGATCCAGACCAGCCTGCGCATCCGCGCAGTCTGATCAGGATCCATGCTATTCGCTTACAAACCCTATTACAAGTAGAGAATCTGAAAGCGACAGCATGGATCCTGATCAGACTGCGCGGATGCGCAGGCTGGTCTGGATCCATGCTGGTCGCAAACCCATTATGTTGGTTTTGTCGTGACACGGCTCATATATTCTTAAGTGGTAAGAGTCGATTGAACTTTGTTTTATGATAAACTAATTCAACGTGTTCGATTGGTCTTAAGCTTGTATGAAAGTATGAAAATTGTATGAAAATTGTATTGTATGAAAATTGTATGAAAATAACTCTTCGACGTTTTTTGTTGACTTTACAATACTATGATGTCATCTGATATAGAAATCAGATTTGTATGTCATTTTTATTTTCATAAAACATCAAAATGTCCTGTACCAGACAGTATAACATTTCGAAAGCGTAGCTAAAAAAAGTTTAAAGGAGCTCCTCTTAAAACCTAAAATTTAAAATTTGAAAATCTAACATACATCAACTGGGGAGATCAAAAAAGGCAAAGTCATGAAAGGGTAATATACCCGAATTATATTTAGAAATCGATATTTAATGTAACTCACAGTTTAATTTAAGTAACAAGCATTTTAACGATTTTCATTTTTAGTTGATTTTGCTCAATAAAAAAAAATAATTCGGGAAAAACGGAGTGAGTGAATGATCTGAAATTTTGCACACGTTATTGGTATAGACCTAATATCAAATGGTATAAAAAAATCTCGAAAGAATATATCCAGTCCTGTCACGTAAACAAATATTTTTAAATGTATTAATTTAAATGCAATTTCTGGACTTTTTCATTTTTGATTTCCTTATTTTACTTTAACATTCTGTGTTAATGTTTTTTTAAACAATTATGTCTGAAAGATATTCTATCAAACAAGAGAATCGTAAAGATGTTCCATCCGAGATTCAATCATTGTCTTATGCTAAATTGAATTTAATCGAGCAAGACATCTCGTAATTTATATTCTCGCGAGATTTCGTGTTTTTATGAATATTTTTACAATATTCTGATATATAATTTCATAACTTGTGAAGATTACGAATTTCATTTCACATGAAGATACAAAAGATAAAGGTCAGCTACAAACATGTATTTAAGACAAACATTTTTGAGTAATATTTTTAACCAGGTTTTTCGAAGGAAAAAACTGGTTATTAAATTGAGGTATGTCGGCGTGCGGGCGGGCGGATGGGCGGGCGGGCCGTCGTGAACAATTTCTTCTGTGCACCACTCCTCCTACATTTATCAACGGATTTTGACCAAACTTTCACAGAAGCTTTGTGATCAAGTGCCCTGGCGCATATTGTCGGGGTTTTGCGATTAGATAATATTTGACCTGATTATGGCCCTTTGTTTTTTTTCCTTATATAGAATAGTGAACAATTCCTTCTGTGCGCAACTCCTCCTACATTTCTCAACGGATTTTGACCAAACTTTCACAGAAGCTTTGTCATCAAGTGCCCTGACACATATCGCCAGGGTTTTGCAATTGGTGTATATTTGACCTAATTATGGCCCTTTGTTTTTTTTTCCTTATACAGAATATATAGTGAACAATTTCTTCTGTGCGCAACTCCTCCTACATTTCTCAACGGATTTTGACCAAACTTTCTCAGAAGCTTTGTCATCAAGTGCCCTGACACATATTGCCAGGGTTTTGCAATTGGTATATATTTGACCTAATTATGGCCCTTGGTTTTTTTTCCTTATATAGAATATATAGTGAACAATTTCTTCTGTGCGCAACTCCTCCTACATTTCTCAACGGATTTTGACCAAACTTTCTTAGAAGCTTTGTTATGAAGTGCCTGGCACATATTGTCGGGGTTTTGTGATTGGATAATATTTGACCGAATTATGGCCCTTTGTATATTTTTTCCTTATACAGAATATATAGTGAACAATTTCTTCTGTGCGCAACACCTCCTACATTTCTCAACGGATTTTGACCAAACTTTCTTAGAAGCTTTGTTATCAAGTGCCTGGCACATATTGTCGGGGTTTTGTGATTGGATAATATTTGACCGAATTATGGCCCTTTGTATATTTTTTCCTTATACAGTATATATAGTGAACAATTTCTACAGTGCGCAACTTCAAAAATTAAGCAAAAATAAAGTACTGTTTACCTTTCTAAAACATTTGGGGGAAAAAGGCGAATAGACAAAATAAAATTTCTCAATCATTTTTGTTTGAGGAATATTAAAAAAGCCATAATTCCTCCTAAAAATTCAATTAAAAACAAATGCCCCTTCATGACAAAGCTTCTGTGAAATATTTTGCTGAAAACCTGGTTGCATCGCATTGCGATGTTCCTTGTGTTTAGTTTTTTTTCTCTACGATAAAAGTTCTTTGAAATTATGTAAAAATGATTTTAAAAAATACTTTGAAAGAACTTCAGGAATTTAACATTTACTAGTATATGCCCTCAGATCTGTAAATGAAAAATCCCAACCAAATATGCAGTAATCTGGACAATTTCCGTACAATGTCTTTGTAATTTATATTCTGTGTCCCCTATAACGGGCTGTTTACATTGCCTCCGTTTTTGTTGACTTCGACAAGTTTGAAAATATAAAAATGTTTCATTCAAAGATTCATATGAATCATTCTCGCGAAATTTGACGCATTTTGTCAAAATCTAAAACAAAGCTTTCATTGAACCAGAGCTAAACTTTTTCACGCACTCTGCACGTGAAAAGCTACTTGATAGTGCTGCATGCATTCTCGCTTTGTATTTTTTAATCGTGCTAAAAACATGCTACAAAGATATCCCTAACCACACCCTTCTCGAGAAGAAAAAAAAATAACCCTCAAAATAAATCCAGGATAATTGAATTTCGGCTAACAAACTTATCGCAAAGTAACTTGATATGGGCCGGTACCGATACATATTAAGTTTGATGCAGATCTTACATATATTGTCTGATGTGCCAGAATATTGCATCAATTCTATAGACGCTAGTTCTGACCCTAAGAACATATATTCCTTTCAAAATGATAATCGTGCAACTTGATTAAAATTCGGTTAGATTTTCCTATACAGAGTCACAAGATTTAAAACGGACCCAAAGAATATAATATCCATTAATACGTAGAGATAAGTTATATTCTCAATGACTTGTAATTATTAGCCATCTGTTTAATTAATTTGATCAATCTTCATTCATTATATTTCTTTGATCTCTGCCACCTTATAAATTACAACAAATTAAAACCCTATTGTCTAGTTCCGCTAACAGAGTCTTGTCATAAACTTGTTTTTTTAATTTATTCTTTTTCCAGATGGTTAAAAACAATCGGATGAGCTAATTAAAATCAGTAAGGGTCATTAATTAAGTAAAGAAGATAATATTAAAGTGTGCCCAAGTTCTTTGCGAAATATATTACTGTTTTGCTTCTTTATTATCGATAGATGACTCAGTTATTTAACACAGAACTTTATCTTTGCAGACGAAAATGCTTTTTTGTTTATATTCCTACTTCTCTAATTTACCAACAAAGCACTATGTAATGAGACTCAATGGATTTAATATAATATATACATGGCTGTTAGATTTGATTACGATCTAAGAACCTAATTACCGTAAATTATTTATAATTAGCATTTCAGATTTTTACTATCAAATTTACAGGGCGTCAAAGTGTTTTGTTAATGAACAATTCAAATAAATGAATTATGAACAGAAATTTTCTCCTTAGAAGTTACTACAAGAGCACGGAAAAGAGCACTCGTTTCTATTTTACAAATTCTTGCGTATATACTTACGAATACATCCTATTAACTATCGTCGTCGTCATCATATTGCTAAGAAAGTAGTTCCAATTTATTTCATGTAGAAGTATGTTAAAAGATGTTACGTATTTTTTTGTGAGCTAAATACAGCCCGGTTAATTGAAATTAGCGATTCGCAATTGGAACAAGTCAACATCATTTTTTAGATGTCGAACATCAAATTTTAGCACATTACTAAGGCAGCCCTACAACTTTTAAACAATTCTCTGTCTTTTTTACTCACCATCTTTTGAAATGTTTAGCTCTATTGCCCACCATTTAACTATATTCGAGTGCTACATGCATTCTTTATGTTTAATGTTTCCTGTTTTAATAATAATAATGATGATAATAATAATAATAATAATAATAATGATAATAATAATAATAGATATAAAATATATATATAAAAACTAGTACTACTGTTTGTATTTATGGATTATTTGTGACGTAAAAATGCACTTTAACTCTGCTTGTTTGTGTCACTCAGTTATTACAAATCTACGAATTTCCTTACCCATCCACTTACAAAGAAGAATTACAGAGCCATGCGGTATTAATTAATGAATAAAACATGCAATTTTGTTCATATATCAAGTGTGAGCTAAATCTTGCGGTTTTCTGTCCGTGCTATAAGATCAACATGTCTGTCAAACACATTATTACAAACAATTAGGATCGGAAGTTTTATCAGAGGGTTTCTCAAATGAGTTTTACATGATGAGTGTCAATAAAGCAAGTTTCCATGATCTAATAGAAAAAAGATGAATAGTGCTACACTTGTCCCAAATGAAATACAGATCACCATTGAAGTAAGGAGGTGGTTTATATGACTAAAACTGCCAGCTTTGACAAACTTCAAGAAAACGAAAGGACGACTTTTACACAGGACATTTTCTAGTCATTCACCATCTTTGGGTCCTTTTTAGAAATCTCGGACCCCAATCTGATCTCCTCGGCTATTATGCTTCTTAATAGCCTCTTATCGGAAGTATACGGAAAGAACCGATGTTTTACGGTTGTCTCAGATCCACGTCCCTTTATCATGTTTTTTCTTCTTCTCTAAATTAATGTATGAAATGTAATATCGTAAGTTCATATCAAAACACTGTCGACTTTGTTGTGTTGGGTCTTCGATCTACTTTTCCTACTCTGTTATGGGTGTTTATTTTTTATGCCCAAGGAGATGGGTGCTTAGGATTCAGTATATTCCTCTCCAGATGCACGCCACTTTGACGTCTATGCCTCTTGTATCAATTAATGATATGCATTTTTTTGCCTTCACAATTAATTTTATCCCCCCGAAGACCTATTCTTCATTCAGAGATGACGACTAAAAGCACATTATGCTGTAGAAAATCTCTAATTAACGCCCATTAACAGAAAATCAGATGTATTAATCTATAACCCGCAGTTTTTTATTACCAACATTAACTCTATGCCATCCATATCAGCTGTAAAATGTCTATTGCTGCACTTGAAATAACCTGTAGCAATTAATAATCTGTAAATATATGTGCAATATTCATATGGAAAGATGAAACAGTTTTCATTTAATATAAGATACAGTTTTAAGTTTAAGTTCTTCTTACATTTACGCTACGAAATCTTAATTATGAAGGGATATCTCGCGGATACTGTCAGAACAGTTGGAATCTATTTATTTATGTTGTAATGTCTCTAATAAATTTAATATCACATAGATCTCCTCCGATTTTCCCCTCCCATTAAACCGATGCTGGAGAAGATCTGCCAAAGTCATTATAACCGGATCAGGATAGGATTTGCTATCAAAAGCTTCCATTTTATAAAAGATTATCGACTTTACCTGCGCCAATCAGTGCATTCGACAAGAATTATCAGGTATTTCACATCGCCGGTATGCCAACCGTGTCGTGTTCATATGTCGAATTCGCATGTGTTTTCCTCGTCAAATCACAACATATGAGCGAAATTTGGGAACGTTTTTTTCACTCCACCTTCACAAGAGTAAGGATTATCCGTATGCAACACTGTTGTAAGACTTACGACGGCATACAATGTAAAAATAATCAAATTTCGCAACGTGTTTGCGTAGCTGGTTTTCATTCTGTCTTCTTTGTTTCTCTTTTGTTTTTAGCAATTAGCCGAATCATTAGCGTCCGGAATTACATCTTGTTTTTTGTCTGTAGGTTGTTCTGAACTTACCTGGTTATGAACTGTTTTTGTTGAATTATCTACTTCTCGGGAAAGGAAGTTAGATACTTTTTTCCAAGGATTTCATACCATTTTTTTCATACTTGCCTACAAATCCATTTAGAAATAGAAAAATTCCATTTTTCCAAAGGTTACAATGATGTAAGCACAATGATTTCCTAAAGTGACCTTGACTTTTTATTTAAGATGGCCGATTAAGTAAATTGGACGTCACTATGTTTAAAATGAATGTACGCGAGTGATTTAACTTTACTTCGGAATTATTATCATGATCGGCAATGTGTTGTTTTGACTATTAAGACAATATTTTGGTCAAATGTATCAGAAATGTATTATGACAACTTAAGGCCCTAAATGCCTCAAAATAGTTGAATTCTTATTTCTCAAAAACTTTTTATATTGGGTGTTCTGTTATAGTTTCCAAGAATTTACTCATTGGCCAATTACCAGAACCATATTTTTCTTCTGTTGCCTTCTGAAAATTAGTACAATTATGGAAATTTAGTAAATTGTACGGAAGTCAAAATACTACTTTATATACATTTTGATACTTTAAGACAAATGAATTCACTTTCAGCGCTACTTCCATCAGGTAATAAGCATCTAATATTTTCTAAACTCATAATTAAAAATTATAAAACTCAATTTGCATAATGTGTCTTTAATAAATGGTTAGTTTTTTTTTGTTTTATAGCTGACCAGTCAGGCCAGCAGGTTTTTTACTCGTCTCTAAAGTGTCCGCAGCAGTTCATCTCTAAAATATTAACCTAAATTGGCATAATAAAAATTTGACGCATACCATTTATGGGCCTTAAAGTGGGTTTAACTTCATTTTTATGAATAAATATAAGTAAATTACCCCCAAATCTTAAAATTAGTAGAGCGAACGCGGACAGAAAATGTCATAAAACCGTCACATGGCAGTTCTAAACTAGAAAAATAAAAACAGTTATAAAGCATAGCGTTTGAGAATATTTTTACTGTAAAAAGGTTTATTTAATGATTCTTATTTATTTAAAATACTCGTAGTATTAGGACATTAGGTCATGTTTTCTTACTTTGTTTATTTATACATATTTTTTCTTTTGATATAAAGTTTATAGAGTTTATAACCTTGAATGGAAAGTTGCAAATACAACTTTTGCGTACTGTCCACGAGCCTATGATTGGAATAATTACAATAGATCTAGCAACGTAAAATTCTCAAATTATTTTCTTTTAAATAAATTTTGACCAACTCATTCTGTAACTCATCAAAGTAAGATATAGGTCAGTGCAATTGCAACTTTTCGGCCTTTTTATCAGTCTTCTATAGCCGAGATGTTCCGAGGTTAATAATGTTGTAATTCTCATGATCCGTTATTTGTATAAAATCACCGTCTTTATCACCAATAACAACAACAATAGTATTTTTAACACGTGGTTTTACATCCAATTTATCATATATTTACACGGCGCTACATTTAAATGACATCTAATAAAACTTTATAAACATTGCGACCGAGCATGCCCTTTGTTCGGTTGTTGTTGTTGTCACCTATGCAAATTATGCGTTAGTGTCCATCTTTATTTATTGACACAGCGGAGTCAGGCGATAATGGGCCATCGTTATCGCCTTATTTAGACGTAAATCGTGAAACTTTTGGCGCCAAAAATAGTCTGGCGTATTATTTTTATCGTCCACTTTTAGAAGTCCACGCAGTCACTGAGAACTACGAGATGTACAGTCAAACGCTACTAAATCTAATTTGCTGATTTTTTTACTGTCTGTAGATCTACATGATCTGAATAATTTATTTCAAAGACAGCACGAAGTTTACTCCTTTGTTATGTGTCTAGCATTAAGAGTATAGTTTCAAAAGTAACCAAACATGTACTCAACTCACACACGTTCTACCAGACAGTTACAAAGGTAGTCCATGGAATACGACTTTCAATAGATACAATAATGTGAGTCTGCATTTAGAAGGAATGAACATAGAAAGATGTGGAGATAAAGTACATGTACTAAATTCCTTGAATTCTACAAACAATCGCAGTTTTTTACACCTCATTTAAACAATATTTTCAGTTTCCCAATGCTTAATGCAGCTATCCCGACCAACTTACTGCCGCAATAGTGTCTTTTTTGTTTGCTAATAGTCTGCACATCAAACGGTTCCAAAATTTCTTAGACCGCGTAATCTAACCTCGTATTTCACGGGGTTTTGCATATTTCACTCATAATTTGTAATTACTCGTCGGTATAATATGATTAATTTTTCTTCTAAGTGCCTCGTACGGTAAAAGCCGAACTTGGATATCTCTTTCCCGGCACACTATGATTGCACTCTGCTTGTTTTATGTTTTCTCCAGTGTCTGCAGAATTAATTACACAACAGAATCCCTAATCTCCTAGCGCCAGCATTCTGCAATAATATCATAGAATATGAGCTTTTCAAGCTCAGTTCTTAATGGAACTGGTTTCATTTTTCAAGTGTCATACTTTTAACGTTTTTTTTAACCAAACCACAAATGTTCTCTTTTTGTCCCAGCTTCTGTTTGTTAAAAAAATATATTTATTGAGCGATGCAAAAAGTGTTGATTGACAAACAAAGATGATGAAATAGTGCATTTGTATTCTGGAAAATCGTCAATTACGATAGATGTATGTATTTGCATCAAAACACCCCCAATGAAATGATTTCAAATATTTGTATTAAAAAACGATTAAATGTAATGCATTAACAAGTCTGTAACGCTGGTCTTTCTGACAGGAATTGATTATGCATCAAAGACTGAATGAGTCTTCACATAGCAGATAGATAGAGAGATAAATAAACAGAAAAGTGAATATAAATCATTTTCACAGTCCCTGAATAGAAAAATAGATATGTAAAATTAGTATCGTCTCCGATATTTTGAATTCGTTTTAAATACGTGAGAAGATTTGCGATAAATAGTCCATGTAGAGTAAATTGCACAGGCTTTTGTTCTATTATCCAAAGATGTCAGATTGTTTGGAGCAAAGTTTGTTAAATATTTTAGAATTATCTTCATGAACATCATTGTTTAAACAAATACGTTAGAGAATTGTTTTTTATAACAGACAATCCCCGCTGCAGAGACCATTCATTTTAGTTAACAAATGGACTGTACAAATATGTTTGAATTATGATTGGTTAAGGGGAAACCCAATGATGGTCTGGAACAAAAACGTTTCTATGGGTTATGATTGAAATAGAAGAAAACAGAACCCCTAAAGAAAGTTCATCACGACAAAATTGACAATGTTGCAGGCTCGGTTTGATTGAACCTGTTCATGGACGGTACTGGCAAGTACAAATTACCGTCCACGCTCCCTAGCACCGGCTTAACTAGAATTCAACATTTAAACACGAAATTTGTGAAACACTACATTCAGGGTGGTCTTTTTGACAAGGTTTGTCTGTATTTTGCAAGAGAATGTCATTAATATTTAAATTCTAATCTAGGAATCTTCCTCTCTTACTTTTTGTATTCATTCATACCAAAAACACGTGAGAAATCAATTCACGACTGAATTTCACTTTAACGTGTAATTTGCAGTGAAACCTGGATGTAAGAAGTCTACGTTTTCGAGATAAAATATTTGAAATGGAAAATTGTCTAACTTTTAATTGATGAGTCAAATATACACGTTTATCAAGTGTCTACACTTGTATGTACTTGCGTTTCGTCTGGCTTTTTCAACAATGTTGTAAAAAAATACTTCTCGAATGATAACAATTAATTCATTCTTAAAGTTGAGAAATCATGAAACGCAATAAAAATGAATATTTCTGTCTTAATAAATAATAATTTCATGTACTTTGAAAAAGAAATAAGAGTTTTTTTATTTCGTACGATATAAACTTAGAAACCGTAAATAAAAGATACTCGGCATAACAACTTAATAATCCGTAAAATTGAAGTTATGGTCTACCCCCATCCTTCGAATAGTGCATCATTTTTAAGTGCACGAACTTAATTCTGTATTATTTCTCATATTCTAAGAGATGTGTAAATTCTTTCCTGTGTTTATATTTATATCTCTTTTTTTCATCTTTTCACTTATTTCAGCATATTCGTGTCTTTTATTATATCTTATACTGTTGAATATTGTATTAAAATTAAATCATGGCACTTGTTCGTGTAAAGGACACTGTTGGTGAACGCCCAATCCACCAAATTTTTACATGTTGTTTCTTTAACACATTTTCGGCTTAAAGCAGTTTCGACATAAGAATGCTACGAACTATTCCGACCAGAGTATGTCATTCCAGCTAGTTTAAATGTGGACCATGCAGCTATATAATTTTTAACTCTTTTTTTTCCAGACGTTTGGATCGTAACAAATTAAGAAAAGTACCAGATCTCCTGTTTGCAAATATGCCAGAACTGCAACGATTGTAAGTAGACTATTTATAGTATACTTAAATAGAAACCACGAGAATTTCGTTGTAAAATAAACTATACTCAGAATTTCGTTCTAAGATATACTATATTCACATACTAGTATTAGAAATTCACTTTTTCATGATATTCACCATACGCTCGTAGAAACGATTCGAACAACTTTGAGTTCAGAATGCCTAACATGGGGTTAAACAAACAAACAAACAACATCAGATCTACGTTCGTATGTTTGAGACCATATGAGCCATGTCACGACAACACCAAGGTAATGCGTTTGCGACCAGCATGGATCCAGACCAGCCTGCGCATCCGCGCAGTTTGATCAGGATCCATGCTGTTCGCTATCAGTTTCTCGACTTGTAAAAGGGTTGGTAAGCGAACAGCATGGATCCTGATCAGCCTGCGCGGATGCGCAGGCTGGATTGGATCCATGCTGGTCGCAAACCCATTATGTTGGTTTTGTCGTGACACGGCTCATATTAAGTACATCACGTTATTTGGTTAAAGAACCTGGTGTTACATTTCAGGTTTACATATTAAGGTATAAGGGCACGTAGGTTAATGAGGAATTAATTTAGTAATTAAGATATAGATGGTAGACGTTTGTGGGAAGTTTTCTTCACATTACATTGTAAGAAAAATGTGTATGTTTCGTACATGTGACGAAAATATTGGGAGGATTTAAAAGATTTTCCACTGACACTCCAAATTGACATTTCTTCCATTGACACCCCGTTCCAGTCCACATTTTATAACATGCATTAGCATTGTTTCAGAACACGATAATTTTATTTTTTTGTAAACATTTTTATACTGTTTAAATCGTTTATATATTAACGTGATTTTATTTTACTATATCAATTCTTACTCGCATTCGTAGAAGAAAATATCTGGGGTCACTTGTTTAAAATAAATATTTTATTAACATTATTCAAAGCTCTTTAAACAGGTAAATGAACCCTCATATTTCCAACCCCTTCATACAAGAAAGCCATTCAATATTATTAAGATCTTGAACAAATGTTTTAACGTGTCATAAAGATAAGTTGTTACTTTAAACACTACGTATATTTATAAAGAAAATACCAATGTGCGGTTTTTAAAGGCCCATAATGACCGATTGCTTTCTTTTGCAGTTATTTAAACAGTGATTGCAGTTGGCAATAATAGATAATTTAAAAATGTTGATATTTAAATGACTTAATACATCAAAAACAATTTCACACCATAAAGGAACATTAAAAGGTGTTTCTAAAAAGTTCACTTTATGCTATTTAAAGTCTTCTCCCAGATAAAAAAAACCCACAAAAACCCACAATTATTCAATCTGGTTTAAGTAGGTCGTATCAGGTCTTTAAACATTTCAGTATTAAAGACACCACGCTGTGTATTTATAGCAAATATTTGTTCAAATCTAAGTTGAGAGATGCTTTGGCGTAATTTTTATTATCATAAAAACCCATAAAAGCGACCATTAGGTCACAAATAAAACCATTTCCAGAGCTTCTTTATATTTTAGTAAGCGAAGAATTTTATATCAAATTATCGCTCATTTACAATGTACATCAATGTCTTCATGTACAACTTTTTCTCTATTTTTTATTTATTTATTTATTTATTTATTTATTTATATATTTATTCATTTATTTATTTATATATATTTATTTATTTATTTATTATTCTTTTTCTTCCTTTCTTCTCATCATCATCATCATCATCATCATCATCATCATCATCATCATCATCATCATCATCATCATTATTCATGTTCAAACTAAAATGTATTGCTTGAATCTTTTTCGATTTTTTACCATCATTTTGTACAAAGTGGACTAAATACGAAACTTGGAAAAAAATCAGGGTCGATAGTTTTATTATACATGTACTGACAGATTTCCGTGACCATGGAACACCATTTCATCATCTGAATCTGCACTTAAATATCATGGACTAGTTCCTCATTTGTTCAGAAGTTCTTTTAAGATAAAATATCACCACAGGTTTCAACAGAAGTAGAACTCAGGCATCTTATTTTGATTTGATTACGTCATTTTTTGACATTTGTAGTACTTCGGCTTTCTCCATTAGGTTCTTTAAAAGCACCATGAAAACCTGTCGCATTATTTGAATAGAGTGGGAGTCTGAATGAGTTCTTAAACATGTCTTATTGATAAAAAAGAACTTTTCAGATAAAAAAGTAAATATGTTTAATGCAATATTGACAGAAAATGCATTAGTAACTGTTAAATCTGAAAATATTAAAATGGTTTAAAACGGGACCAATGACAAGTTGTACCGGCGCACCGTTCTTTAGTCTGCAAGAACGTACCAAGGAAAGCGTCGGCGTGTTTCCGTTCTTTATTTGGAACTCAATATTAGCTCAAATTTGTATTTAGATACGATCGAGTTAAAACGAGAATTTTTTTATTGATGACTTAAATTTTCTTTGAATATAAGACACTGTGTGAACGAATCGATTTTCATTCAGCATGCGATGGTTGAATACTTGTTTTGATTATTAAAATAAAAAGATGCATTGGTTTTCATTTTAAAGCGCTTAAATCCTGTCTAATCTTTAATGATTATACGTGTTATAAAACATCTCTAATTTATCTATATTTTACATTCCCTACAAATACTATTTTGCTGTGTCTTAGTCTTGTGATAATTCTGATCACCGCATTTATCTCCGTAATACACATTTAATTAAGAAAATTAATTGGTAATAATTATCTCATTAATGATTATGATTTGATTCTTACCACGGATACCAAACTAATCAAGTCATTTTCTTTATGTTAAAGCATATCATCTTCCATTCATTCATCAGATACACAAATTTCAATAGAGAGGCCATCAAATTCAAATGGGAACTTGATTTTTTTTTATTCATGCAGCGGAATATGTTCTAACAGATGCGCCATAGACCACCTTGCGTTTAATAGCTCGATGAAATTCCTGTGGCTACGCCTCTTTTCATCTCTCATTACCACTTCGATCTTCATTATCAGAGACCATGTCAAATAATTAGTCGAACATGTTTCTCCGGACATTTGCATACGGTGTGCATGGGTTTTAGTGCACTTCTTGGCACTGAGTACCCATAATTCCCAGCAATAAAAGTCAGACTGGTTTTCATCAAAGTTTGTGGTTCGTCTTATCAGACAAAGGTGCGAGCGACTCTGTATCCATTTTGTTGCACCGCATTAGGGTCTGGATTCCGCATTTTCTTTTATATACAAATATGTAGATAAATTGTTTGCAACTTGAAATATAATATACAGTTTTAATTGTGATGAAAATATACTCATTTCAAATATATGTTGTACGGTACAAAAATAATCGTGATTAATTGTTGGACTACCAAAATTGTTGTTATTTTGTATGATTTATTGTGTTATATGTCCTGCACATAAGAGTTGTCTTAAAGAATACGTATTAAAGTTAAATATATATAATAAACTTCAAGTCATATGCATCGGGGACTATTCGTATAGGTTAAACTTTTATTAAAACGAATCCAAAAATAGTCAAAAAAATGTATACAAGTTTTGGTCGACACTAAACTTTTAAACCATTTTCTGGTTTCACAGTCTATTTAGTAACGCTAAAATTGTGTCTGTTTATTTCATTTTCCGAGTTGCATTTTATTCCGATAAATCTTCATCGACAAAATCTTTACCATGAGCCATGTCATAAAAATCAAATTACATGCTTAAATGACTGCACTTAAATAGTGGGAGCGAATACCATGTATTATAAGTAATGCAGTAGTCGATTTTCTAACACTACAATAGTCACAATCTATTTTATTTGCTCGTTATGTCCAATCTCCTCATTTATACCCATTCTGTAAGTAAAAAGTAAAGTCTTTTTCAAACGAAACAAACAAAAACCCCGTTAACTTCAGTGGATTTGCGTGGCTTTTTACTGCTACTGAATTTTTATAATTATATATAAAAGTAAAAGAGAAAAAATCCAAAATGAAGCTGTTTTGCGATATAAATTTAACATTTTTATATCATTCAGGTGTACCATTGCCTTGAGGCGGAAGCAAGCTCTTCATTATGCAATAAATACCAAAAAAATAAAAAAATCCCACCTGAAAATCAAGCGTTTTTTACAATGTAATTGCATGACAATTAGATAAGAATATAAGACCTAAATGAAAACAAATTAAAGAACAATTATATTTAACTACAGACATGCAGAATAAGACGTGAGTGCAAGTTTGTAGCGTACGCGAAGTTGGCACGCAGTCATACATATGTAATTCATGTTTTGCCAGTTTGATATACAACAATTCAGCAACACGATTTGTTATATTTCCCCACAGCGGCGCTAGTGATTACATATACATTCACTCAAATATTTTGAAGTCACGAAAAATGCACTTTTTTATAAAATCTATTTCGTACAGACTGGATATGATTGTCATTTTTACTTCTGCTTATTATATTTTACGACGACTAAAATTGTCAATCACAAACTCAGCGTGTGTTTCCGTTATGAAGTTTATTATAGTCTCTCCTATATTTAGCTTAAATTATATCTTGCCTATATTTTTGGCCTGATTTAAACTCACACCGACACTTTTAAGGTCATATGGCGACTTTCCAGCTGTACTGGTGGCTGAAAACATCATAATGTCCAGCTATACATTAATTCTTACTCGGACTGTGTTATATGAATAGTACTGTTTCAAATATTTTTAAGAAAAGACTGCATTTTGGCAAAGTGATTTAACATGAGGCACCCATCATGTATGCTATATACTGTACATGGTGTCATTTAGCTGTCGAAGAACATTTCTGTTCCTTAAATAAAAACTTACCAAATTATATCAATATAAAACTCCTATATATGTAAAACAAAATATTTGTATTTGTTAATCCTAGTATATCTTATTTTGCTATTTGACATTAAACATTAAAATTTCTGAAAAACTGACAACAATGAAAATATTGCAATGAAAAAATTAAATACTATGTTCAGTGGATGTTTTAAAAGAATTTCAGAGAAAATGCAGCACAGTCCATGTCCCCTCCCTCGCACCGTCTAATGCAACATTCGATATCAAAACTTAACTTATTGTAATCAGTGACCAAAGAAGACAAGAAGAATAAATGTATAACGAAATTGTAATAACGACACGTGATTTTTATTTCAAATACATGTATTTCAAAAACTATCAATGAGTTTGTAAAAAGGTTGCAAGAAGATGTTGTTTAAAAAAATATCACCAATTCATCTCAAGCCCAGCCGTGTTCTAGTGTCACAATACTCTGACCTTGATATTAAATAACCAGCCCATCATTATCATTACAAATGTTACTGTAACTCGAAAAAGAGAATTTGACCATTTTTTTTGGTTCTCTTCCGACGAAGACATACAGACTTGTGTGTGAAATATGTCGGTGTATTATTGTTTATGACGCCCAGGTGTTATTTGTTCACCTTTTTGATTTATAGTCATTAATTATGTAGAAGGCCTCTACACCGTAAGCCACGCATCGAGAAACAAAACTAATTTATCTTAGCATCTATTTTATCAGATATAGTTTTGTTCTTGGACTTAGACCAGCTTTTGTGTGCACCTGACCTTGATTATTGATCCTTAGATACGAGCATTGTGTAACGTCAACCAATTGCGATGATTTGATTAATTTTTGCATTCTTATAAGTAAAATGATACTTGAAAATAGATTAATCATTAGTCTTTTTTCAGTCTTTTTTAAAGAAACTAAGATACAGTTTGTCTCGTTTTTTGTGATGCAAATATTTAAGGCCATCGTAAAGTTTAGTCAATGTGAAATTCTTAGAGTGTCTATAAATACTAAAGACATCTTTTGTGTCTAAAACCAATTATTTTACATTTCGTTACTTTAACTGAAAGGATATTGTATAATTAAAGATCAAGTACACAAAAAATGTCACCTTAAATTTAATTAAGAAATAGTTCAAAGTGTGTATATATAAGAAATAAAAAGCTCAAAGCTTTTATTGAATAACTGAAGAATAAAACCGCCCGTTAGATATTTTGAATTGAGAGCGACCCATAATTACCATCTTATTACAAATAAGTCATAGTATATAATTTACGAATTTCGACATACCGTCTATACAAGATTCCATTATCTCGGATGTCCTTCTTATTTGTAAATTCGTTTGGTTAATTGATACCTCGTTATTTTCAATAACAATAAAACCCTACCCAAAATCTCATTGAGTTGTGATGATAGTGACGTGCATACAATGCTCTCTTTGTAGCCAACAATCTTAGCTTCCCGTGTTGGATAATATTTGATATAAAAAAGACCAAATATAGGCTTAAAATGAAGTTTATTGAAAATTCAGAAATGCTCTAAACTGAATAGATAACAATAAATAGACTGTTACGTACAATTAGAAAGAAGTATCAAACTGCATTCATGACAAGGAGCACACTAAATAAACTTAAATAATAAAACTTCTGCTACAAAATCACACCCTTGTTTTCCTTATTAACGAACGTATAACAAGGAAATATTTGCTAAATAAACAAAAGATGAGAACGCAGATCAGCAAGGCAAGGCGACAATTATAGAACTTAGCCCTCGACATAACCCAGCCACATTTGCAGGGCATACAGTAGGCAACAAAAAACTACTTTACCAATTTTTGCAACTAATAACGATTTAATTAAACTGTTATTAAACTTAAACATATTTTTGTTCTTACGCCTTCCTTGCATATCTAGTGAATGTTAACTGTAATTAAACGTCTCAGCATCTGCGCTAACAATTCATTTAAAACCCCCATAATAATATGCATTGAAACCTTTTGTCCAAAATTCATTACAAAAATTCATGTATTTTTGTTTTTAATGAAAATGTTTGCGTCCTGTATAAAATGTTCAATTGAATCGTTCCCCCACTAGAATACAAATTAAGAGATTAGTACCAAATCAAATTGACGACAGTAATAAGTTATGAACATGGCCAGGTGCGCGTAGCAGTCAGAAATGACAGCATAAATCCTCATCGAGATCCTTCCGGATTAGCTCGTCTTTGCGCTATCAACAAAATTGTCTAATGAAACCTTTTGAAGTTTTGAGTTAATTCGATTTTCTCCAGTTTTGGAAAGTGTGACGTGTTCGTTTTCATTGTGTATCCTTAATAAAAGTAACAGTGAAATGAAATGTTAGAAAGGGAAACGGCATGGGGTATATTCATTCTATTTTATAACAATGCATACGTATTTATGTTCACCCCCTACCTTGTTATATGTCCTAAAAACTATTTGATCTACAGCGTTTGTTGCCATGTGCATTGTCCATCAGCGTTTCTAATTTGTCTCTGTTATCAGTATTATAGCGTTTCGTATCATGGTTTGTTTTGTTTCGAGCATCTTTGTGGTTGTCTTGGTATTTTATGTAAAATACCAATGCTAAGATTGTATCCCCCTTGGTGGTTGCTACAAAACATGCGTTATATATACCACCTTGCTCCTGATATATTCTTTGTAATCATTTATTTTGGTACGGCTGAGTATGCCAATTGTTTGTTAAACTGTTATTCATTGTTTATGATACGAATATTAAGTACATTCTCATCGTTTTATTCTTGCATTTTATAATCGAATATTTGTTGTAAGTATTTAAGAGCTAGTAAAACTGTTCACTTAACCCGCCATTTAATACGACAATTCAAACAATAAGCGTTTTGCTTATCTGATATAATTTTAAATTACTCTGAATCAACCCGGATTTACAAAAATAATGAAACTGTAGAAATTGTTAAATCGGGTCCCTGTTTTACTTTAACTAACATATTGAATGACGTTATTATACCTCCTATAGGTTACCATTGCTATATAATCTAATCTGCTTTATTTTTTGCAAGCAGCAATATTGTTTTGATGGCTTGCATTTGTTTCACTGAAACTGTTTAACGATGAGCAACATACGCGTTTGTTTACATAGAGATGTCATGTATAGTAGATTAGAAATCAAATATTATGAAAACAATCGTCCGTTTTCTGTCAGAAGGTCGTGTATGAATTACGTAATATTTTGGATGTCAGAAATAACAGTGCAGACATGTATTTTCACCTCTGTCAAGGTTACAGCATCTCTGCAAAAACATCAAAAGCTGCAATCTTATCACATTTGGCTTCACTGATAAACATAAGTAGACAATTTGCTACTGCTTTTACGATCTGTAACACTGAAACAATAAAAAATTTAGCCCTAGTTCACACTTGTGTATAGTCAAAATAAACAGAACTAGTTCACGTTGAACAAAACGCAAACGTTTGCGTAAATAATTTCTTCTTTGATGATCTTCAATTTACAAGTTATTCTTACTTAAATTTAGTTATAAATTATGTTTTTAACATATAATTTCAAATTTGGTTTACATCTAGTTACACATACATCAAAATATGTTTATTGTATGTACATTAAAATATGGTTATTGTGTGTTAAGTTGTCTAAATTATTGATATCTAATAAAAAATATATTACATTATTTAATTTTACCCATGAAATATGGTGCTATATCAGTCAAATATATTTCATATTTTTTAAAAATAAATATGAAATATAAATATGAAAATGGGCGGAGTCAAAACTCATATTTATTTTCAGGGACTTCTTTCGCCGTTTTGTTTGAAAAATCTGATAAATACAAAACAACTTTTTCTTGAATTTTGTTTTGAAAACTATCTAGCATGATAGAAAATGGTCTAATTAAGAAAATTAATCCGAACACCAATATCTTTAATTCAGTAATTAACGCTGTACAGACGTTTAAAGAGTTGTTTACATGACGTCACAATGTAGCGCCAAACAGCGCGTGCTTACGCATAAATTACTGCGCTCTGTACAATTGCAGTTGGTAGCAAGCAAGGGGATTCGTTACCATTTTCTTTGATAATGAAATTAAATAAAAAGGTTATTTTTTCGTTTTTCGTGAAATATGGTATATATTTTCACTCAACATGATAAAATGTCACATATTTTCACTCGCCGTACCGGCTCGTGAAAATATGTGGCATTTTATCATGTTTCGTGAAAATATATTCCATATTTCACGCAAACGAAAAAATATCCTCTTATAATCTGTCAACATTTCATTCATCCTTGAGACAGTGATATAATATTGATTAAGTTCAAGGCATGCTATTAAAAACGCATTTCGATAATATATCGGGTATGAACCTATAAACCCAGTATGAACCCTGAATAAACGCTTTTAAACTGACACATAACTCTTATTTATGGATTGAAGGTGTTCACATAATAATTACGAGAACATTGTTCGAGTCCACAGGTATGCTAATTGTATGATTTTCATGATATATGGTAACCCTGGGCGTGTTAACAACCAGCTTACCGACCTCATACATATCGCTGTTACCATTTGACATTACCCTTCCTTTTACTAGTGTTACTTTCTTTTCATACTACCTACAGAAATTCATTTTGTTGATTTTGATTTGAGAAAACGCTTGGGAGTATTGGTAAAAGGAAATGGATGATTTATAAGTGCAAAAGTTTGAATGAGCTTGTATATGATTGATTAACAATTGTGCAGTATATTTTGTGTAATATATAGACATTTAAAGCAATGTGCAAAATGTTACTGGTTTGTTTTCTTGTTGTCCTTTTTCTTTTTTACCTTGACAATAACCGTATTTAATACCTACAATGATCAGTAACGGGTTGGCAACATAAAACTGTCATGTTTACCGGATTAGAAATCTATGGAAAAATGAACGTCTTATTCCATTAAACAAACATGTAAAACAACGCTCACAGTATGCCATTCGCAAGGGTCTTTGGGGATGTTTCCCTGTTTCTGGTTGGCTGATATTCCTCAAGACTACTGAGGCCTTTTTAGAAGTTAATTACTGCGTGAATATGTCACTCATCACATAGCAGATGTTGCACGAGCTAGTGTTCCTCATCACACTGTAGACACATGCTTGTGTTGACATTAACACACAAACTCAACCTGAATCTGCTACTATCAACAGACTAAATATTACACCAGATATAGCAAAAGTTTGTTGTCTTTTGGAGTTTTTTTGTACAAAACTCATTTGCATGCAGGTAGAGGAATTTAGAATAATTGCAAGTTAACACTTAACATTGCTATCATGTTTGTAAATACTTTCAAATACATATCAACATAGATGGAGAATTTTTGATTCCAGTTTTGTAATTCCATTTTGCTTCTGTTTTATTTAGTAAGATACCACTTCAAACTTTGTTCATAATGAAATATAACCAGTTTCTTAGGATGAAGCACAAATGGTAAAAATGATACAGAATATTGCATATAATGAATTGGAAACAAATTTGCAGGTACAATAACAATAACATCAAGGAAAATACATAACTTGATCAACTCACACAAAGTTCATACGTCGTTCAGATAAACATGCGTGTGTATATATATATAGAATTACCACAAATTGCATTCATAACTGACTGCTTTGTTTACATGATTTATCAAAACTACTACACTATTCATGTAAATAAACGCATAGGATTGTAAAAGACTTTCCATGTTTAAATTTGGTTTGACAAGTTGATATATACAATCTTGAAACTGTTCACATTGTATTCGCAAATGCTTCTTATGATGCTCATTTGATGCATTTCTTAATGAAACGTGTTCAAGATTTTGAGAAAACATAATTTATTCTTAAAGGATTTCCGACAGTAAAACAAAATTGTAGTTGTCAATGTTAGTAATATATGTCTGCCGAATCGTTTTTATAATAATTATGGAAAAAAAAGAAACCGTCTGAAAAGCTGATCTCCTTCTGACATTCATATCACCCATTTTCTTTAATCTTCTATTTTTTAAGCATACGTATAATAGCATAACCAAACATCCATGTGGTTTACCGCGTGTGTACGGGTTATCCAAGGTTTTGTGAAGTTATAAATGTCACATTACCCTGCAATGATTGTCCGTCAACAACCAATGTAATGTCGTTACTGTGCAGCGGAGTATATCAGGAAACGCTTTTCATTAAGAACACACACGAACTTTTGCAAACAGCATCGCCAATTTCATTAACATTAGTTGTTTAATGAGCAAAAAGTAACTAAATTAGATAAAGATTACATTTGTATATTTGTCATTTGCTACACAAATCAAAGTTAAAAGCCATGACACGACAGTAAATCTAAAACGCAATAACGCTTCCTTTAAACGAATTGTAATGTAAAGATGGAATAATTTTTGATTTATACAGTATGGAGAAAAAGAGAACAAATTCATTTAAAATGTCGTCATCTGATCCTTTTATTTGTACTTTTCTTTGTCTTGCGCGTTGTTTAAAGATTCAACTTGTGAGTGTTTTAATGTTCAAACTCATCTTCGGTTCCTGATATTTGTCTATAAATATTTGATTGTTGACGAATGCGCTTGTAAGAAACTCCTTTGCTTTACAAGAATATAATCTTTTCTCTGTACCTGCTTCAAAAAATACAGTGTTAAAGTTAATGTTAAAGAAACCTTTCTATGATCTTCAAGGTCTAAACATGACAAAATCAATGAATATAACCAGAGACAGGAGAGAAAAAGAAAGACTATGACCAAAAAAAAAAAAAAAGTAAAATCAGCGCAGAGATTCTTTCATATGTTTTTTGTTTCACATACTTCTTCGTACACTCACCAAGAGTGATTACTGTCGACCAGGACAAGTAATTGTCGGAATATTGAAGCGAGGAATGTGTGAAATTGCTTGATAGCGAGCGTATAAAAGTCAATGTTCTTTATAGGTTTTCTTTCATAACTGAGTATAATGGCTCGAATTTGCCATTTCTAATTAGGTTGATTAGCTGGAGAGAACGTAGCAAAAATAGCGATGGATTTGTTTTCTATTTTTCCACGCTGTCATCTCAAGTCTTGAAATGTTGAAATGTTTTGAATTTGCACTTTCATAGCAATTCTAAGTTACAAAAAACCTAACTTACACGCTAACAAAATTGATTTCAGGACCGCTAAGTTTTTGCATGTGTCTAAATGAAAGAGATAAATCAACATAAACAGATTATATTAATGTTTCATTTTTTTCAACTTCAATTTTCACTGAAACATTAAAATTACGCTTTATCAAATACGATTATAAACTATTGTGCGATTTTTTTTTTGAAGAAAAAAATCTATTACTTAGAAATATTCAGGGGAAAACAAACGCTGTTACTGTCGCATCCATGGTTGAAATGACGGTTTTTAAACGAAAACCTAATTAAAATGGAGTAATAAATGTTCAAAAGAATGAACTCCCCCGCGGCGTCTATCAAAATTAATAGCCTGATGATAAATAAACCACCTTAATTCCTCCGTTGCTTCCTTGATGTATTTCAGTGAGAGTTACGGGGTGTTTCAAGGTAGAACATTTTTACCATGGGTTTGATCCATTGTTATTCATTAGATTTATCTCAAATTCTTTTCTTTAATCGGAGCAAAATTAAGTTAACGTTAACTTAAACAGATAATATCATAGACGCGGTGTGAAAACATATAACAAGTATCAAAAACGAATCGCAAAGGCCAGGATGAAAATTTGTAAGATGGCAAAATATTTACTTTTTTATGACAACATATCTCCTGAATTTGTCAAATCACCTGCAACGTGAAATCCAAAAATGACAGGTTTTGCAGCCCGTGAAACTAAGAATGTGTAGCGGAAAAGAAAAATGAAAAGCATCATGGAAGGTTGCAGATAACCACATATATTAGAATTTGACAAATTTATTATAGATATTTTAGTTTCATACTTGTTACGTTTTTTTTATAAAAAAAAGTTTTATGTGTATGTGTGCGGGTATAGAATGGCAGATGATAATCACAACCTACCTGCCTGTTAAAGGCTTTAGTGCGTCGTTATCACGGATATCAATCTGCATTGAAATGTCAACGCCTGTGAAGATAAAAAAATCGCGCATCTGGTAAAATCAAGTAACTTTAAACTATTTTAATGAGTTTGCAAACAGAGGAAGGCTAAATTCATAAGAAGCGAATTTGATACTGAATGAACCTTAATGTTTGGTTAATTATATTTTTGAATAGAAGTTGCATAGTTTGTATGTGGTGCAAAAAAACGCACTCTTTGAAGGCTGTCAGAGTGTTCATAGTATGTATATACATATTTGAAAATAAAGGTCAATTAATGTGATATTCCTACACACTAAGTATAAGTGAAACCAAGTAAGCTACGTAACTGTTCAAGCATATTCTATTTTTATTTTTTCTCACTATGTTCATTAAAATATTTAATAGAGCGAATTTGAAATTCTAACCTGTATACTGTATCATTTACAGTATGCAAACTTTCTTTTTAAAAAGTTTTTTAGATGTAAGATTTATCAGCAAATTCATCCAATAAAAAACCCTTTCAATTTCACTTCTTATCGTTATTTAGTTGAGCAATTTACTGATAACATTATAGAAAAAACAAGAAATGGATAAAGAATTGGCTGAAAAACCTGTAAAACAGAACGATTTTATAATAAATTGCCATTTACCATTTATTAATGTTTTTAAGTATTAAAGTCAAGTAACGTTGAAGTGGCTGCTTCACTTACCATAATCCACTTTAATCAAATTATATCAGACTGTTCAAATGTCATATAAGGGATATAAATAAGCGCTGTTAATCCGAGTCTTGACCAGATACGCGTGTGAACTTCACAACATTTGATTTAATTCCAGAAAGATGTCCAATAAAGGGAGAATTTAAATGACCTTACGATATATATAAACATATGTTCTGTATTGTTATTAATGATAGATAAGTAAGTGTTATTATAGTTCATTCTAGTGTTATTATGACCGTATTGCTATAGCTAATGATAATGATAATGATGATGATGATGATGATAATAATGATGATGAAGGTGATGATGATGGTTAGGATGGTTAGGATGGTTTTCGTAATGTGCCCGGAAATATACTGCTATACCGCTGCGAAAAGATACGTTCTGTTAAATAAGTTATGTAAAGTTGTTTTCTTTTTTAAATTTCGTAGTAAATACAAAATTTGCCATTAATTATAACAGTAAGAAATGTATGACATACGAGTAGAACTGCAGAAAATTTGGCACAAGACAAGTGACTAAAGCACACACGTGTTTACTGTGACAGAAAGTATGAGAATGCATCATTCGCTCCTTTTTTCACCTTTCCAGGTGTTTAGTGTACCGCCACTGATTTGATTTGCTGTTTGATTTGACAAACTGTAGGTAAAAGGCGGTAAAGATCAAAGGCATGTATGTAAATCAGTTGACCTGTCATGAGACCCCCGTCCAACATTATTCATTTTTGACGTGCCTACTTGTCATACATATTAATATCATTATCTGTTTTTTTACTTTCTCTCTAAAATATTTCATGCACCTGAATTTCATGATACAATTCCTAAACAGAGGCGACCCAATAAATATTATAGACGTCACCACAAAATTTCTTAAGTTTCCTTCAATTTATTTTCTTGATAGTGTTGCCTCCCAATTTTATATCATTGTCTTTTCTGCATACTGATGAAATTCATTTTGTTTGTTTTGTGATCTTTACTGTTTCGTTGGTTATAGTTCTGGGTGAACTCTATTCGTTTACAATTGTAATATTTAAGTTTATGTCTTTAGTTGTATCAGTCATTGAATTTGTTTCGTTGAAAGATTTTCTATTTGAAGTCAATTCCTTAACTGATATTTGTATAAGATATGAAAATAATACGGGTTATAAGGTTGAAATAAACCTTTTGCTGCTCAAACATTTGGACAATTTAGAGAATACCTCATTACAAGCATTTTATCAAACACTTATGTAGATACTTTTCTTCTACAGTCATTAGGTTATGCCCTCAGAAGTCCTTAAACCCATGCTCAGGTGCATTTGAATTATTCATTTCTATTCATTTCCATTCATTATCAACACATACTATTTTTCACTATGCCGATAGTTCACAACAAAGCAGAAATATCAGCGTCAAAATCAAGATTTCTCCTCAATGCTTCACAATTTGATAGCGAGTTTATCCAATTTTCCGCTGTATCATGGGAATTGAATTGAATTGAAGATGATTCATTTTCAAAGTTTGATAAAATTCAAATTTACTATATCTCTAATCTGCGCTGTTCCGTTATGGCTTTCATCAAAAGTGAAGTAGCGAAAACAAATTGATTTTGAATTACACCCTTTGACCCGAGTTAACCCCAATGTTTATATTTATTTTGATTTCATTGGTTGATGGGTAGAAATCTAGGATTCCGTTTCGTAAGTTTGGTATGTACTTCTCGGTGAACCTTATTACGATTGCTTACCACAACCGTTAACTTTATATTCAAGCTGTACTTAAGAGAGTAATTGAAATTAATTGTATAAATGCATTGCAAAATGCGTGCAGGTAAGACATGCGAGTGTTTGTCCTCAAGTTCAAAAGAAGATTTAGAGTCCCCTCCACTTGATAGGTAAATAACGTCCTTTAAACATTCATCACAAGGGTTTAGACTCATATCACTGAAAATTAGACAGTAAGAATGCAAGGTATTAAACAAGTTCAACGGAAGATATCATGCGCAATGACAGAACAGATTTAGAATTAGTATAGAATGGATAATTGTAATATAAACTGAATAATTGAACGAACGTCTTAAGAAAGACTCTGATTTGGTTTGATCTGTTTGGTTGCGTCTGTTGTTGTACGTCACGGCAATTTGATACCCTATTCCATCTCATCTCTCACTTGCAACTCAACCTCTTTGTTTTGGAGCTATTCTTTTTCCAATTCATTAAGTGAGCGGTATCATAAATTAGTGACGACTTCTCGTGAACTCCTTAATGATTTAAATAAAGTTTGAATATATGGAAAAGAATTGTCTATAAATAAACACTGCTATCTGTGTCGTTCCCACTGGACTCAAAATATTGTAAACGTATCAGTTAGATATCTCATATTGGCTGTATATATCCACTCATAATTTCAAGTATTAATTTTACGATCAAAGGATCAACGACGTTAAATATTTATCATGAAAATGAGAGTTTTGAAAACCTAAGCAAACAATTAGTACTGTCAGTATGATAACATCTAGAGCTAGCTAAGGTTATGATGACTCTAGTGGAATGTGGTATAAAAATAACTATTGCTCTAGTTTTACCAATGTCAGTAATTGTATCATCAGCGCTACTTGTATGTTCTAGGTCTTCATAGTTTTGTTTTTTTTCCAATTTAAAATGTTAAAACTCTTCTTTTTTTGTAAACGTTTATAAGATATGTTTGCTTCCGAGCTGTGATATGTCTCCGGCCCTTCGGGATCATCATTTCCAATATTTCAATTTTTAATATTTACCACAGCTTATACCGGTGCTAGAGAAGGGAGAGACGATAGACTGCATTGTCTCTCGTAGACAGAACAGACTCAGTGAACCTTATTCTTATTGAATAGGATAACACTAGTTGTATCGGGGAAAGTAAAACAGAGTCTATGAATTTTTAGTCGGGGACAGTAAAACAGAGTCTATGAATTTTAGTATTTATTTTGTTCTCATAGCTTATGAGGAGTCTTTTCTTTCCTGAACATCTATATGAGAAGGCAATGATACCTTTTTTAAGTAAAGCACTTTTCACTTGTTTGTCACTAACAATAATTATACAGTACTCTGATATATTAAATCTTAAATCTTCTGATTCAAGCTATGAAAATAATAAAATTGAAATAATTTATTATTTGAAACAAGACAGTGGTAAAATTATTGATAGTTTAATAACTTTAAAAATGACAATTTGATGACATTATGAATCATCACATTGATTATTTCTTTGTAAGGAAGATTTAGTAAGGTTATCTTAACACAAACCGTCTAGACCTACATAAATTTACATACCTTACGTACAGGTGTATTTCATGTTACACTGATGAAGAATTTAAAGTCCACGAAAAGTAGTCATTCAAAACAAGTCACCATATTCCTTTAGCTTAAAAGAATATATAAGATATAAAACATTTCAAGAATTAAAGTTGGTCATATAAGATTGGATCAAAGAAAAAAGAATTAGATCCTTACATATATGTTTGATGTTCTGCAATAGGACAGTAAAAAAATAATATTTTTGTGTGAAGTGGTTGAACATTATATTCTTGTCCGCATGTTGAAATTTGACTGCTATAGTGTCTGTTTACATGCTATTAAGTCCATATTGTATCATTTTCAATAATCTTGCTCATTTATGTGGGTTATTTCATTATCTTTTTGACCTTCATAATAAAAGAATAATTTTATTCTCTTGCTGAAAGCAGTCACCCAGAGAATCTTGAATCTTGAAAGTCAAATTGTGGTTTTACATGTCAGAAAATAGTAAACTTACCTATGAATGAAGTTAGAAATTTAGAATTTTGTGACACTTTACAAACCATGATGTTTCGTTAAGATAAGGCTGGGTTTTGTTGTAAAATCTTGGGTAAATTTACATTTTTATGTTTTCTTTCATAACACTTTTGGAAATTGAATACTGAAGTGCTTGTTATGTTACTTCAATTGAATACCTTTATAAAATGTCAAAATAAATTAAAGGGTCTCTAATACTTAATGGGGAAAAAGCTTGGAATGGGATTCAATGAGAAAAAATGGTTAAGTACTCCTTGACAAAACAAACCTCAGGTTAGATATAAAGAAACTATCTTTGATGAAACAGAAAACTTAATCCTATGCTATCAGTATGAAAACGGGATTTTTTGTCTGTTTTATAACTGATGTTTTACATGACTAAAAAACAAGAAATAGGTTGTCATTCGAGATTAAAAAAAGCAACCATTTGTCTCCAGTCAAAATGTAAAATGCAAAACAAATCTATTATGGTATGCTATATGGATTTCATCAAGTAAGCCACATTTCAAAATCAAAATTTACTAACAGCACAACACCTGTGCTACCATTAAATGATAAAGTTGCATATAAAATGAAAACTCAATCAATTTTACTGTCAAAAATGATATGTATCAATGATTTTAATTTGCAAATAGGACGCCGTATCAATCTTATATAGTCATGTATGTCAGAGATAAACAAACAAACATTAACAAACTGCAATCTATGGAATCGCTTGCTGTTGGCTGTTTTTGTTCAAGTCTGGTGTTTTGCTCTGTAAACTTTTTCCCGTACATTTCTTGTTCTATGGTGCATGATATTGTAGTAGAGTGTTCAAGTACAATGTTAAAATTGATTAATATGGTCAATCAAAAGGGTAACAATGGTTTATAGTACTGCTAATCAAAATGTTTATGACAGTCAGATAAAGGTAAATGATTGTTTAGTGAAGGTAAATTATTGTGTATAGTAGTCAGGGTAATGGTAAATAATTGTTAAGTATTGTCTGATGAAGGTATATGATTGTCTTTAACATTCAGGGTGAAGGCAATCTTAATCTCATAATGTTCTGAATTGTTTTAAAACATATGCAAACTTAACTTTTTATTAATGTTAACATAAATAGATTAAATTACAAACCATCTAAACTTTGTTATTCCGAGTCTATATGGAGAACAAACAAACAGTACATTTGTACTAAAATGATGGTCCGGAAAATTGATGCTGTTTCTGCTTTAACGTCTCTTGTTATTGCAATACGTACGTATATGAGAAGTGAAGCAACCACTGGTATAAAGATGTGACATAAAAACATGAAGAGAATAAATGCCTCTAATATTGGGTTAAGTTAATGTTTGATTGTTCTAGTGGGGATGACGATGTTTTGTATGATTGTCTACATCTGTTTACACTTTTTTGTTTGCTTGATTCATAAAATTTTGGTGTATTTTACCTGCATCAAGTACACCAGTATGCAGAACGGTAGCGATTCCAGTATATTACTACCTTTAAGCAGTATGCCTCCAGATTCCTGCTATTTTTCATGAAAATTTTGAAAATGTATAAAATAATGAAATATTGTCAATGAGCACAGAAAGTAATTTACACATTGCAAACGGCCCTTTCAAATCCACAGAAAATACGAAATAAAGGTAAAAACAACCAAAAAGAGCCCTTACTGCTTTAGTACCGCAGTAGAATACTGCAAAATCAGTCATTTATTGCTATTAACATGTAAATTATTACTTGAATCGTGGGTATTTTACCTTTCTTACAATCTTAGAACTTTTTGTCAAAGTTGATTTTTTTTCAAATGTTTGGCATGCAGCTTTAATGAATGGTGTATAATAGAAACTGGTTCAAACCTTACAATACCTGATTTTACTGCCTCTGTTCTTATCTATGTAAGGGTCTGTATCAAGATGAACATCTCAAAGAACACAAGATATTTACAAGTAAAATCAACGATTTGAAAAATATATTCTAACGTATTGGTTCGAATCGTTGAGTGTTTGCTTGAAAATCATTTATTTATCGTAACAATCAACACTTTATGCATTTCGTCCTTGTTAATATTTCACATTGAGTTAAAGATAAGATTTCTCGGCAGAATTTCTTATAGCATATAAACAGGTGAGGAGAAAAATGAAATTGAAAACCAATTATATAACGGAAATGTTTGGTTAAATACTTACAACATGTTAAAGTGATGTTATTCATTGAGATATGTAAAACCATCGAGCACGAGATAACCGTGCTGGATTTGCGATCACTGACGGCTCTGTTGAGGTGAATATGTAATTCGAGTATATAAAGATAGAAACAGTCACAGATTTACAAAGTGATAGTTAACCAAAACAAGCACACTAGTGTCTATAAAATAGTTGACATATCTGAAGGCTGATGCATTGACGGGTTCTTAGACATAGATATAATTGAGTCTAGAGAACAACTTTTGCAATAAAGGAGTAGTTAAGAAGAAATAAACACCCGGGTCTATTTTATGATTCATATAGAATCTCGCTCGTAAAGGCTTTCCTCATCTGAGCAGTTGAACTTGACTTTGCCGGTTACCCAATTAGTGCAAACATTGATTATTTAAACATTCACCATCACAGGCAGTAGGCAAAATCTGCCACAAAATTTGGTGCTTATTTCACACACACTTTGTTGCCAATAACAACAAACATTTTACACCACATGGAGCGTGTGCCTGCAATTGTAATTTTCTTAATGTAAATAGTATCAAAGTTAGTGTGCTTTTTTTCTTCTCTACCCACTTTAAGTTTGTGTTCCAAAAAACCGATCATTTCTTTGTGTAATTTTGATTAGGGAAGCCACTTAGACCTGAAATCATTTTTACGACGCCAAAAAGTATTTACAAGCTATAATATGCATTCTGTTCACGATGTTTGGCAAATGTCACGACCCGACGTGAAGTTATTATCTCTATAAAATTGTGAGCATTATTCACCTTGACAAATGTTCCAAATTCTGATGAAAGGGGAGAAATAGGCTTATCAGTCAAATTGTGTCGTAATGATTACTTGGATGGAAAGATTTCACAAATTTTCGTATTTATGTGTTATTTATGGCTTGGCAGCAGACGCCATTGCTTTTTCCAGAAAGACGATATAGTAGTAAGTTTCTTACAACATAATGTGAAAATGTTGGAAACGTAAGCTCTTTGTTGCTGCAATAATTTGGCTATGTTTCGTTACAATTTACCTGGAAACTCAATTAATAAAACGAGGGAAGTGGAGTGCAGGTTTTTTGTCTAAAGTGAAGATTGGCGAATATTATCAAGAAGTGATGCAAAACAATGAATGTGTTTATTCACAATTGCAATGTCAGCACACTGAAATTGTTTCCGCATATTACACTTTTGTTGTTTTATTTATTTTTATCACGTGAAAATAATTTTTCTATAAATAGCTTCTTATTCCAAGAAGACTATTGAATGAAGATGGTGATAAAGCAATGATCTTTTTGCATAAGATGCTAAGACATGAGCATTGAATGTAAGAAGTACATGCTGACATATTATTTGGGAATAATTTATTATAATTGATACTTACAGGGAGAAGGATTATAGTAATTTGGACGTAATAGGATGTTGACGAGCGTATTTTAGCGACTATTTAGCCATGCTGATTTGATGTTAGCAAAGAACGTTGACAATATAAGGTGTCATGTTTGTTTGGCTAACAAAGCCGCATCTGGTCTTGGCAGAGAATGGCTCAGATTTTTATCGCAAGTTGAAATCTTGGACCATTGGGTTATATTCTGGTCAAAGTTTAAAAGAAATTTGACCTCGTGTAAAAAACGACCTTAAAATCGTTTAGTCCATTTGATAAATTTCGACATCCGGTTAGATGTTTACTCTAGTAAGTACATGTAACATATACAAAATGTATATCAATGGTGTTCTTTATGAAAATTCTTACGATAAAGAAGTAGATCAGAATCTTCATATTATATCCTGAAATTTTAGGGATTAAGATGATGT
The DNA here is from genome assembly GCF_026571515.1 of Ruditapes philippinarum. Classification (NCBI taxonomy): domain Eukaryota; kingdom Metazoa; phylum Mollusca; class Bivalvia; order Venerida; family Veneridae; genus Ruditapes; species Ruditapes philippinarum. The sequence goes on along the minus strand of NW_026854709.1, from coordinate 176,701 downwards.
TAAAAATGTTAATATATAACATGATTAACATGTAACCGCATTTTTATTGTCTGGTTTTAAGCAAGATATTTACGAGAATGAGCACGTGGTTATTACCGTATTTCAAAGCAATTGAAAGTCGTAAAATATTATTCGATGTCGTTAAAATGAACCAAATGTAAATTTGGATACTTATGGTCAAGTGGAAAAAGTAGTTATCAGCATATTAACACTGCGGGTTTCTAAGAGTTTTTCTACACACCTTTTCTGCCTTTAGGCATGAAATGCATCAGATAAGACATTTGTTACAGAGAAAAGTGCCTTGCAATTGTTTTTAAATGAACACTGCCGTCACACTTTATTCGAGTACAGTACAAATTTGATTGAATAAGGAAGATACTCTCGAAGAGCAACATCTTCCATGCTTGACAACAATATTGTTGGTTCTAAACTTCGAAGTGACTCCTAGGCCTTGTTTATCCTTAAATATAATTATGTGTATCACAGTAATATAATTATATAGAATGCCAAATTTTTCAACTATTCTCTGTTATATAGAATGCTATATTTTTCTACTTTTATAAAGCATCACAAAACAATAAGTTGCTGCCTTCTGACAATGGTAGTGTGATTTTCATTGGTTTATTTTTTTCTATAGATGTATATCGGGTAATGTTGCATTTGTTCGCGTTAGTGTTAAGTTTTTGCTCTTAAGACATTTATGCTATTTGTCATAATTAAAAATATTCATGATATTATTATTATTACGTTACTTTATTTTTAATTTACCACAAACAAACCTTCTTTTCTTAAAAATATATGGTATGCGTTCCTGTTTGAATTATTCATAACATGACATTTAATAATATCAAATTATTTTTGCTACATCATTGTGCACAATGCTATTTGTCATAAGACCATATATCGTATTAAAAATAAAGTATTTGTTTGACATTGGTATGTAATTAATTAATCTTGTCAGTAATTTTCATCTATATATGAAACAATGACAGCTCAGTATTGCTAATTAGTTCATTTAGTCACACGCATTTCGTGCATTTGATACAAAGTCTATGTTACATAGCTATTTATTAAATTATTTGTCAATTCAGAAATTTCTTTCAATAGTAACCATTGAGTACAACAAATATTATACTTTTTATTGAGTCTGGCAAATTTCAGTATTTAAATGAATGAATTCTATATAAGATTATGACATATTACGGTTGTAAAATGATGAATTAGTGGTGAGAAAAAGGTGTAACGTTAATTTTGTTTTTCGTGATAATTATTGGTTTCGCGGAAACAAATACTTTCAGATAACTTTGCGTGCATAAATAAATGCTTTCGAACATTGTGTACCTCTGAGAGATTTTGTTCTCGTATGCCACTGATTCTAATGTTAAGATGCAGGATTTTACTGATAAGATATGATATATCTTCGAAACGACCGGCATGCACGTGGCAATTGTTTCTTTCAAATGCTATTCTGTATTCTAAAATCACCTTGTCCGAGTTTGATATTGAAACTGTTTATTGTTTGTTGAAGCGACATAAATATATTAATACAAGAATAGTGCAACTAGCTGCTGAATAATGTCTCGTAAGATGGCACGGTAGCACCGACTGGCAGGTTTCTCAGCTGTTGGCTTATGCAAACCAATATCGTATAGTCTGGCCATACAGCTCGGTAGCACCGGATGGCAGGTTTCTCAGCTGTTGGCTTATGCAAGCCAATGTCATATTGTCTGGCCATACAACACGGTAGCACCGACTGGCTGGGTTCTATACCGGTGGCTTATGCAGAGATTTTTTTCTATCTATACAAGATTTCAACTGTTGGCTTATGCAAACCAATATCGTATAGTCCGGTCATACAACACGGTAGCACCGGCTGGCACGTTTTTCAACTGTTGGCTTATGCAAACCAATATCGTATAGTCCGGTCATACAACGACTGGCTGGGTTCTATACCGGTGGCTTATGCAGAGATTTTTTTCTATCTATACAAGATAATAATAAACTTGCCCGTCACATGCGGTTCTTGTATTTTGTAATACAATGGTATTTGGTGTACAGAAGCAGGAGGATAATTACTCTTAGATAAGAATGTCTGCTGCTTAGGTGCAATTTTCTTGATACCTCCATATCAGTTTATCAAAGAAGAAGATGTTTACTCTTAACAAGCTTAGTTTCTATATTGAATTTGCCCAGCTTCGAATTGGAAATAGTCAGTTCAAAGTGAAGAGGTTTCGAAATGAAATATAGATTTCATCAGTAAAGATACTGTCCTGATTAAAGGCTAATCACTGTTATTAAACATAGAAGGTCTTCCTCGACCAGTAAAGCTGGAAAGTCGCCTCATGGCCTATTCTGTGTTGGATCCACGTAAAACGAAAACAAAAAAGTAATACATATAGTGGACGAATGATGTGGATGTTGATATTTCAACACTCTGTTGGTATGTTACATCCTAAATGCGATTTGATTCAAATACATCAGCATGTAAAAAAGGGTAGTTTCCAGATACTGGTTTATGATGCCATGTCTATTTTCTTCCTTGCCTTTACAGCAGCATTTTTATTTATATATTTTGTATGTATCTACATACATAGTAACAATATCGTGTTTCTGTTCACAACATCTAATAAAATTTGCAATAGCACACCTTTTAAAGGGTATTTAAAATCTTGGTTAATACTTGTCAGTAATAAAATTATTATAAACATCTATGATGGGGATATAAATTTATATATATTGACAAACTACTTGGTTGAGATGTCAGGATCAGATGTTACGGGTGAAGATAACATCTAAAAATGAATGTTAAAGACCCTTACTATTACTTTCTATCATCACAGATCTGTTCAATTCTCTCGGGTGAGAAAAAGATATTCTTTTATTATGTCATTTTGTTATTTTTTTGCGGATATTAAGGGTTTTTTTTCTTGTAAAAAATGTTGTGGAAAAAACAGTTCATTTTCATTTCAAAATAACTTCTTTTATTCCTACACTCCTAACAAACTTTAAGATAACTGTATGATATGATCGGTGTTGTTTTGCCTTAATAACAAGGTATGAAAGATTGAATGATACGTGCACACGTGTTACGTGAGCACGCATCCACCCGAAACGCCCGCAAAGACAATTTGATGCACTAAATGAGGTTAAAAACTAACAAAATGAACCCTTCTTGTGGGTAAATGGTGTATTAAAATGGTTTAAAAGCCGTTCACAAATACAAAAGAGTGACATTTTATAAGCTAAACTGTTTTTATGTTTATTAGTGCCTAATAACATGTTAAATACTACGCACGGTTAAAGGGGGTATAATTATTAACGTTGAAACACTGTTTTATCTGATTAATTCAATAAAACAGTTTTTTATGAAAGATTTTGTCATTTACTATTTCTTTGCGTTGGACGCTTAACTCTTTGCTGTTTTGAATTATAGCATATTAAATACAACCGGAAGAGGGGCAATTATACGTTTAAAGTTATGTCCTTTCTAGATAGATTAACTTAAACAGGTCAGTAAAATAGTTCAGCAAGTTCCTTAATGAATCGTTTATTATTATTGTTAAGTTGGGTGAAGTAAATAAATGACTAGGGGTGTACGATAGTTGACAGTATGTTTACAAGTAGACAAGTAGAAAAAGAAAAGTTTTAATTTACGACCCGCGTAACACTTCAACACCTTTGTGACAGCAAAGAATCTTTGTTCACTTTCTAGCCAGCTTTATAATTAATTGGACTATACAAAAACTGTAATTAATATATGTTTAAAAATATGTTGTATTTACCTTGAAGGGGATGGTTAACATATTATAGACGCGGATGCGATATATTTATCTTGAAATGATACAAACTACCAAATTACAATTTTGAGATGCATTTGGATTTCATTAAAGATATAACCAAATGGTTACGTAACATTTTATCAAACGAGTTTTCAGTCCAATTATCATATCAAAAATGTAATATCGAAATATGACACACGAATTACTAGGTGAACGAACTTGGATTGAAATATGACGGTTTGTTTAGGCACTAAGATTTCCTTTGAACTCGTTTTTTCATAACTAATTAAAACACATTTCAGCGAAATAAATATATTATCGTGAGATGCTAACAAAAAATCTTCCTGAGCATGTATTTATATAATTCAACAAATAAATATTATAATAACAATACAATACTATTCAATGTATTACAATATAATATTAAACAATACAATGCACTACCAAATGATTTGTAACATTATTTTAGATGTAACTGCAAGTTTGTAAGTACTTTTCCTTTGGACCTTTTTCTCTTAAACTAAAACCATTTAATGATGGGTACCGGTATTTCACATGAATTTAACTAGCATAAGCTTTATAACATACCATTTTGATATATCGTTAAAACAATATAAGTAGAGACAACATGGTGTAACAGTGAAACAAATAGTTGTAGGATTAACACTATAACAAAGAATAAACTGGCACCATTTTATGTTATTGTCAAAAGTACTTACTTCTCAGCTTTTCAAGATTACGCCAATTCCTGTACAACGTCAAATATTATATCTGCATAATGTCTGTTGTAAACGTAGATGCCAAAATTGTTAGTTTGGTCAATGGAATTGCTGGATACAAACCAATATCTAAGATATTGTATAATTACTGTAAGTCTTATGGGATTTTTATCGTTTGTTATTTCATAATTACATTGTTTGTTGCATAGTAACTTTTTTTCCCTCGTCGACCACCGACAAAGTGCATTTACCTGGCTTAAGATAAACTCTTTTTGTTATATAGAAAATCAAATATACTAGCTTGCGAGATTTTATTTATTAACGGAAGTGGTGGTGTAAATTTTATGATGACTTATTAACCATCTAACAATTGTACTGATTTTTAATGTAAAATTTTAGTATTAATTAGTCAGATTTGCTCAGTCCCATCTTTTTTAATTAAATATAAACCACTAGTAAATGAAGAACGATCAACTCGGTCGTAAGCTTTTGCTTTATTGTCTTCAATTATATATAAAGTAATTAGACATAGCTGGTAAGAGATCTGATAAGCCCCAATAGCTATAACATGCTTATATAATACTTATATACAACAACGTCATAAAGCACGTTCAAATCCGTTCATAATTAAACTAAAATCCCTACGTTTAATTGAAGAATATATTACAAGATTGCATGAGATATAAAAAAAATTCTCAATTAAAATGCACATATCAGAATCAAGTTTATATATGAATATAACCTACATATTTTTGTTTTCGTTATATATTGTTTTCAACTTTAATACCTTCCTATTTTCCCGTAGTTCCTTAGAAATTGGTGTCAGACAGTAACATATTAAGTATAAGATCAAAGCAGCCCATGACATGGAAATATTTCGGTACTTAAATCAAAGTTAACATATATATTTATATTTCTTGACTGTTTTTATCAGCAATAGACGGATCAAAATTGAACATAAATCACCCTCTAATAAAGCTTCGCCACCAGAGGGTTTTAAGATCGTATCATGCAGGATAGCTGTTTCCCTGATTCCAATCAGATCTTGCACGATTTTCTCGTGCTTAACAAGCTTTTCTCAGATCTCGGCCAGATTAGTACTGTATAGAAAATATTATGTTTTAACTACGACGTTAACTAATTCTGTAATATAATTTCTAAGTCCAATGAGTTTTCTAACGAATGCTTGACGAGTATATGGAGATTTCTTTAAGAAATAAATTCGAGTACTATTAAAGTCATGAAGAGTGTTTTATTTCCGACAATCGACATTTTATCTAATGATTATCCGGAGGTCTACATCATAGAAGAATAATTTCTCCCTATCAGATGGCATACTCTCCCTGAATGATAAACATTGCGCATAGGAATGTTGGTTTGAAAATTTTAGACAAGATAATATGCTTTCGTCACCTAAGTAATTACGCCGTACTGTTCCGTGTGGATCTTGAAACTCGTGTAGATCGTGAAATAAGAGAGAAAATTGAGAATTCTATTTGTTATGATTATTTATTATTTGAAAGTTTTAAAAGATTAAATGGTCGGTCTATCGAGTGCCAAATTTGCCTATTTTACTACGACACACCAAAATACAACTTCAAGATTAATTAAACAGATATGATAAGATAGATTTGAAAGAGGGACAATATGTTTGTGTTGATTTAAGAAACAGAAAATGTTGAAACAACGAAGACAAAGTATTGGAGTAAATTTTTTTACTGCACGATAGCGTTTTGTAAGATTTTTTTTTTTGCAAGTCTTGTGTTCTGGCATTTAGTGGAGTGTTCAGGCAGAAAATAATTTAATTAAGATTATCGCCACATGCCCGATTAGCTGGGTACACAGATTATTTGTCGTGCTTTGTGCTCCACAAATGATACATGTAATTGGTACGTCATCCACAATGAAACATTTATAAAACACTAGTTCCCAAATACCCATGTTTTTATAGGGACTACATTCGACTGGAAAAATGAACGGGTTTTCCTTGCGCTCCGGTGATTTTTTGACAGCATTAGACAAAGATTAAAGGCATAATTGTATCATTGTTTTAAATCAATTTTAATTCACATTGCTTCTTGATAAGTTTGACATGTAATTGGTTACATTTCACACAAATAGATTCTTTTTGGATAATTTTTCACATTTTAAGATAGAATTCCAACTATCTGAGTTATCTTTTTAACAAAATCTACGATATGTGAAGTTTTGCAGTTAATAAATACGTCTTTAAATTCATTCTTTGCATACTTTATGATACCAAAGCCAGCTTGACATTCATTTTCCCGCGCTGACGGGGGGTTGGTTTTTTAAACCTACTGACAGGCGTAAATCAAACCTCTGATTTACATAATTGTCTTTTTTGTGTGCGTATGTCAAAAACATAAATATATGTATAAAAATATATAAAAATATTTCAGTCAATTTTTTTTCATATTGCAATTTTAGGCTGAACTAAGCGAAATAGACATTGCATCATCAGAGAGGCTTTAATAGTCGATATTCTAAAGAATTTTTTATATGTAGAAATGTATACCATTGGTTTATATTAAACAATTTCATTGTATAATTTTGAAAAAATATTCATGATAATTAAATTTTATTCGCAACACATAATTATTTAAATGAAAATACAAGTTTTGTTAAAAATAACACATACTTTTTGACAGTGTATAAAGTGGCCAGAATGAATATACATGTTCATGTATTAAATTAAAATTATTACATGTTACAAAGTTTTAATTATATGTAATTTTAACAAATCAAAACACCCGATCATATTATCAATACTAAATACTTAAAGTACTTTAATTATTTTAATTGCATAATAATTTGGGTGTTTTTTTTAAGTCATCTTTTATGTTGCTTCGTAAAATTTGCCGTACAATGACATAGTTAGTTACATTGTATGTTATGAAATATTGTTGTTATAAATACTTTTAAACCTACAGTAGTTCACTTAATTTGTATACACAACCTGTTACACATTTTGTAAATTTGTTTATATATTATTGTACACCTCATATCATATAGAGGATATTTGTTTGTTTGTGTGTACGCCACGAGTGAGAAAACTGTTTTTAAAGTTCACGAGATGAAATAAAATTACATCTTACACAACAAACAGACAAATTTTCTTTTTATTTTATGCTTAAAAACAAGTTAAAACGAAATTTCCATAATTTTAACGTTAATATTAAAATCTGTTTCCCCCATTGAGAGCCCCATTTAGACGGAATTTCTCATTTAAAACAAGAAGTATTGAGCTGAAAAATAAGTCCGCCAATCAAGGTTAAATGACGGTGATATTTATTCATTTTATTAAAAAAATATGAATGATCGCTTGTTTTAATCATAAAAACAAACAATTCTTGCAGGAGAAAATTCCAACCATCCATCCATATTTCTGTTACTTACTGCGAATTTATATTAGACCTGGCTTTCTAAAATGTAAACGGCAGCCATTTTTTAAAGTTGTGTATTTCATGGGAGGAAAATAATTGTGTAAGATTCAGAAGGATATAATTTGGATTTGTTAGTCATACACCTTTTTAAAAGAAAGAAAACTTATTTGAGGATTGTAACAGACAAAAAATAAGTGTTGACAGAAGTGAAAACATTCAGAAAAGGAGCTAGGAAAATGGAAAAATTGGAAGCTTGCTGAAGGAACGCTGGGTTGTTTTAACTTATTTTACGAGTGATGGCTGTCAATGCTTTTCAATTTTTCATAAAGCATACGGCAGTTATTGCTCGTAGGATACTTTAATATGCCCAAATGTCATCAAGAGCCCGTTTTGCATGGGGAAGGAATGTATTTTTCAGACTGTAAAAACGAAACAAAAAAAATTTAGAGACAAAATTTGGTGATTGGAATTTGAAGGAATAGAAGTAAGTTTTCTCTCTGTGTTACTTTTGACATTTAAGTTATTTATATATTTCAGCTTTGCTATTTCTTTTAACAGCCTGACATTGTCAGAATTGTCGGTAAAAATAAAATTGAGGTACCACATGGGGAAAATCTTAAAAAAGTAGTTTCGTCATTGAAAAAAGTGAAATTATATTTTGATAATTTTCACTGTGAAATTATCAAATATAATTTTCACGGATAAATCAGTAATCCACTGAAAAGCATAAAATAAATGTAAATATGTTGAGTGTATCAATAAAACTTGAAACTTGTACAAGTAGAAAATGAGAGAATCTTCAGACATTAATCTTTCTTTTTTTATTGTTTTTGATACAGGAGTCTTATTCAATCTGACATAGAGTAATAACTCATAATTCTTTCCTTTTGTTGTAATTTGGGTGAATAAGAGTGTGGCGGATTATTACCGACATCTTGTACGTAGATAACACTCCAAGAATGTTATAACACTTTATGTGTACGAGGAAACTAATTCTTTACCCACTTGTATGAAGGAATGTTAATATTACATATGTATATTACCTTTTTTTCATACTGTATTAGCTTTGACTTTATATATTTCTGCCCCTTGTGGCTGAGGGGGTGCCTTTACAAGTTGAGGCATCAGAATGGCAGCCATATTTTAACACTGCTTGATTGTAAAAGGTGACTAAATTGGTCTGAATTATTGGATGTATGCATTTCTTAGCTCCAGTAGGTGAGGTCGCTTTGACCCCTGGTGTTGTGTAAAGTTTGTAACTGATTAGCCAAAATCATCATATGACATAATCTGTGTTAGTTCGCCGTAAAGCCAAAAAAAGAAAAAAATCCTTTATATATTCTCATATTTGTTTCTCCGCCATTCGATCATTTGCATATGCTTATTTTAAACTGTTGCAAGGTCTATCACGTTCTCTTGTTGTTTGTTTGATTGATGTGCGGGAATTTACACAAGTTATAGTTAACTGATTCGCTAATAACGATTTATATGAATTCCTGTCAATACATTTTTTTCTCATTACAAAAATACCATAGTTATGATTTATTGACCTCCCAATTGCTTTACACCGATTCTCATCGGTGTTTCAGTTAAGCGTATCTTTCACATATTGTATATCTAACTGCTATTCAACTATCAGTTCTTGTAATAAAACCAAAAAACTTTCACCACTATTTCAGCAGTATGGATGTTTTAAAAAAAAGTGTAAATCATTTACGTTTTTCAACATTCACCCCTCAAACTCGATTATTCTAAATGAATTTACTGGAAATGCAATGACGCCAACACTGTACTTAGTGTATGATGAAAAAAACAAAACAAAACAAAACAAATAATAATGCTTATAAAAGAAAAAAAAATTAAAATAAAAAAATAAAATATCCCCAGCAGATTTGAGGCAATTTCCTTGATTCCATGACCTAAGCAGGATTTCGATTACCCAATTCAGTAAATGACTAAATGTCCACAGGTTAATGTTCATATTGACAAGGTTACCCTTGTTTTCTGCTTCGTAATGGGAGAGAACCCTCGTACATTATCAAATATCTACTGACATTTAACAATAGAACGGTGATTTATGTTTACTTGTCGAGAACCTACTTATCACTCCCGCCGCGAGAATGTAAAATTGCTCGCTTATATTGTCCAGTTTTTGTCCACCAGAGTCCACTACAGGTGGTCACAGGGTCACCGCCGTCGCATAGACGTAAACAGTTAATTAGCGTCAACTGTTATAGCGGACATTGTAGTGGCCTCTGAATGATAATTTCATGTCATTAAATAGTTGATCATTTTACGTTCACATCACTATACAGCCTCTAACTCTTAATCATTTTACACATGGAAGACTAAAATATACAGAGGTCTTGGTTGATACAAACTCATCCCTAAACTAATCTTTGATACAATATATACTTATGTGGAAACCGTACAATTTAATTCATCATCAAAATTCCGAAAAGATTGCAAAAATGTTTCTTATTTTAGATTTAGACCTACCTTCAACTACTATGAATGGGAAATTCGCAGGGTTTGTCATTTTAAAGTCGTGCTTTGACCGGTCAATATCTGGCGTAACTATTGTTACATTTATAGAAAGTTCGTCTCATTTTGTACTTAAGCGTCCAAATAAACACCTTTGTATACGAAAACAGCATCAAAAAGAGAAATGCATTTTAACGATGACAGTATATAGATACAAAGATAGACATTCATTTAAATAGATAACTTTATACCTTATATATCTTAAAATAATCATGAGTAAGCAAACACGTATAAAAAAGATAAATAATTATACATAAATCTATAATAAAACTCAGTTTTCCTTTTCAATATATATTTCAACATCACATATTCATTAAAAGATAAACACAATTATTGACATATCAATATGACAGTAGGTAGATTTCAATTAAGATTTTACCATGATCCCCCCTAAACTCTCTAATCTTGCCGCAATATTCGTTAAAACTACATTATAACCAATTAAACCGCTTCAAATGTTAGTTCACGAGTTTGACACATCATCTCTATTTTTCTTAATATCAATTATATCTATATTTTCAGAGATTTGAGCTTTAACAAGATCAAAAGAATTAGCCGAAGGACGCTAAAAGGCTCAAAAGTATTAAAGAATTTGTAAGTATCTTTTCAGTGATTACTTATACATACATGTGTATTATATATATCAGGAAAGTTGTACATGTACATCATATTTAAGAAAGTTTCATATCTTAACCTCGGAATGAAAAAGCCATGTTTAAAAATTGGTATTGCCCATTGTCCACCTAGGTGTATCAATATTGATAATATATAGATAAATTATACAATTTTCGAGTGCCATTCACCTTGTTCATGTACAATCGTTGACATATATGATTATTGTGGTTAAAGATATATTTAAAGTGGACGCCGGTATTGGCCTTGAAGGTTATTTTAACTGTACAAATGTTTAACGTTCATGAAAATTGTATTCACATTAAGTCAATGAGTGAAAGTGTAAATGACAGTTAAGCACAGCTTTATGAATATATACATGTATTTTACATATACATATAATCGTACACTGATTGTATAATGCTTTGGTTTTAAAATATGTACATAATTATTTGTGTATATATGTTTCTTAAATAAATCCTGTTATATTTTAAATTCTTTTCTGTTATAAAAGTGTACTAAAATCACTCAGCACATATTATAAATATAATTTATTACATCACAAACAGGTGTTTAAAGACACAACTTGTCAGCAAAACGTCTTACTTAAATGTATTTTAATAACACTATTTTTGGTACAAGACGAGGCGTCACTCAAAATAATTGACGAGGCATATGAGTAAAATATGCCATCATTTTCAGGCATATGTAATATACATTATATATATTATAATAATAATTTGTACAATATTTGCTTGACAACAAATAAACGTCATGATGACATGTTTCTAAATGACTTGACACCGTGTCATATATAGTTAATGGGCTATTAATAGTTTTTCCATGTCCATTTAGAAGGTTTTTGATTAAGTGAATGACGTAAGAAATGATGTAGTAATTATTAAAAAAGCAATTTTTGTTACCTTAAAAAAATAGCATCTGGACATTTGTATGAGGTTGTGTCTCAATTCAAGCTTATATGCTCTACTTTGGCAACACTCATAGCGTTATGTGAAATGACGTGTCATTCTTATGAAAAGAATGAATCAAAGCAATATCATATATACTATACATATACGCTAGAATAAGGCACGACAACTACTATACTTTGAACTAATTTATAATAAGTAAAAGAAACCTAGGCTTTTACATTGCGATAGACTTTATGATTGCCCATGCGGAATTTTTGAAGAGAAAAAATGTCTTACCGGAAATGACGCATGTTCCATCTAAGATTTAGCTTAAAAAATGATGACTGAGCATTTGCTTTAATGTTTTGATCTTCAAACTAATATTAATGTATACTCGATCTTGTAGTATCGAAATTATTAAGATTTGTTTGATATACCAAGGTAAATAACCGTATTATTTTAATACGGTTTCTGATAGAAGTTAATTACATTATTTTAAAACGGAAGGCCCTGTTTTGATACTTAAAGGATATATTCATTAAAAGGGAAATCTTTTGAACATTCAAGTTGTATTTTCATGCTTTCGAATAGGCGCTGTAGACGAGAAATTAAGGAAGTCTTGTTTAAAATGTATAATATCAAATGTTCATATGAATGAAACACTTTGAAGACGTGGAACACTTTGAAGCACGGGATGCAAATTGCATCACAAAATATTGAAAGAAATAAGCAAAACTCTTAAAAGTAGGGAAAACTTGTTAAATTTACGATCAATCTTGATTGCCAGCCGAAAGTCTTGGCGAAAATTTAGCATAACATTTAAAGGGTAGGCCGAACTTGAAAGAATTTCGAAATTACGTTTGGGAACTTGATTCTGATAAGGGGAGATAAGCAAAATGTGCAAGGTCAAAAGTCAGACGATTTAAATTAAGTACTTAAGATGTACTTAAAAAGAGGTTAACTCAGAAAATGTGTTTATGACGGAAATAAGATGGCCTCTTTGGAGAGATGTAAGAAAAGAATAAAAGAGTCACCGGAATGGAAGTTAAATTGTTAAATACTTGGAATAGTGTCAAATGTTTTTACCTATGCATGAAGATGATAACGTCCAAGTTAGATTTTCAATGAGAATGGTATCAAGAGAAACGTTCACGTGTCATGAAAAACTCGTGCAGTTGTACTGGTGTTTTAGTGCGATATGGTTAGACGTATGTCCGGGTGCTTCGTGGTCAGACTAATTGACGACATATACTGATAAAACACACTCTGGACGTAGGCGATATAGAAAGAAAAAAGAAAAACAGATTCGACTTTGCATTACAAATGCAATATAATAGAAAAGCGAGACATTACATTAACATTGTAACACGTTTTCTGGTATATTATCAAAACGCTAGAGTGAAGTCTCCTTGACAACAAAATATCTTTTAAGTCACATCAAAATAAATGGTTGTCTTATATGCGATTTCGAATAGAGTACACGTACTTATTAATTATCAAATGTGTCTATATAAATACCAAAAAACCCTGGTTTGCCGGTGGTCTGTAAGCCACACCTATAAATCAAATAGGACAATCTGTTAATCTGTATGGGAAAAAAATGGTTTACATAATTTCAATTTTTTCAAAAACACTTTGATACATATTTCGAATATCTCAATAAACAGAACCCCATTGCTTTAAATTCACCCTTAAATACAGTCATTCAAAGTTTTCAATGGCTAAAAATTATTCATTTGTCAAGTAGATAGTAATCTTGAAATTTGAAAATCATTAAAGTGGTTAAGGAGGTTTTTGCTTTCTTCTTTCCTATTGTTATAGTATATCTAATCTTTAACTAATGAGCCTCCTAGAGCACGCCTCTATAAATGTGTGATATCTGACCTGAGAGAAGACTTACCCTTTAAACACCGCAAAAAAAACCCCAAAGAACTTTTTCTTAAAAAAAAAATCGAAAATATTCAATTAAATGATCATCCTTCGTTATTGTCAAATTTTCTTTTATTTGTCAGATAATGACGGTTCAATGTATTTATCAATGAAGAATCCACTCTTTTTTATATTAAGGTTTGAATAAGAAAGAATTTTTATATTGAAATGCTTGACACCATTTCTTGTTTAAATATCAAATTTTTAAATGTATGAAGAAATTTGATTTATATCTGATCAAAAGTAATTGTACTTTTTTACTAAATAATTGTTAATAATAATGCTTTTTGGTATGTGGTAATGTTAAACTAACAAAGTTTAAGTTCTTAGTGATTTAATAAGAATAGAAATTGACGAAAATGAAATGTTAGATATTTTGAGATATTACCACTATTCTTGTTAATATAAGCATGTCACAATTTTACGTACATACCACACCCGTATACACTGTTTGTGCTTATCCACATTGTTTTTGGTATGTCTTTCTTCTTTTATGCTTTGGCACCCAAACTTATCTACAATTTCACCTAATGAATAAGTGCAAGGAATGATGCTCTTTCGTTTTTGACCACCATTATATTTTAAGTCATAAGTTACGAATGATTTCAATTCTGTCCAAACCTCGAGTATACCGATGCAATAAGTTTGTATTCTTACACCATGAAAATATATTGAAATTAAAGTATAACTTTTATCATAATTGATATACAGACATAATATCAAAGTTGTGTTTGAAAATTGCAGGCAACTGGATCATAATGAAATATCTTGTATATCAGAGGGCACAATCTCCGAACTTCACGAGATGATTTACTTGTAAGTGTTATTTTATCTTTAAAAACTGAAAAAGATACCTTGATTAATGTCATGCATATTCATCTTAAAATATGATCGATAACATTTGATTATATATCGTGAACAGTCCGTATACTTTTGACTCTTTCCGTAATTTTCGGAACTTTCCGTGTCTTATAAAGATCAGATGAGCGTCTGTGTCAATCGCAACTACTCGGCCCTTTCCGTCAGTCTTCGGATAAGGACCTCGAACACAATAGTATGAATACACAGAACGGATGCGGTATTCCGGTCTAACCTACGCTAAGAAACTAAACATGTAAACAAATAGTAATTTAATGATAGGAGTTGTTGACACGTTTATTTCCAATATATGTAGTAAAAGTCCACCTAAAATAAGTGAATTCATAGGTACAAAAGCAAACAATACATTATTTATATATTTACTAATATGGCTGTAGAAACCGAAAGTACAAAAAACCAACCTGTTGACATTTGGTCGGATTTATTTAAAATTTAATATCAGTGGGCATATTTAAATTACAAATTGTTGCCAGACATATTTTCAAGCATATGAGTACCGGAACAGACATTAGATGTCAAATATATACATTCGTTTTACATTATCTCTGTTTCTGTTTACATCTGTAAACCACGTGGTAGAACTACTTTCAATCCGTATTGTTTCCGAGGTCAATATTGTAGATAATGGCCGAGGCAGTTCCGAATGCGTCTGTGTGACTAAGAAAACTTTAATAATCTATGTCGTCTGATTGGCTCTTTAATTGGATACCAAATACGGAGTGCCGAAGTTGGCCGGAAAAATACGAGCTGTGAGGCATTGGGAGTCTGAATCTGCAATAATTATAATTATATAATTAAATACGTGGGCGTGTTTGTGTAATGTTTTGCCGTTGTTGGGTTTTTGTTGCTTGTAAAGTTTAGATACAGAAAAAAAAAACTTTATACTAAAAACGGAATGACATAAAATTTGACTGATTACAAATTTCATTATCGCAACATACCTTAAGTGTTTTACAAATAAAATGTTAGTGTAAATGAAATATTTTTATATGATGTATGGTATTTAGCATTAAATGACACAGTGGTATTTGAAATGTAAAACTTGAATATTGTTAACTTTTATATGCCTATTACAATCTGTTGTTGTTTTATTTTTCAGAACTTTGAACAACAACAACCTCACTACATTACCCGAAAATATATTTACCGGAATGACTCGTTTAAAAGTTTTGTAAGTACAGTAAGATAATGAGCATTTTTAGTGTTTGTGATTTAATCATATCTAGCCCTTACAACCCAAAGTCTATGAAACGTAAGTGCCCTGTTTTGATTTTGCTATATAAATTTGCAGTATAAATATCAAGAGTTTTAAAGTTAGAGAACTTGAAATTGTTCATCACAATCAAGCAATCGCTCGTTTTATTAATAATAAATGTTTTGTTTTAGATGGGGAGGGGCGTAGTTTCATTTGTTCTTCTTCTTTTTTCATCGATTATTACTATTATTATTATTAGTTCTGTCCCATTTTACATACATCAGCACAGACCAGTTCCAATTTTAAGGTCATTGCCCTTACTGCACTCCAATTTCAGCATTAAATTTGTATACTCTATAAATATTATTTGTCGTATATAAGTATATAGTTTAATAACAAATGGCTTATCAGCAGGATAATGACCCAGTATATAATCCCAGGCCTAGTATATAATTCTTAACCCAGTACTTACTAAAATGATGCGGCGACTTTTCCTTTTGATCTAGTGAAGAAAAAAGAACGCGGAAAATGTTACAAGATAGAAAATTCTTAATTAAAGCCATAGAATTCAGGATTGTATTTCCCGTATGGAATTAATATAAATAGTTGGCATATATAAATATATATAAATAAAAGAACTAAGGCAGGAATTTCCTATCCACATATTAAACATATTATGATATAAATTATAGATAATCATCTAGGGATATGACATTGTTAATATTATTAATAAAACGATTTTGTTCCACTATCAGGTCAGCCAATCATTGCTTGAAGCGGCAATCACATTTTTGTTAAGGTCGCATACAACCAAATAATATCAGGGAAAATAAGGCATTACGCCACTAATTTTTTCAATGTGTGTTCTTATTTATACTACTGACAGTTTAAAGTGATTTTATATCCGTAATGTCCTTGAAAGAAAACTTTATGCATATGTTATTCTTTCCACATGGCCATATATATATCTAACCTTTTCCTTATTGAGTGTTTCAAGAATAAAATGTTACCTTGTCATTAACGCGTATGTTGTTTCTTAGTAAATAAATACTGTTGGAAAAAGGCGTAAAATGAAACAAACAAACAAAACTAAGTAAATAAAAGAAAATAATTCTGATAAAATCTTACAAAATGCAGTCAATTTTGCATGGTTATGTTTTGTTGTACTTTGTTGATAAACGCTTAAGCACTTTATTTATTTTTTGCATTAAATCACATTAATTGCTTTATTTATGTGTTTAATTATGACGTTTTATTGTGACGTTTTCAGGAGATTACGTGAGAACAAATTTTATTGTGATTGTCATCTGTCCTGGCTCTCAAGATGGCTGCGACCTAGAAAACGGTTAGCTAAACATTTCACGTGCTTCGCACCAGTAAACTTCCGGGGAAAACTTTTCAGCAGGATTCAAGACCAAGATCTCAAATGCAACGGTTCGTTTTTATTTGCCTTTATGAAGAACTTTGAGTTTGCTTGCATTTTAGTAATTTCTTGCATCGCACTAATGGAAAACACGATTGCCTTTTTTTCAGAAATTACTTCTTTGAATTTTGAGAGAAGCATTTTTATTTTATGAAATTAAAAATGTCTCTTTCTAAAGCAAAGATAATGAGAGAATATGTCTTCTTAATTCAATAACTTGAAAACGCATCTTGAAAGTCATTACGTAATTTTGTTAGAAGAAATTTCAGCTTGTTTAATTAAGTAGAAGATAGAACTTAACTTATAGACAAGTTCATTTATATTTTGTGATATTCTCCATTTTACACAGACGTAGATTCAGCATCATCTCAATGTGAAGAAGAATCTATTTGCCCCGAGGAATGCACGTGCACCGGTTCGTTTGTCGACTGCAGAGACCGAGGTTTGACGGAAATACCCGAAGTTCTTCCTATAGATGCAACGGAATTGTAAGAGCATTATATCCTAGCAATTAATTTTATTTAAAGAACATTGTTGTTGTAGATAGAAATATACGAATATAAATCTTTTTTTTTTCTTTCTCAATTTGGTTCACTAACAACTGATAAATCGGAAATACAATAGATAATATTGTTTGCTTTTCATGCCAATTACTGCACCTTTTGTAAAAGAGAGATTGTAAAAGAGAGATTGTAAAAGAGAGTTGCACCGACGTAATAACTTCAAAATCATTAGCCATCTGTAAAGGAGGCTGTAATTAAATTCTGCAATAACAATCAATTAAAATGATTTGCGCGTGTTAAAACAGTCTAAATGTTGGTTGTTTTTTCCGGATGTATCAAATGAAATAAGTATACGATATTATCACCACGCCCCTTTTCTTGAATGTATTACCTGAACGCATGGTCAGAACTTTTATGTGATTTTTTTTATTCACACGCGATTATGGTATGAGACTCTAGTGTAAGTTCAGAGACACACTTAGTACTAGTAAAAAGTACATACATATTCAATATTTCAAAATTTACAACTTCGTTTTTACTGAATTTATATAGCTATTCCTTCATCTGTAGGTTTATTCAATTTCATTCATCGAGTAAGCCATATATTCGAATTAACCGTACAATTTTGAAATTGATATTACTGTTTCAAATTTTTGTTGCCATGTTCTCAAAGATTTCAAAGGAAGTCTTTAAATGAGTTACGCTGTTGCATAATTACCGTGATAAATTTAACTGTTGTTGATTTAAAATCAGAACATCCGAACTTTGTTTATTTTTTTCTCCGAACCAGCTGCACCCTGTTACTACTCAACAATTATCAGTGCAGCGTGCTAATATACATTCATGAGAATCACACGGTTCACATTGTATAGGGTATAAAATTAATATATTCTGATAACATTTGACGGCTTACGGCCTGGGATAAATCATAATATGTTTAATATAAATGATAAACGAATTATCCTAAAATGACCTTTTCATAAAAATGATACGGGCTACCGATTAAAAGATGATTTATGACCGCTATCAGAGATAATTTGAGATAAAAAGGCTGGTCAGTACACTAAGTGGTTTTTGAAACAAAATGAGCGCTGGTCCTATTGTTCATTAAACCCATCAAAGCATTTTTTTGATATATTAGATAGTTCATGTAAATGAATAGTTTGACATGTGGCATATCGCAGCCTGATCCATCAACATCTTCTCGTGAAATGTTATACACGTGTCAAGTTCTTACAATAACCGATAATAGTTTTATAGATACATGGTACTTTTCTTCACTTGTAAGTGTCCGAAATTGTGTGACCGAACAACGTAAACAGGTGAAAATACGAGAAAATCGTGCAATAAACATCTAATTTAACCTAAACCAGGAAATGTCACTTTTGATTTGTAATTGGCAAAATATTTTATTGATTCTTTAATTCATTTCTTCTTCCATACATACATTGTTGCAGGCATGCAGGTTATTTACAAAGGGAAATACATACATAAAATTAAGAGCTATTTATTTATTTATCTATTTATTTAATTAACCGTATTTTGGATATTGTTCTAGTCATTTTAGTAAGAACTAAAGTAGGTTAGATCTGTAGATGTGAAAACAAAACATTTTTATATAGTAATCTGGGAAAAATCCGATGCTCTCCGATTTAAAGTCCTCATGTATACAATAAACATAATTAAATGGCAAAACAATGCTGTTTTTCTGCCGCGGGACACTATTCCTGAGACGAACATTATTTTCAATCGCTAGATAGTCCGCCATTTAAACTCCTGTGGGAAATACACTCAGAATGTACCATGTTGGGGGACTAATAGGCAGAATATAATAATCTATTTCCTTATCAGCCGTGTTGATTAATCGGTGAATTCTAGATGAAAAATGGTGTTGCCGGCTCTATCTGATATCATCGCAATATGACAGTTCATCCATCAAAATATTCTCATATATACAGGGAGTGTGCTTGTAGCCTTTTTATGCGCAATTATTTTTGCACCCAAAATAAAAAAGAGAAGGTGTGTTATAACTTATTATGATAAATCTTAATTTGGTCTGTCGTATTTAATTTTACGACATTTCTAGCATAAAGCAATCTATTTTTTTTTTCGTGTGGTTTAGTTTCCCTACAGCTATCTTCAAGTTTCAATTTCCATTTTTTAAGTTCTACTATTTATTCATGACGTCGTATTTGAAATTCTTATAGAATATGATAATGTCACCTTAATTAATATTGATGAAAATCTAGGTGCGGTGATCAAACCACTACAATAGAGTGTATTGAATATAAAATATATTATTATTAACTATTAAGAAATTGAACTATATTTTGTTGCAGGCGGATAGAACAAAACAAGATAACCAGAATACGAGCCGGAAGTTTTGAAAACATGCACAGGCTTAGAAGAATGTAAGCAAATAATAAATTAATTCTCGTTCGTTTAAGTATCCAGATACGTGTAGAAGATGTATCTGTGAAAACTTTTGATAAAGTCAATAAAGTATCCAATAAAATATGGAAAAAGTAACGTTTATAATTCTAAGTAATGAACACAGTTATGCAATTTAAACATGAATTTTATTGTATTTATTGAACCTTATGACCATAAAAGCGATTAATGGCATGGTTGCAACAATATGGAGAACATACCGTTTACATATATCAGACACATTCTTTAGAAAACATGATTTCTGTTTAGTACATGTCTTAGTGACTTTGAACTCAGATTGTGATTAGGTTACCAACCACTTTCATTGGTTATTACTGGTTAGGTATCCAGGAAAGTCATTTAGGTGGATCGAACCAAAGAAGTGGAAAAAAATCGGCGTAAAAACAGAAAAAACAACAACAAGCAAACCAACTTTTAAAATAGTATAAATTAATATTTGGTACATAATATTATGCGTGAATGTGTTTTATCATTTACTTTTTTCATCTTTAAAGGACCTTTGACCTTTGACCATTGACCTTGACCTATGACACATCTCTGCGCATTGGTAATCTAAATTATCCTCTGTCATTTTCTTTACTCTCTGTTTTGCAGTTTATTGACGCACATAAACTTCTTTATACCATGAATTTTTCACTAAATGGTGTCTGTTTAAATGGATGATACTTATAAAAATTCCAGACTCATTTTCCCCTTGTGTACTCAATTTCTTCGCTACAAGAGCAGCAGTTAGAATGAAATTCTAAATTGACATATTGGGAAATGAAGCCTTACTTAACTCAATAGATTCTGGCAAATTGGCCACAAAAATGTCATTTCGAAAAGCTTTATCCTCAAAAAGAGGCGCGCCTAATAGAATCAACTTGATTCAATGCGCAAATAATCAAATCAACTTTGTCATGGGCAAATTTCTTATCTTCCAAGTGGATAAATGCTTGTCGGAACGAAAAAAATCGTTCATCAGCAAAATCTTGAAATGGACAATGCCCAGTTATAGTGTTTCAGACGTAAATTTAGTTGTCTTTCCAAAGTCTCGAATTCAAATTTAAAGCCATTGTTATATTAAAAGAACATAAAAAGCGCATATCTGTAATTTCTAATTGATTAGATATAACAAAAAGTTATAGACATTTTACTAAAGAGAGTGTATTCTCTATAATACAAATATAGTTCTCGATTGGGATTTCTTTTGAATAGAAACTTATTCGTATTTGATAATGAAGGAAACTTTGAATTGAGAATTATATGATTTAAAAGAACAGTTACATGTATTGATATATTGTGAATAGCTATAATTAAGGCTTCTGAACAGCAAAATGAATACCAATTTCTTAGATAATCTTTATATTTCCGAGTACACGCATATACATATACATACTAGATTTACGACTTTACCACATATAATTACCTCTGAATTACCTGTATCCATATTAATTACCTATAATTACTGCCATAATGTTTTGAGTGTTTTCATTTTTCTTTTCAGTGATATAAGTAATAATGAAATCGTGGTTATAGATTCTGAAGCATTTGCAGGCCTTTCATCTTTAAATACGTTGTAAGTACTTGTATAGATCTAGTTTATGTTCTCTCATTTATACACCAACTAGAATATTTTATCTTTCTTCCGGGCGAATAATTATTGGGATTGATATTGCCATATGACTCAATGGAGTCATTTCATACTCTAAACTTATGAATTTATGTCCCTGACTCGTTTCCGTACTTTTTCCTATCATTTAAAATCCAACGAATTATAAATACATTGTGTCATTAATTGCTGTTAATTCTTCAACAAAACAAGTTGTGTTTTCAATAGCAAGATGTACTTAAACTTTGCCGAACAACACTTCGCTGATATAGATATATACATGTTTTTTGTGTTTCTTTCTTGATAATAATGTTGTTGTTTTTTGTTGTTGTTTTAGGGTTATCTATGGAAATAAGATAACAGAACTTCCACTAGGTGTATTTGACGGCTTATCTTCTCTGCAGCTTTTGTAAGTAACGTAAATAACTCTGTAACGTATGTTACCATATACTAAAATAATATTGTATTCATATACTAGATTTGAGTTATATGCGTGTAATAATATGATTTTCAATTAATTATTACCATGAATTTCTTTGTGAACACTGATGAACGAACATTGATAAAAATAACTTTTTGATACCCCTCCCCAACAACAACAACAATAGTTTTGATGGGCTTTACAGAAGATGGCCATTTTGCTATATTAATTCTAACCTTCTATAACACTACATACTTTATTCATTTCTTGTTGTATTTTTTCCTCCAGATTATTAAATAGAAACAGAATCTCGTGTGTACCTGTAGAAACATTCAAAGATTTGACAAGCCTTAATTTGCTGTAAGTAAAACCTTTTCTTATAACATAAAAAGTTATTTGAATTTTAACATATGACTTTTAGCTTGATTGTGTAGAAAGTTTTGACCCTATCAGAACCTCTCGCCGTGTCCGCTTCTGGGATTTCAGATCATTCGCTCTCCCTGTTTTTGCCAGAATAGTTATTCTCATTGTGAAAAAATGGCAAAAAAAATTGCAAAGCATTGCTCAAATCGAGCTAAGAAAAACACAATTTTTAGTTTATTTCCAAGTTTATTTTTCATGTTGTCTTTGTATATCTTTTTGTTTAAATACCCCCATTTTAATTATGTACGAACTTCAAATTTTATGTTTGTTAGGCTTTTGGACCTTGGTGAAGTTTCTTTAAGTTAGAAGGTAGACACTTTAAATATCAGGTCACCACTATGAAATTTCAACATGTATAATTTATATATAAAAGGCTTTCATGATATGGATTAGCTATTTTCTCAATGTGCCATATTATATTTACATCTTTGGATTTATTAACCAGTTTCAGGAGAATTACATCTTTGGGTTGATTAACTCGTTTCATGCGAAAATGAAGAGTACTGATCTAAATAAGTTACCGAATTAATGAGATACATTTGAATAAATTTCAACAATCAGCATAAACTCTAATTTTTTTAACATTTAGATTTTGTTTCGCATATTTCCGCGTTGTAAAACTCGGTATGTTTAGACAAGAAATACACATGAACGTAAGAAAGTGTAAATGGTTTCTATAACTGTTTACATCTTTATTTACTTTCGTAGAAAAACCTGCACATAGAATCCGTTGAGTGATGTTACAATGTTTATTATTTGACATATTCTTGGTGTTTTTTCACAGCGTTTTTAAATAAACAATTTCCAGATGTTCCTAGCGCCGCGGCCTCTCTTTCATAGCGCTTGTTTTAATTTGAAACGTTTCTAGAATTACTATCTGCAGAGAACATCGGGAATTATGTTACCAAATACCAAGAAAATTTCTTTGCTTTCCAACGATAGAACCTGAACCCAGACACCTGCAATAATCAAAAGCTCGGAGTGTTTTTAAACATATTTTCAATTTTAAAGTGATAAAATAAAATCATA
The DNA here is from genome assembly GCF_026571515.1 of Ruditapes philippinarum. Taxonomy (NCBI): domain Eukaryota; kingdom Metazoa; phylum Mollusca; class Bivalvia; order Venerida; family Veneridae; genus Ruditapes; species Ruditapes philippinarum. The sequence goes on along the minus strand of NW_026854709.1, from coordinate 152,888 downwards.
AACTTAAAGACCTTTCAGTCCTTCTCAATAATAAAAGCAATCGTAAATATACTGAAGAAAGAAAACCTGATAAGAGGCAGGAATGTTGCCAAGATATGCCAATGAAAATATCAACATATTTGTAATCGTAAAAAACTTTTCATTCAATAGACAGCGGTGATAATTTTGATTTTTGCAGAAAGGTTCGAGGAAGCATGTCAATTGAAAAATTATCTTCTCAATGTTTTAAAAGTTACAGTGATTACACCCAATCTTCATAGGTTTCATTTAATGGACGACATTCCTTAAATTATTAAAGGGGCATGCCCAATTTTTAATTTTGAATTATCGATTAAATCAATATTAATTAATAAGATGTTCGATATTATAAGCAACCAATGTGGATCAGGTCCGTGGTGTAGTGGCAACGCGCTGGACTAGTAATTCATGGGTCGTAGGTTGAAACACCCCTTCCCCCATTAACAGTATCAAACTCGAGGTCACGCGCACCTGTCTTCTAAACTACATATTATGGAAGAGGACAACATTACTATTGTATCTAATCACTACCCCAAAAATAACCACGCCTCTTCGGGGGCGTTGCAAATACGGGCAACCAAAAAATTTGTCAGTAAATAAACAAAACGAAAAAAAAATAAATAAACAATCAAAGAATAGTATTTACAGATATTATTGTCGCTGTGTCTCAAAAGGTTATGCAGTTGACAAAAAAATATATCAGATTTTAGTATTGACAAATTGAATGGAATTTATTAAAATACAGTTCCGTTTTTATCTGACCATGGTATACGAAAGTAGGAAATGGTTTGAACAATTGTACGATATGAATAATGTGTGTAAACAATACTATAAGGGTTGGTGGAGTGGTATGTACTAGCAATTAGAAACAATAGTGGGCGGAGAACACTTACTTTGTAGTTAAACAATGGTATTGATGATGCATTTGTAAAAAATTAGGTTACAGTCCTGTTCAAAAATATCACTTAAATATTTGTTGCTGTTTTTTTTAAAGATTCCTCAGTCTTTGATTTAAAGTGTATATGCCTGCATCATCATCATCATCGATATAATTATAATTATCATCATCATCATCATCATCACAATTATCATCATCATCACAATTATCATCATCATCACAATTATCATCATCAACATCATCATCATCATTATCTTTTTTTTTCGAATTCCTATTATACGCCCCTTTTCTTCTTTATTGTTTCTTTATTGTTTTATTTTCAGTACCATATTGTAAGATTCATTCTTTTTTGTTCAAATCTTTATTCTTTTTTAATCTATATGATGTACATTTTCTTTTTCTTTTTCAGGTCTTTATATGACAACAAAATAGAATCACTGGCAAACGATACATTCTCCCCACTGGTTAATTTACAGACACTGTAAGTTTAATCTTCAGCTAATTGCTAGAAATGAAAGTAAGGGAAATAACTCTTACACTACTTTTCATAAAAGTTTTTCTTAGTTGATTCAAATTTTCTTTCATCATTATATAGCGGTATCACTTCAACTTTTATTTGATCACATTTGTATCATGCCTTAAAGTAAAGAAACGTGGTTTTTAATTTTTATTTATTTTTTTAAATTTTTTGTTAATACAGACAGTTAATAATCATCGTAATCGTGCCTATCTCTTAAGGATGAGAGTTAGCATTTTTTTATATTTAATTACCTGACGTTTTAACAAGGATTCTTTTAGCATGTATTGTAGACTTAATGCTACATGATAAGCATCACCTTTTCGTTGAAAAAACAACATTTTGTTACCGCTACGCCCTCGTGATATAATTCCTCGCATCCGAACTCCAATCAGTGATGTTATTGAGCGACAAAATCACTGTTTGGGATATATTATTTCTTAAGTAACGTTATATTGTGCCTTAGAAACAAATAAATTTTCCCTCCTTAGGAAGGACATATATGTATATGAGTTTAATAACGTTTGAATAATGATTTTAGAGTATATTAAATGTTTATCACCTGTAGAAAGTAGCGCCAAAAAGTGAAATTATTTATCATAAAAGTAGCAAAATGTAAACTAGAGTAGTTTTTCGACTTCCATACAAAATACTAAATCCCTATACTATAGTAACAGCCATTGCCAGATGGCAACAGAAGCTAAAGATGGTTCAGATCTTTGGCCAAAGAGTAACTTTTTAGACACTTCAACATGATGAAAAAATAAAAAAAAAATTAAAAACTAAAAATAATAACATATCTTGGGCGAAATGGGCTTTGAACTTGTTCGTATACGTGTATTTCAGGCATCTTGGTCGTAACCCGTTCATCTGTGACTGTAACCTAGCCTGGCTGTCGGACTACCTGGAAACAAACCCCATCGAGACCAGCGGTGCCCGCTGTGTCCGACCTAAGAGAATGGAGCGGAAAAAGATTAGTGGCACAAAATCTTCAAAGTTCAAATGTAAAGGTGATTTTAATTTTATGCATGCTAGATGTTGTGACAACTAATTTGGGTATTTTGTATAATTTTATTTTCATTTTTATTTATTTCTTAAATGTTCATATTTTATATTTTCTTTATTATTTGACGAATGTTAGATATTTGTTCTATTTGCTTACCAAACATTGTATTGAATGAGTTATATAAAGTTGGATATTCAAAATTGAGAACAATTTTTTCCATGCATGTGTTTGTATATAATTTTATTGTACAGTTATATACAATAAATTACTAAATTTTACACTTTATTTTGTAGCTTGTAAATATGTATATCCCTGGAATGAACATATCAATATTTTAATAATTTATTTAAAATAAACGAGAATGGCTTGATAATAATATTTCTTTAATTAACTGTTTATAAAATCATTCTACTATTGTATTATTCAATGCTTTGTATGAAGAAAGTATTCACTTTACATTATTGCCATCTTATTTTATGGAATTTATTATGTTGCATGAGTCAATTGTTATCCCTAGCATGCAAGTTCATTATATCTAATACAATTATACCTTGATTTTGGTATATCATGATATAAAAAGTTTGTAAAGAAACATTGGTTTTAAATATCTTAAATTCATTATTCATAATATACATGTATATTAAATTTATATTTAGAAATATTATTATTATTGTCATTATGATTATTCAGGTACGGAGGAATATCGAACCAGGAACGCCGGAAGCTGCACCATTGACAACACGTGTCCACTGAAGTGTGACTGTTCCGGTACCATGGTTGACTGCTCATCGCGGCGTCTGACGTCAGTGCCCACAAACCTACCGTCATACATCACGCAACTGTAAGTGAAATGATTATTACATAATATAAGACACTTTTTTGAGATTCAAAAGAAAAATATAGCGAGGACTGTTTTCCTCCTTATAATAACTGTCTGTACAACATTATAATAATATCTTTATTTAGAGAAGGTTAAATTAGTTTACAAACTTTTTACAAAAAGAGAACACGTATACTTATTTTATTTTCAGTATGACCCTCTGATTTGAACAAGAATACAGTTATTATAAAAAAGATAAAAAAATGTATAAAGTATTCTGAAATCTTAAATATACCTATTTCTCAATTGCAGGAACCTTAAAGATAATCAAATATCTAAATTATCCCAGGAGGACTTTAGCGAACTACCAAATTTACAAATTCTGTAAGTATAAAATTATGTTTTCAAATCAAGTTTAGTACATGACTTTTAATAGTTATATAAACTTAGATTGTTTGAATGCAGAAATTCAATCTAGAGGATAGATAGATTTAACAGAATAAACCTTAATATTTTTGCAATGTAGAGATACTTTCATTGACATTTCTTTTTTTCTAGTTAGGGAATTATTTATTCACATTTATACCATTTCAGAGATTTGAGCGATAATCTTCTGGAAATTATTGAAGACAACACATTTGGTACTTTAGAAAAACTTGTTGAATTGTAAGTAACATCATTTTTTAAGTCTCGGGTAAAACTGTATTTTCAGGAACCACTCATTAAAAAAAGTAAATTTGATACCTGTTTTGTTTTAAAGGCACATTATAACTAAGAAATATATATTGTTTTAAGTTCTTTGAAGATGCCAAACATGTGTTTAATAATGTTTAAATAATAGATTAAAAGCATGTTAAATATTTTACAACTGAAAAAGGTGCGCCAAACATGCAACTTCCATACAAAATACTAATGCACTATAATTCAGCCAATTGACAACATAGCTATAGATGCTATTGCGTATAATTTTGGACTCTGTTACGATATAGGAAAAATAATCAGTTTTTGAGAAATAAAAATGACATCATTCCTGAGACATAATGATCCTGTAAGATATAATGTTGAAAAATATGTCATCGTGCAATAAGTTTCTAATGACTATAATTACTATTAGCATAAAGTTAAAATATCATCACATTATGAAATACCATGTAAAGTATTAATAAATTGCAATAATGCCATGTCATTCATATACGTATTTGATTACTCTGAACGCATTGCAACTATTTTGGTGATCAACAATTTGTTTTATGTGTATGTAATCAATAATAATTATTGACTGATTTATTACAATTATTTATTGTATCATACTTATTCTTTAAAGAAATCTGGCCAATAACAGACTGGATAAGGTATCAGGAAGAATGATGGTGGGTTTGACAGGAGTTCATCACATGTAAGACATAATGTTATTTTAGGTTACATAAATGGAACAAAAAGAAAAAGAAAAATGCTGGTTGCGTTTGTACAAAAAAAAACGTGTCATACACTAAACACGCCTTATGAATTTCAATTTTGATTTTCCATTTTCTTGTAGAATTAATAAGTAATCATAATTCCACAAATAAAGACTCAATTCAGAAAATAACATTGAAATAAAAACGTTATTAATCACTTTGTATAATTTTTAGCAATTTTTACCAATTTGTCAGAATTTATTCCGATCAACTTCGGCTATAGATAAAAGAATCGTTCATACGTTTTCTTCATTTTCTTTTTAAAAAAAAGCACGATAAAAGAAATCATAAAGCTTTCATTTCTTTCATTTCCAGTTCATTGACCAGTAACCGATTGACGTGTTTAAGTAATACAACTTTCAAAGATACCGTCAATCTAAGAAAACTGTAAGTAACTTATTATCTTTTCACGTCATCTTGATATAGTAGATCTTAACTCTTAGTTGTTTCGCATATAAAAAAAAAAATGAAATGATATCTGTTTTTCATTTCATTTTAGCTTCTAACATACAATTTTAAAATGTCATGATTTTGTTATAGGTGCATTGAAGTGCACATGTCTGTTTAGCGTTATTTTGTGAGTCTATGAAATACCACATATTTTCAAAAAAGGAGATAAAATCTTTTGTTAAAAAATATTTGCAGACGATATTTCAGGAATAAACAGTTTCGTTTTATTAATGGCAGATGATAAAGTGAAATTCGTACGCAGGAAATTACATAATTGCTCTCGATATCGTATCTTCGGTTTCTTTTAAATTTCCTATAATAAGATCTAATCATTATAGAATAAATATAAACAATATCTCACGGTTTTTGTAGCCGATAAGCGCAATTTTCTAAAAATAGAAAAAAATGGTGTACTTGATTGGTAAATTAGAATGGAATATGTTCTACAGACACAAGAAAGAGATATGAAACGACCTTATCAGATAATATTCGTGCACACCTGATTTTTAATATATCTGTTTCAGAGATCTTTTCGGAAACCAGATAGGCTGTATTCAAGAGGGTGCATTTGACAGAACAACGGAACTTTCATCATTGTAAGAATTGACTTGTATTTAAAACAAACTGTAAAAAATTTGATACCGATCATATCGAAAACAGCCGGCACAGAATGATTTTATTTAACGCAAATCAGAGAAAAGCATATTGAATTCTACAGAACAGAATCATTACAACTACATACAATAATTATTTACTTGATGGTTCAACGATCTGAAGCCAAATGTTTAGACGTGTGTGTGTGTTTTTTTTCTCTTTCCCAATGCCCAGTTAGTTAATATGACATATTGGGTTATTTTTACTGTTATGAAACACATGTTATTTATACAGTCTTGAACTACATATTGTTTGTCCATACTTTGGCAAACAGCAGTGACAATGGGTTTGATATGAAGACACAATTTTACTAACGATCATTGGGTTACATGAATGACATGTAATTAACTGAATCTACTTTCTATGAAAATTGTATTTTAATATTTCATTTTACGTGTACATCATTGTAAAATACGTTTGACCAATTTACTTCCTTGCAGGAATCTCATGTCCAACCCATTCTCGTGTAATTGTCATCTTAAATGGTTTTCAAAATGGTTGTCAACACACGATGTTCTTGTTGGAAGCCTCACGTGCTATTTCCCGCGCAAAGTGCGCGATACGCCATTCCTGGACGTTGATACGGAAGAAATGATATGTGAAGGTGAGTTTGATTGAAATATTTATTTATAGAACAAGTTTGATTCAAATATTGTTAGTCCCCTACCGGTTTACCGGAGGGGACTTTAGGTTTACCCTCCGTCCGTCTGTCCGTCTGTCTGTCTGTCTGTCCGTCCGTCAGTCCGTCCGTCCGTCCGTCCGTCTGTCCGTCCGTCAGTCCGTCCGTCCACAAAACTGGATCCCGTGATAACGCAAAAAGTACTGAAAATATTTTAATGAAACTTGATATATGGATAGATGGCAGTATGGAGATTATGCACGTCTTTTTCTTTTCTTCCTATGTTGAAAATTCTGGTTGCTATGGCAACAAATAGACGGAAAATATGGCAAATTTTACACATAACCTGGATCCCGCGATAACGCAAAAAGTACTGAAAATATTTTTATGAAACTTGATATATGGATAGATGGCAGTATGGAGATTATGCACGTCTTTTTTCTTTTCTTCCTATGTTGAAAATTCTGGTTGCTATGGCAACAAATAGACTGAAAATATGGCAAACTTTTACACATAACCTGGATCCAGTGATAACACAAAAAGTACTGAAAATATGTTTATTAAAACTTGACATATGGGTAGATGGCAGTATGGAAATTATGCACACTCTTTTCTTATCTTCCTATGTTGAAAATTCTGGTTGCTATGGCAACAAATAGACTGAAATTTCACAGATTTCTGATTCTAGTTTTTAAGTTTTTTCTCTATAAGTTCTTTATTTCTTAAGGTATTTTCTTCAAACTTTAAATATAAGTTGCTTGTCATCAACCACATCATTATGTGACCAGGTTTACAACTCTAGCACAAAAATTTATCAGGAATTACCTCCCTTGAACTTAAAATTTTCATGAAAAAACATTGTTTTTTTAATAACTTCTTTTTCTGAATGTATCTACTTCAAACTTCATATAAATGTTTCATATTTATCACTCAACATTTGTGAGTGTTCAAATACTCTAGCAAGACGATTTCCAGGAATTATGGCCCCTTTTGAAACTTAGACTTTTTTTTGAGAAAATTGGTATTTTTTTTACTCCAACTTCTCAATCATGATAGGATTTTAAAAGATGTTATATTTTGATAACAGGGATGTTTAAAAAAATAACTTTAGAGTGTCCTTCAGTCTGTCTGTCTGTACATAAAAACTGTTTCCTGGTGATCACTTTTAAAGAACTTTTTCAACAAATTAGGAACCTTAGTGAATGGCCAATGGCCCTTCAAAATGTTGCTTAGGCTCTTACCGGTAGGGGACTTATGGATTGCTTGCAATACTATGATAATTGCTTGTTTACTTATAGAACAATAATAATCGAATACTATGTCACTGAAAAATACGTTGTTTAAATATACGAAAAGAAAATTTCAATGTATTATTTTTCATTCCAAATATTTTACGACTATTCTTACTCGATACTTAAAATCTTCTGGTGAAATTAGATTATTGTTTGGTGTTTTTTACTCAAAGCAAAGTGCAGTGTACTTAGCTACCGTCGAGCAAATTGGTTGTGTCTGCAGTTTTATGGAAACAGTTTGATTTAGTACCGTATGCTGTTGTTTCTTTCCTGTGATATTAATTGACGTTTTTATTATGTTTCAGAGAATAACGAAATTGGGTGTAATGTCGGAATCCCGCCATGCTGCTCCGATCAACCTGCAGGGGGTAAAAATAAAACTGTTACATCCATTTTTTAAGGCATACGACATCTTAAGTACCAAATGATTATTGTTTTTCAAAATGTGTACTGAAATTTGAACAATGATGCTGAATATTGCGTTTTTTCAACGGAACCCAAGATTGTTTGTATATATAAATTGCAATGATTAAGCTATTTAGCGTCTATTTAAACAGACTCTTCGACAAAATTTACAAATTTACGACGATATTTGACATAAAATAAAATCAGTTGTGACATTCTACAAATTTTCCAATTCTATAAAATGTCGGATTCGATTGACTGTCATATTCCATGAGATGTTTTTCGACGAAATGTCTTGGGAGCATAAAGTACGCGCGTATGTTAAAAACTTTTGAAAAAATATTAGAAAATTATATTGTACATAGTGTGAAACTTTTTAGGAATGCTTTTGTTTACTTTTAAGATGTTTGAATCGGGCTTATATAGTTTAAATATTTTAATTTATCTTTGTAAAGAAATACGTTCACATTTTTTGCAGACTTGATCCAGAGAAACTGTGATCCTCGGGTACATTGTCCGGACAAATGTACATGTACTGGTACAGTTGTAAGGTGCAGTAGAAAGGATCTGAAAACAATACCGAAAGGCATTCCACTAGACACAACTGAACTGTAAGTTTTAGAACATTTCGAGTTTAAATATTTACATTTAAACTCACTATAAGTATGATATTAATATTTAATATTTAAAAGTTTATCTTCATTTTGAAAATAAAGCCAAAGAAAACACAAATACACCCCCCCCTAAAAAAAATGAATAAGTAAAAATAGATAAATAAAAAGACAAACAAAGCAAAACAAAACAACGAATTTCAAAAATAATTTCTACTCATCAAATACTAGAAGCTTGTTGATGATTATTTTTTATATCTTGTATAATGATGAATGCATTTTGTTTTCACTACCACATTTGTCTGAAAATGTTGCAATCGCTTTTTCTAGTTGTTTTGCATACATGTATACTTTTTGATCGTTGTTCAGATACTGGTGAAATCTGTGTTTTCACTCTGGCATTGTCTGAAAATGTTGCAATCGCTTTTTGTAGTTGCTTTGTATACATGTACAATTTCTTTGTTCAGATACCTTGATGACAATGGTATAGAGGAAGTAGAAAGCACCTCAGACGATATAGTCAGTGAAATAGGCAGACTTACACGTCTTACAAGACTGTAAGAGAAGTTTATTTTATACCAACTGCGTACCAAATAAATACTTGATACACAATGATTTGTAATTCAGAAATAATTTGAAATTTTGTCAAAGTTACACTTACCACTTTGAATAATATTATCTTAGAATATATCTTTAAACTATATTAAACTTATGACATTTCCAGCACTATCTGATAAACAATATTGTGAAAGATTACATAAAAATATCATTCTCGTGAATCCGACAACGAAACATCGGCATGGTGTAGAAATAAGACATACGATTTTGATATCATTATAAAATTATATAAAAAACTGAATATATATGATTTTTGTGCGATTTTTACTAATTAACGGCATAAACAGGCCTGTCAAAATGGAATGAATATTCCGACAGCTGGGCTTGTTTTATAATTGATGCATTTCTCAAATGTTCTTATTTGTTGTAATATTCGACAATGATTTTTGCAGGGATCTGAGCAACAACCGAATTATGAGCCTGCCTCCGAAATTGTTTGCTAATTTGACGCATCTGTCAACGCTGTAAGTACCTGTCACATTTCTGCAGAATTAAGCGGGGGTTTGTTAGTTAAATATTTGCAGTGTTTAGTGGTTTCCCACATGTATTTTTGCGTTTGTTTGCTCGTTACTCTGGTGCCAATTATGCCATCTCTGCTGTCATTTATACCACATTGCAATATGATGATCTCTGAAAGATGAAAAAACAAACTATTGAATAAAAGATTTCAAATGCTTTAATTTCTAAAAAAAGAGAACTTTTGATTGTGTGTGTTCGATTAGTTTCTGTTTTTTAGCTCACCTGACCACGAAGTGGTCATGGTGAGGTATAGTGATGGGGCTATGTCCGGCGTCCGTCGTCGTGCGTTGTGCGTCGTGCGTCGTGCGTTGTGCGTCGTTCGTCGTCAACAATTGGGTTGTTAACAGTCTAGCAGTCACAGTTTTGATTGGATCATCATCAAACTTTGTCAGAATGTTTGTCTCAATGAAATACATATCGAGTTCGAAGATGGGTTATCTCGGGTCAAAAACTAGGTCACAGGAGCTAAAAATAGAAAAAGCTTGTTAACACTCTAGAGGCTGCAGTTTTCATACAAATATTCTGGAAATTTGTCAGGAAGGTTGTTTTTATGATATCTAGGTCAAGTTTGAAGATGGGTCATCTCCGGTCAAAAACTAGGTCACGAGCTAAAAATAGAAAAAGCTTGTTAACAGTCTAGCAGTCACAGTTTTGATTGGATCATCATCAAACTTTGTCAGAATGTTTGTCTCAATGAAATACAGATCGAGTTCGAAGATGGGTTATCTCGGGTCAAAAACTAGGTCACAGGAGCTAAAAATAGAAAAAGCTTGTTAACACTCTAGAGGCTGCAGTTTTCATACAAATATTCTGGAAATTTGTCAGGAAGGTTGTTTTTATGATATCTAGGTCAAGTTTGAAGATGGGTCATCTCCGGTCAAAAACTAGGTCACGAGCTAAAAATAGAAAAAGCTTGTTAACAGTCTAGCAGTCACAGTTTTGATTGGATCATCATCAAACTTTGTCAGAATGTTTTGTCTCAATGAAATACAGATCGAGTTCGAAGATGGGTTATCTCGGGTCAAAAACTAGGTCACAGGAGCTAAAAATAGAAAAAGCTTGTTAACACTCTAGAGGCTGCAGTTTTCATACAAATATTCTGGAAATTTGGTCAGGAAGGTTGTTTTAATGATATCTAGGTCAAGTTCGAAGATGGGTCATCTCCGGTCAAAAAACTAGGTCACAGGAGCTAAAAATAGAAAAGCTTGTTAACACTCTAGTGGCTGCAGTTTTCATCCAAATATTTTGGAAATTTGTCAGGAAGGTTGTTTTGATGATATCTAGGTCAAGTTCGAAGATGGGTCATCTCCGGTCAAAAACTAGGTCACAGGAGCTAAAAATAGAAAAAGCTTGTTAACACTCTAGTGGCCGCAGTTTTCATCACCAAATATTCTGGAAATTTGTCAGGAAAGTTGTTTTGATGGTTTCTAGGTCAAGTTCAAAGATGGGTCATCTCTGGTCAAAAACTAGGTCACAGGAGCTAAAAATAGAAAAAGCTTGTTAACACTCTATAGGCTGCAGTTTTTATCCAAATATTCTGGAAATTTGTCAGGAAGGTTGTTTAGATGATATCTAGGTCAAGTTTGAAGATGGATCATGTCTGGTCAAAAACTAGGTCACAGGAGCTAAAAATAGAAAAAGCTTGTTAACACTCTAGTGGCTGCAATTTTCATCCAAATATTTTGGAAATTTGTCAGGAAGGTTGTTTTTGATTTTATCTAGGTCAAGTTCGAAGATGGGTCATGTCTGGTCAAAAACTAGGTCACAGGAGCTAAAAATAGAAAAAGCTTGTTATCACTCTATAGGCTGCAGTTTTCATCCAAATATTCTGGAAATTTGTCAGGAAGGTTGTTTTGATGATATCTAGGTCAAGTTCGAAGATGGGTCATCTCTGGTCAAAAACCAGGTCACGAGCTAAAAATAGAAAAAGCTTGTTAACACTCTAGTGGCTGCAGTTTTCATCCAAATATTCTGGAAATTTGTCAGGAAGGTTGCTTAGATAATATCTAGGTCAAGTTCGAAGATGGGTCATCTCCGGTCAAAAACTAGGTCACAGGAGCTAAAAATAGAAAAAGTTTGTTAACACTCTAGTGGCTGCAGTTTTCATCCAAATATTCTTGAAATTTGTCAGGAAGGTTGTTTTGATGATATCTAGGTCAAGTTTGAAGATGGGTAATGTCCGGTCAAAAACTAGGTCACAGGAGCTTAAAATAGAAAAAGCTTGTTAACACTCTAGTGGCTGCAGTTCTCATCCAAATATTCTGGAAATTTGTCAGGAAGGTTGTTTTGATGATATCTAGGTCAAGTTGGAAGATGGGTCATGTCCGGTCAAAAACTAGGTCACAGGTGCTAAAAATAGAAAAAGCTTGTTAACACTCTAGTGGCTGCAGTTTTCATCCAAATATTTTGGAAATTTGTCAGGAAGGTTGTTTTGATGATTTTCAGGTCAAGTTCGAAGATGGGTTATCACCGGTCAAAAACTAGGTCACAGGAGCTAAAAATAGAAAAAGCTTGTTAACACTCTAGTGGCTGCAGTTTTGATTAAAATATTCTGGAAATTTGTCAGGAAGGTTGTTTTAATGATTTCTAGGTCAAGTTCGAAGATGGGTCATGTCTGGTCAAAAATAGGTCACAGGAGCTAAAAATAGAAAAAGCTTGTTAACACTCTAATGGTTGCAGTTTTCATCCAAACATTCTGGAAATTTGTCAGAAAAAGTTTTGTTTTTGATGATTTCTAGGTCAAGTTCGAAGATGGGTCATCTCAGGTCAAAAAACTAGGTCACAGGAGCTAAAAATAGAAAAAGCTTGTTAACACTCTAATGGCTGCAGTTTTCATCTAAATGTTCTGGAAATTTGTCAAGAAGGTTGTTTTGATGATATCTAAGTCAAGTTCGAAGATGGGTCATCTCCGTCAAAAACTAGGTCACAGGAGCTAAAAATAGAAAAGCTTGTTAACACATTAGGGGCTGCAGTTTTCATCCAAATATTCTTGAAATTTGTCAGGAAGGTTGTTTTGATGATGTCTAGGTCAAGTTCGAAGATGGGTTATCTCCGGTCAAAAAAACTAGGTCACAGGAGCTAAACATAGAAAAAGCTTGTTAACACTCTAGTGGCTGCAGTATTGATTCAAATATTCTGGAAATTTGTCAGGAAGGTTGTTTTTGATGATTTCTAGGTCAAGTTCGAAGATGGGCCATCTCAGGTCAAAACTAGGTCACAGGAGTTAAAAATAGAAAAGCTTGTTTACACTCTAGTGGCTGCAGTTTTTATTCAAATATTCAGGAAATTTGTCAAGAATGTTTGTTTTGATGTTTTCTGGGTCAAGTGCTTAGATTGGTCATGTCTGGTCAAAAAACTAGGTCACAGGAGCTAAAAAATGGAAAAATCTTTTTAACACTCTAGTGGCTGCAGTTTTGATCCAAATTTCCTGGTAAATTGGTCAGGAAGGTTGTTTTGATGATTTCTAGGTCAAGTTTGAATATGGGTCGTGTCCAGTCAAAAATTAGGTCACATTGCCCAAATATGGAAAAATCTTTATAACACACTAGAGGTCACATGTTTGACTCAGTCGCATCAAACTTGGTCATGATGCTTGTTTAAGACATTGCTTGAATGCGGTTGTGTCAGGTGAGCGATCCAGGGCCATCATGGCCCTCTTGTTTTTGTTGTTTGTTTTGGTTTTAGCTATTGTAGATGAAAAAGATAACGTTTTTCTTTTTACTTTATTCATGAAACGAGACATTTACACCAATGTCTTATGTAAGATATGTTTCTTACGTAACACATCGCGTTCCTATTCACGTGACATGTATTACTACAGTGCATAAAATATCATTTTTTGGCATTTTTTGCTTTCCCTAGTTAGTTAGCATGGAAAATGGGAACAATTTTCATTGTAAATTGTTATGTCACGAGATAATTTCTTTCCCATTAATCTTTGCTCTAAGAATTCAAGGAGGGCACAACACGACGCCATACGTAAATTTCTAGCTTTACGCTGATGCTATCAATTATGTCTGAAATATAGTAATTTGTCAGTTAATGTGGGCAGGAATCGTTTAAGAGACAAAGAGTCTAGAGTAATACTTTAATATATACATGTAGAAATAAAATATCGTCATTGTCTAGCGTATGTCAGTACAAGTATTTTTAAACTATGACACAATTTTTATAATGTGAAGGTGTTGTATAGCCTGCAGGAGTTTGATTAACAATAAAACAAAACGAAACATTCCCCCCCCCCCCAAAAAAAAAGAAGAAAAAAGAGAAAATAAAAACATAAATAAATAAATAAATAAATAAATAAATAGATAAATAAATAAATAAATAAATAAATAAATAAATAAATAAAAAGAAATAATAAAAAAAATAATAATATTCAAACACTGCAAATTATTTGTATACAAGGATGGGGCTAAATGTCAAATGTAGCTAAACATTATTCAAGAATATATTTAGCAATCAAGTTTTATTAGAAAGAACACGTTTATTAACATTATTTATTTAATGACAGTAAACTAAAATATAATCATTATTTAGCAATAAAGTTTCAACTACACGTATTATTTCTTTGCAGGATCATGAGTTATAACAAACTTCAATGCGTGGCAGATACCTCATTTAGTGGCTTAAATGAACTCAGAATATTGTAAGTACAAGCACCAATGATTAATTTTCTATGTTACCAAACTTCCGCCTGACCAGCCTCTATACTGTTGGCCTACTTTTATATTCAAGTTCATAAATTTTACAATGGACAGTTCGGATTTCAAATTTGAACAAGTCTTTGGTTTGATTTGTTATCATTTCTGGTGAAAACAACTGGAGAAAAACTTTTCTATCAAACGTAGTGTGTTTCATTTATTTGTTTAAATATATGTATTTAAGCTCGGTTGTGAACAAGTACTTGCAACTTATATTAATCATTATTGAGTCCGCTCCTTGGAACCATACAGCAGTAGTGTCATATGAAGAAACATGGGCGTGACCAGATTAGGGCTGGAACCCATAATTCCTTGGTTGAGAGGCAGACACCTTAACCACTTGACCACCGCTCCCATTGTTTCATTTATGAGTTCTATCATTCAAAGAAATTGTGTAAACATTTTTATACCAGTATAAAGAATATGTCAATGTTTTAAACTTAAAGAAATATTCTTTAAAAAAAAATAAATAAACATTGTGCGGTTACATCTTTTGTCTTCGTCTGCAGGTCTCTACATGGGAATAACATGTCTTCTATTCCATTCGGCACTTTTGATGATTTAACTTCCTTAACACATCTGTAAGTATACTTTAGAACTTTAAGACTCAGCACGTATGCAGATATTGATAAGATTAATGTGCTAAAACTTTTAAAAATGAAGGATAAAATATCACTTGAGCGTTGTTTATATGATTAAACAAATCACTCTTAACTTGAACCATTGCCGACCTCATGGAATTTTATGATATATAAAAAGTTTTTCAAACTGTTAATGCACCTTGTCAGTACATTAAAAAGTAAAATTAAGATGGTTTATATGCTTGTGAATCTTTTTTATTGCACTGTTTTACACCAGCAATGGTGTTTATGTTGTTCTTTTAGCAGTTACGTCACAGTCAGCATCCTTGCTTACACTATTGTTAAATGGGTCTCTCTTAACTTTGTATCCGTTTTTTTTTTCATTTAAACAAAGTATATGTTGAAATAGTGCCATAAATTACAATTATCGTTGTAAAACTTTCAAGGCCCACTATTTCTATTTCTCAAAAACGTTTTATTTTTGATGTTCTGTTATAGTTTCCAAAACAATAATCTTTTGCTTCCGTTGCTTTTTATCAATTATGTTTGGTACTTTGTATGGAAGTGAAAAAACAACTTTGTTTATATTTTCTTACTTATATGACAACTAATTATATATTAAGCACTTTTTTCGTTAGGTGACAAGCATGTTTACAACCATTATTTAAAATTTTATCATTTTAAAACTCATGTCTGCCTTTTCTAAAGAAAGAAAAAAAATGTTTCTGAGACATTAAGTGCCTTTTAACGTTTCTCTTTTTCTAATCGTGAGGAAGTCAAGCTCATGAAACAGTCTTAATTACATTTTATAATATGCGCATATAGACGCTTTACAGTTTTAATAACGATATGCGCATATAGACGCTTTACAGTTTTAATAACGATATGCGCATATAGACGCTTTACAGTTTTAATAACGATATGCGCATATATCATATATTTTTACTGAGTTCGGTTAATGACACTGTCATAACAAGTTTGGCCAGCATAATAATATGCGTATTCTTGCTAAACTATACTGTTAATTACCCAATTTAAGTTTGATAACTGTAATGTATTATTAACAATAAAACGTTTAGATTTCATGACAGATTCGTTAGTGGACATTTGTGCTTTAGAAACGAATTTTTTGTTAACCAAAATTAGCAACCAGAAATAAGATGAGATTCACGCTACCTTTTTGCCAATAATAACTTTTTGGAAACTCTACGAAAAGTGACATAATTATCATTAAAAGCTGTTATTCAGATAAGTTGATATATAGATTAAAATCGTTTCTTGCATAACGAGCCTTTTAAATAGCTTTCGCGGAATAAAGCAAGTAGAGTATATTTTAGCATTTTCAGATGTTATTGATATTGTGTTTTTTTATACTAATATTTTAGAGCACTAGGTGGTAACCCCTTGTACTGTGATTGTGGCCTCAAGTGGCTGTCAGACTGGGTTAAGAAGAAGTATGTGGAGTCGGGTATTGCAGCATGCGTCGGTCCGAAAAGTATGATGAACAAACTGATGTTGACAACTCCATCGAGCTACTTCGAATGCAACAGTAAGTTGTCCATACATAAAGTGTTGATATTACATGAAATGAAGACTAAGTGCATTTTGAATTATGCTTGCTAAACATATAATGAATTGAAAACTTTTACAAGATTTAGAAAAATAATGGAAGAAAAGGAGTTAAATTACATGTATATACATTTAAGTGGTATGTAACAAATACGTTTATGTTGGTATTGAATAACGATATTTTACAATCAAATATCTAATCACACAAAAAAGAACTTGTGTGTAAAAAGTAAGAAAAAATGACATGCCTGTTCAACCATTGCTTTTTATCGGAAGAATTTCTAATAATCTAAAGGTTTTAAAGCACTGCTTTCAGTTACCGGCGAGGTTTTAAAGTACTGATTTTAAAGGCACATACATAACGAGCAAATGTCAATTACAGGTGAGCCAGATCCCGAGGTGCAGGCTAAATGTAACGTATGTTACAAGAACCCGTGTCAACATGGCGGTGTATGTACAGCTCTCGGATTTAGAGACTTTAAATGCGACTGCACCCCTGGTTTCCATGGCAAAGGATGTGAGGAGGAAATAAATGCATGTTTTGGCAATCCTTGTCACAATAATGGTGTTTGCAAGATTAAAGATAGAAGAAACCTCTTTGGAAGCTTCATGTAAGTTTATAAAGTTGTAATATGAGTTTTTTTTTAAATTTTTTTATGTTAAAACAAATGTGAAAAAAAAGAGTTATTGTTTATATTCCTGTTTGCTGATGATTGATCTTTGTCCGACGTTTTTCGACAGAATGAATCTAGAAAAGGCAATGAATAAATGCAATAAAATCGGATGATAAAGTCAGATGACATTGTATTTGTAATATATCAAAAGATAAAACACAATTTTACACTGATGCAGGTGTTTTTTTTCTTATCCAAACCATTAGTAATATTGAAATAATGAAAATATCTTTCTTTAAGGCTGGATTTTTAAAATTACCTAACAAAATTTTCAGTTTGGTCAAAATTTAAAGAAAAGTAAAATGGAAATAAGCTATCATTGAATAAAAGGGGAAAAAAAAATCATTTCTATACAAAAGATTCAAATTTGAAATTGTATGACCATGTGATTTGTTGTTCTTGCAACTAAGGATTTGGTAAGTTCAAACAGTTTACCGGCTTTGATTATGTTATATTGATGCTGTTTTACGAGTCACTTATTAAAACTAGTTTATTGTTATATATGTGCAATAATGTTATCAATGTTACTATACAATCTGACTAAAGTTCAGATCTACTTAAGTTATTTTCTTGCATGTAGATCTGATTGCCACCGGATTTGTTTCGCTTTATTTTAATCCGGATTTCCCGAGAAAGCTATTTTTAGACATGTAATCAAATCGTCCTTTACAGATAGGCATTAGACAAAATATCAAAATATCGCTGTCCATGGATTGTTGATTTTTGTTAGAAAAAAAAAATTTGTTTGAAGTAATTTGATACAAATAAACTGGAAAAGGTAGACTCAATTCGGCAAGATAGTTGTGCTATATGGACAAAGCCATATTTGTTCCAGAAATTGGAATATTACCTACTCACTATTGGTGTTCCAGCGTTTCAAATTACAAACCACATCCCTTTCAAAATTGTGTAAGCTCGCCGGTGATTGGCTGTTTAAAATGTCACGAGAAGGTGACCTCCTATTGGTGCCCATCAGATCCTAATGCGTAGCGTTATTTAGGAGCTGATTTCAATCAGATTGTCAATGTTATTATATTTTTTATTTTCAAATTTTGTCTTTACATTTGCCTTGATACTTAGAATTAATTTTGCATACTTATTTTACTTTTAAAAGCTTAGAAATGAAAGTTATAACCTTTTTTGATTAGTTTTGCAATTTTCATTTATTGAAGCTTTTAGCAGATGAAATATCCTGTTATTTTTATATGTTGCCTAAATCTGAAAAAACCTTCGTAACGGCATGGCCGAGTGGTTTATGCGTCGGACTAGAAATATAATAACGTAAAGCCACGTGGGTTGAAAACCTCGACGCGGCCACGCCGTTGATTCCTTGCAAAAAACTTAACACACATCGCTAACTACTGGTTGGTTCCAGGAACGTATTTGAGAGTTTGTCTATTAGCTTTCAGCTGCCTCCAAATTCGAACTAAATTTAATACCGTTTCAACTAAATCTAAGAAAAATAACTACATAAATATTAATTTTGTAAAAAAATGACGTGTTGGGAAAATCCTAGCGGACGTCTTTTTTACATAATCTAAATCTACGAAAATGATTAATCTACTTTTTTGTGCAAATATTAATATATAAATAATCTTTGAATCTTTGTCCTAGCCATGTACTCGTAAAATATATTTTTATTATTCAATGTATCACTCATTTACATGTACAGTTTATAAATATACTGTAAATATATAATATTCAATTAAACCTTTGAAAGATTGGCATTCAAAATGTTAAAATCTTAGATTAAAACACGACATTGAACAGTTGCGTTTCGATGGCAAATGTATTCAAGAAAAGATAACTCTTGTTTAAACAATTTACCTAAATTATCATTTGTAACAGAAACAATTTGATTTCGATGTACATTATCAAAGACGTCTTTCATATCAACATTATTGTTTATATCCATTATGTAGGTGTGATTGTTTGGGAGGTTTCGAAGGGGAGCGATGCGAAGTGAACATTGACGATTGTAAATCTCATACATGTCAAAACGGAGCTACTTGTGTTGATGGAGTTGAATCATACACGTGTCAATGTGCTCCTGGTTTTACAGGTTTGTTAAAAAATAGAGAAACATTTTAATTAATTAAATAAATATTAAATATCTATAGAACGACAAATGTGTGAGGTAATGTATGTTGAAGAAAACTATCCTGTCAGCTTACGGAACGTCGGTAGTTTAACT
Source organism: Ruditapes philippinarum (assembly GCF_026571515.1). Classification (NCBI taxonomy): domain Eukaryota; kingdom Metazoa; phylum Mollusca; class Bivalvia; order Venerida; family Veneridae; genus Ruditapes; species Ruditapes philippinarum. The sequence continues at coordinate 133,283 of NW_026854709.1, read as the reverse complement.
CCGGTGCCCGTTCGTGACTGAAATTATGCACGGAAGGGCACTCCACCAGCAAAGCTAAAAGTCGCTATATAACCATAACTATTTCGGTGTGACGTAAAACCCAATCGAACAATATAAACATTATGTGTGTTAATAAAGTAATTAATTGTGAGCTAAATGTCAAACTTTTTATAACATATTTATATTTTATTCGTATAGGAGAGAAATGTTCGGATAAAATAGAGTTCTGCTCTGGTCCATACAACTTCTGTGAAAGAGGCAAATGTGTTGACCTATCAACTGACTACAGGTATGAACTTTACACATTTAAAAATAAAACAGAATAATATATGATTCGCTGTATCATAGCGTTACAAAATAACAATACTCTCCACAGCCGATTAAGATTTGTGACTTGATAAGTTATGAAATGCGAGACAAAACATGACATTCGAGGACATTCGTTTTTTTTATATCTAGAAAGTTTATTGTGCCCAGTTACAGTAATAATAAAGTTTGATTTGTTACACTTAAAATGCATCCTGTAAGTCCTGAGGTTAAAAGTAGGAGACTTAATGTATTTATTGTTTACAGATGCGAGTGCCCGGCAGGCTACTCGGACAAAAACTGTAGTACCAATATAAATGAATGCGAGGAACATATTTGTCAACACGGCTCCACTTGTGTGGACGAAGTGGACTCTTACAGGTAATTTTCACGTCCAGTCCAACTTTATATTTCAGTCTTATACACCATGACGCTTCCTTTAGCTTTTGATTTTCACCCATCACTTTTGCAAACATTGCTAGTGTTTTGTTTGCCTTTTTAGTAATTGATTGGAAAGCCACTTACATCTTTTGTGTCAAATTATGCCACAGTCCGTATGTTATTTAAAACTACAATGATATATTCGCGATTTTGACTCAAGTTAAATGTTCAACCGTTAACTTCCATTAAGTTCATGCGATTAGCACATACTACATTTATTTAAAAAGGTTTCTTCTTGCTAAGTCTGGCTTCTTTTGTCATGAATAAAAAAATCACAGGTAACCAATTTTAATGTTGTATTGTTTATCATTGCCTGTTACAGCTGTCTTTGTAAACGAGGTTACACGGGAAGGTTCTGTGAGATAGCGCCTGTGGATCTCGACCTTCCAATACCAGGGGCTGGTCTATGTGAAAACCACGAGTGTCAAAATAACGGGGTATGCTACCAAGAGAATAAATCCTCTGACTACACTTGCAAATGTGTAGCCGGCTTTGTCGGCAAGAAATGTGAGAAACTTGCTAGTCTCGCTTTTATGGCGGTAGACTCCTACATCCAGCTACCAAAATTCAACTTCCAAGCATTTTCTAACATCACCATAGTGATGAAAACAAATTCCAGTTCTGGTTTATTGATGTACACCGGTGTAGAAGAGCATTTGGCAATCGAGCTGTACAAAGGCCGTGTTGCTGTCAGTTTCTATGTCGGAAAAGAACATATTCCTTCGCAGTTCAGCTATATGTTTAGTTTTACAAAGGTGGACGACGAAAAATTCCATACCATTGAACTCCTTATTAGTCAGAGAAATTTTACAATGCGTGTAGATAATGGTTATCCAAGAACAGTAATTAATGAGGGTGCACACAAGTATCTAGAAGTGGAAGATGACATGTTCCTTGGAGGAGTTCCTAGACACATCAGTACCAGAGCCGAGAGAAAGTTCCACATTCGTGATGGCTCCAGTTTTAAAGGTCTGCCTAACCCTCTTTATACTTCAATATTCTATATATTGTTTGGTTTGGTATACCGTTAGTTTAAGCCTTAGTTTGAATTTTGAAAGCAAAATGGTTAAGAAAACTTAGTAATATTAGTAAAAGGCTTTGTCTTTTGATTTTCTGTTGATAACTAGTATTCAAAACGAGAATACCTTGTTATTTTGACTGTTGCATTAAAGAATTTGATTTAATTTTCATTGATTTGACACTTGATTTTACTCTAAACGCCTCGGAATTTTAGCTGATTATTTATTTGTCTTTGGACTGCAGTTGCCAGTACATACAGGAATCATAAATGACAACAATACACGTAATAAAATAAAATAATAAAATAGTAAAATATACATTTGTATTGTCCATTTTCAGGTTGTTTTTCACAAGTGCTTATCAACGGAAAGCCCCTCGACTTTATGGTCACGAAACGTAATCACAAAATGACACCGGGTTGCAGCAACCCTGATCCATGCAGGAATCATAAATGTTTAAATCGCGGCAAGTGCAGAAGCAGTCCGAGCGGTGATGATTACACTTGCCGGTGTAGGGCGGGGTACGGAGGTCAGCACTGTGAATTAGGTGAATATCCGTCTGATAGTAGCTATAGTAAGTTTTGTTCTTTTGTTGTTTTGTTTACTTTTTTACACAGGAATGATAACTCACAAATATCACATAAAGCTACTACTTGTTCGATTCTTTGCGTGGATTACCTGCCTTTGTAGTCCATTGTACCCAAGTGGTGGCATACTCTTAAAATAAAATTAAATAAATACAAAATTTGTTAAAATTTAATTTCGGGTATACAATGTTCAATCATAATGTAATTTTGTTGCATCATTTTAGTATTTTTTGTAAATTTCAAATTTAGTAATATCGACATAGTTATGGTCATATTCAAAATTATCTCAGTTTTAAATGCAACGACTCAATTAAGTTTCACTTACCAACCATTGATTATTATCTCGCTTGATTCTCGTGTTTATCATTCCTGGATAGAAGTAATGGTTTTCTCAACTGCCGCACTTGCACTGCTTCTTCTTCTTCGATTTCTATAAAAAATCAGAAACAAACAAACAAAAAACAACACTTTCTTTACAGTATATGTCTTTGTTGAACAAATATTTGGTTTTAAGTACAGCACATATTCATGTATTTGTACTATACTTGTTTATTGGTTATAGGTCGAACGGATTATATGGAAACAATACCTTATATAATATTTCTATTATTTGCAATGTATTTTAAATACCTTTTTGTTAGTTTGTACACCTTGAAATAGAGATTTTATGAGTCACAAAATTTTGCACATTTAATTTTAGTAATTTTAGTTATCATTTTTAATGATTTTGCATGAAAAATATTCAAAAACCTTCTATATGAATGTGCGGCCTTATGTTGCTTTTTTGCTTATTGTGTGTTTAAATGCTTTCATTTTGCTCTCGAGGGAATCATATAATTATTTTCCTTTGACTTTTCTCTTTATGTTCTTTGTAGGACCTACTTTTGTCTTCCCTGTAAGTGCACGATCCAAAACTGAATTTCAAAGTATTTTTGTTTTTAGTTTTATGTTTTCATTAAAATTGTGTTCTTGTAAGTTAGCAATTAAGAAATGTTTCTTGTAAATTGAGCCAGGAATATTTTCAATGTCTGGTAAATTATTCAATACTACAACAAAACTTTGTACCTTTCTTTTACAGTATCTACATGCCAAAGCAAAGTTTTTAAGGATATTTATGTTGATCCAAAGACCAGTTGTCGCACGAGGCGGAAGTTGAAGTATCGAAGGTGCGAGGGTACTTGTAATTCTGATTGCTGTAGTCCGATTAGAATTAAAAACAGAAAAGTACGGTTATATTGCCCAGATAATTCGAATTATATTTATGAGCTTCCGGTTATCCGGAAGTGCGGCTGTAAACGGTGTTGATGTAAAAAAACACAATTGTGATAAACGATAATTTCGATGCCCACTATTGAACTTTGTGTTTATTTAGTACTATTTTTAAAAAAATCGCTAACTACGTCATCCGGTTTATTCCGGAAAACTGCAAATGGCAATAACCACTTTACTAATTATGCATAAAAAGCTATGAACTGAGAGTTTGAAAAAGTGGTTTTGATATAAAAAGGAGGTGAGAAGCTTTGTGTCAGTGTGCACAGCAAATCTGAAAAATGGACGCTGAAATTAATGCGCGACTCTTTGACTGGAAAATTGCTGTGCAAAGAAACGAGAAACAATAAAAGGTTAAGTTTTTGAAATGATTTGACACTAGCTCTTTCTCGGAGATATGAAAAGCTAACAGAAATTTGTTTATAGTGTTGTGAACTGACTCTTATATCATAGAGATAGTAACTGTGAGAAGTATACTAAGTAAAATACTGTTAACATATTGTAAAATAGTTTCAATGAAATTTGAATATTTTTAGTTCATGCACAGTAAATTATAACTTTGAAATATTTATGTTTTTATACGTGTATATAGTTATGATATCTTAACAATCTCTTCCATTTTCAGATATGAAAATGTACTTTTTTATTTTTGTTGTACAGATTTTTTTGTTGTTGATGGAATTCGATCTGAATAGAACCTACGTCTCTTAGAATGATTCACCTAAGGAACTCAAACTGTGCTTATCTGTGAGCCATATGACCAATAAAGCCTGTATAAAAATACCTACGTTTCAGCAATAAAAGTAATTAATTCGTTCAATAATATAACTTGTTAACGGTGAAATCTACTGATCTATGGTCATATATTTTTCTTGTCTTTCTTCGGATTTTTTTGCAAGAAATTTTGCGTAGGAAAATGTTGATTTTTAGTCAGAGTTTTTAAGAAACATGATACCTCGGTCATACAAAGTTCGTTTTTTACGCATTTTAAAACTGCCATATTTTTAAAAATATTTGTGAGAAAATATATATGTATACATCAACACTCATCATTTGTAATATTTCATACAAGAAACATCCACGTGATCTATAGGGATTGTTTTGTTTACCCTTGGCTGATAGTCTTATACTTTCTTTCATCGCAATGCTCTGCGTTAACCAAATAATAGTTATTAAAGGGACTTCACTGAGGTTTTGTGACATGGTTGGACTCGAAATATGCCAAAGATTTGTGCACCAATTACCGTATTGAAGGTCTGGACCAAAAACTTGTGAGCAGATTTTCGGGTCATTCTTTTACCTCGTTTTTCCAGAATAATCATTTTCTTGTGCACAATATCCCCAAAATGAAAAGCATTGCAACGCTTTTCACTCTGATCGGTTAAGAATCGCTCTGCATATCGATTTTCAATTAAATTCTGAGTTTTGTTTAGCACAGTTTGCCATTTTTCAGTGCTTCACTTGGTTTTAGTCCTTAGACCTCAGTGGAGTTCCTTTAAAGTAGACAATAAAATAACTAAAAAGCTTCCATGTCAATTTAGCAGCACTTTTGAAACCTACTGCAATTATGACATTATATTTGCAGCAAAAATGAAAGTTTTTAAACGCTTTAAGCCTTACGTGTTGATTTAGCAGCCCCGTCAGTATTGTAATATACGTCATTACAATGTAAACATTACATTTTTTTGGTCAAAAACAATGTACGTTTTAACAGTTTTTGCCTTGGCACTAGGTCGGTATGCACTTCTGTGCTCTATATACATATAAATACACATTTTAGCATGGACTACCAATATTCAGTAGTTTTACATTGACAATCCCTTAAGAATCTATAAAAGGAATGTACATTGTATATTGTCTAAATCTGGAACAGACTACACACTAAAACATGTTCATACATGTATGAATCTGTGTTAGGGTAAATATCCAAACAGAAATACTAAATATTTCATATTTCTTGAATATGCTCACAAGAAAAAAAAACCTGTGTCGTGAACTTGTAAATTTTCATATTCATGATTATTTTGTGTTCCTCTGGCTTTGAGAAAATTAGTGTGCATTTTTTTTTCTTAAAACTTAACGCGAAGCTCAGAATAAATTTTGGCTCATTTATTTCCGTTGTCACGTATGTCATTGCAATGATCTGTGTAAAAGTAAGCGACAGTTTAAGAAAATGTCCACTGCAATTGTTTCCTTTTGTAATGTTTGTAACTTGTAACTGTTCAAAAAGCTAAGATTGAATAAAGATAGTTCAAACGACAAGAGTCATAACTTTTTGGTTAGCTTTTTCTTTTTAAATTTTTTTCCATATTTTCATTTTTACTTCATCGTAGACTGTAGGGATTTTCCCCTTTTCCTACCCCTGTTATATGTTAAAACTATGTGTACGTTTAAATCCGTGCACTTTAGTGAAAGCGACATGTAAGGAATACATGCAGATCATGTCAAGTATTTGATATGTTGTTTGTCTTTTGTTAAGCCGTATTGTATCTTATGGGCTTATAGAACCACCATGGACAGTGTCTCTATTTTTAGAACAGACTTGTCTCTATTTTTAGAACAGACTTATTCGTTTCAGCTATTATTTTCCCAACTCTAAGCCTTTCTTCTGCGTGTTCGTCAAAAAAAATCTTGTATCACGTTGTTGCCATTTATACAATGAACCATCATACAAAATTAAAATGAGCCGCGCTATGACAAAACCAACATAATGCGTTTGCGACCAGCATGGATCCAGACCAGCCTGCGCATCCGCGCAGTATGATCAGGATCCATGTTGTTCGCTAACAAACTCTATAACAAGTAGATATTATACTGATAGCGAACAGGATGGATCCTGATCAGACTGCGCGGATGCGCAGGCTGGTCTGGATTCATGCTAGTCGCAAACGCATTATGTTGGTTTTGTCATGACGCGGCTCAAATGTACCCATTACATTTAGAAATGTATATTTGCGTAGAAATAGGGCTTCATTGTATTAAACTGTCTTGTTTGTTTCTTAAGAGGCCAGTATTTTGGTAAGACACCCAGAGTCATGGCGCACTTCGTCATTTAAGAGAAAAGGTCACGTGATCATTTGTAGTTTACGTTCATTTTGTTGTATACGTGTACAAATGCAGTTCATATTAAAATGTATGTATGTTTTCTTTACATAGATGATATATGTACATACCTGATACATTTATACATAACCGTGTTAACTTGTAGGAAATAAAGCAAAGAAAAACAGCCATTTTACACCAAGCTTTCGAGTTTGAAATTTTAGAATATCTTCCCTATTATTTCTAAATTATTTTATTATTATTATTATTATTTTGCCAAAGATCTTCTGCTTTATATTATTTAAAGATCAAAGATATAATTTTATTTTTTTTCCGTTATTTTGAACCTTAATCTGTTTACACAACAGACCATGAAAAGATATGCCATTAAGTTAACATTGCTAATTATATATTAGAGTTTTCCTTATACAAATTAATGTTAACTTCATTTCTTGATCATTTTGAGACATGGAAGTTTCATATAATAAATGTTTACTGTTTAGTATGTGTGTTCTTGTTTTTATTTCATATGCCGACATTTGACATACCGGTAATGTACCCGTTTTTTATGAACTGATTGTTAATCCTAGTAAAATTGACAAAGAGCACTATAGTTCTCTGTTCTAACCAAAAATTTGACAGACCCAGATTTACTTGAACATGTGATATCCGGCTACAGTTCAAATGCATTACCTTCTTTTGAATTTACAAGTTTACCTTAAAAAATTAATACTTTTGATACAGATTTATCAACAATATCTAAATTTCGATTCCCCAAACTTCTAAACTGTAAAATTATTATAACAACAACAACAACACTTCCAGTGCCATATCTATAGGTAGCCAAATTTTCCAGGATGTTTTTTATATGTAGAAAACACAGCCTTAGGGGCTTAGTCAAGTGAGTTTGGATTTTCCGGACAATTTTTTGTCAAAGGTGCAACCGTAGCACCGTCTTTAGTTCAACTCAATTACGTATCGAATGAATCGAATGCCCAGAAATATATATAAGCATGCAAGCCTTGCTGAACATTAAACAATTGATCAATGTCAATTTTTCATCGTCTAATGTTGTGTTTAGGACAACAGGGTCCGGATGTCTCTAAAATAAGTTTTTCGCATAAAATATAGACAGGACTGATTTTAGGAAAATATGAATGCTAGAGGCATTTTATAGTACAAGTAATATCTTGAGTGTTTTAATCTAATATGGGTATGCTGAAGACGACGAGGGTGGATACCAAGAAAATAAAATTGACCTTGACCTTCAAAATGTCAATTCAAAATGGCCGCTTAAAAATACTAAAATAGGTCATTAAAACTATGATACAATATGATGCAATTAATTATTCTTGTCAAAATCAAATGATCAGATTTTAATGAGATTGACCACCAAATGTAACGATTATAAGCCTAATGGCTCAATTAACAGTTATATACAGTACTGTTTTACAAGCGCGTTAAGGTATATGACTTAAATCACATCAAATTTATATTTTGTTTACTTGACTTTTATTTAACAATAAACTTAGTTTTAAATCCGTCTTTATAGATATTACCAAAAATTAATATTTCGTAATAACAAATTAATATTTCGTAATTACGGAATAATATTTCGTAATAACGAATCAATATTTCGTAATTTAGATTTTATATTTCGTTAAAACGAAATAATATTTCTAATTGGGAATTATTATCTCGTAAAAACGAATTCAGTTCCGTGAGAAAGTGTGGAAAATGTCACTTCAGATGTTCCGTAATTTCAACATTATTTGTAGCTATGATTTTTTTAAGTTGTTCATTTTGTTTTCATATTTTTTGCCCTTATTGTGGTATTTATGGTTTAAAATTAATATTAAAAAAAATATTTTGAAATGTGATTTCAATGCCATAAAAACAACACAAACCGAGACAAAAAGTGTTTTAAAATATATACTGCACTCCCCCCACCCCACCAAAAAAAACAACAACAAAAAACAAACAACAAAAAAACAAACAGTAGGTCTTAAAATCAAAGTGCTGCAGCACTGAATGCGACGGACATGCAACCGGAGAGACATAAGGCTTCTTTTAGAAAAAACAAAAACAAAAACAAAACACACAAATATATAACAGAGAAAATTTGTTCCATACAAGTTCGAGATTTGTAGAGCAATATATTTTGTGTCCCAAATTGATATAATTCAGATTTTCTACTTTCAAGCACTTAAATACAGAATGAAATTTATGCCTAAAAAAACTCTGGTCAAACTTGTAAATCAGTGTCCTTATCGATTTATTCTAAGAAATGATATGTAAATAGAAAAAAAAAACTATCAACGAAATATTCTAGAATAAATCCAGGCAAATAAACTTCAAACATAATACATTATACATTTGAGAATGCTATTTAGAATTGTCATAGTGGGCATACAGACAATAAAATATAAGTCATTTGTATTTTTATTTCTCTTGGATATGTCTCATTAAAAAAAAATTGGTTAAAATCATCAGCAATTAATAGTGTATTTCTTAGATTTTTTTATTTACAAGGTAAAGATGTAGAGGCCAGAGCACATCGTTTTTATTTTAATTTAAATGTCACTTAAGCACTACAGTGTTTAGTTGTCCTTTTCAACTTCACACTAAATTCCATTTTCAACTTGTTTGCTTCTTACAATTGTATAGAATTTCTTAAAGTATTGCATGTAATCCGCTGGTTTATTAATTACATGTATAATGTGTACTTCCTAATCGCCTGTCCAAAAATCAGAACCGGTGAAGCAGAATCTATTTTTAGAATAGCGAAGGTTAACTCATATCATGACCTAGTAAAAATATGTAAACAAACCACAAGAATCGGAAGTAGAACTGATATTATAACTTCCTTACCATGAAAGACTACATGGCGGTAAAGTGTCTTACATGCATTTTCAAAAAATAGATATTTATACTAGCCATTGTACTGTATCTAATATATTAATCACTGCTGAATATTCAGCTAAACCCGCGGTATGAGTCACGAAAATAGTTCTTCTTTTATTAATGCGCGAGTTATCCTTGAGTCAGGAAAACTTTTGATTTGTTAATAATAATGTTTTGTATAATGTAGAAAAATTTTATTTCCTACTAACAATGTCTTGGAACTCAGAGGTTACACCTTTATTGTAGTATAATTTGCTGTCCTACTTTTTCGACAGCGGTAAATCGTTTCAGCAGTAATTTGCATATTGCGCAATAATACTACGGGACTACAACGTTTTTATCAATAATATACGTTCATATTTTAACTTGGATAACTTAATTTGAAATTGAAAAGGCTAAATATGGAAGACATTAAGATATCCAGGACAAAGTATGGGAGTTTTGAAGGATCAAATTCATGAACTATTTCTTGGGCTGTTAATTGGTTTAGGACACATTGCGCGAGTGTAGCCAACGAAATCCCATGTGTAGATGACTTAGCTCTGAACGCGCCTGAGGGCGCGTCCGTCGCAAAAAGGCAACAGTAGGAATCGAACCATAGACCTCTCACACATCAGTCAATCTCTTAACCGGCTGTGCTACAGCCGAAGTATCGATACCATTTACATTTTTAGCAGATATGATTTTCACTAACATTAGTTTTTTATTTTATGCCTTTCAGTGGATTACTGATTTATCCGTGAAAATTATATTTGATAATATCACAGTGAAATTTATCAAAATGTAATTTCACACTTTTCAATGACGAAACTACTTTCTTAAGATTTTCCCCATGTGGTACCTCAATTTTATTTTTGCTGACAATTCTGACAATGTCAGGCTGTTTAGAGAAAAGCAAAGCTGAAATTGATAAATATAACTTAAATGTCAAAAGTAATAAAAAGAAGAAAACTTACTTCTGTTCATCCAAATTACCAATCAGCAAATATCGTCACTTAATTTTTTTGTTTCATTTTAACAATCTGAAAAATACACTTCTTCCACATGCAAAACATCTCTTGATGACATTTGGGCATATTTAAGTTTCCAACGAGCAATAAATGCCGTATGCTTTATGAAAACTTGAAAAGCAATGACAGCCATCAGCCCGAAGAATAAGTAAACAACCAAGCGTTGGCAAGGCAGCCTTTCAACAATTTTAAGTTTCCAATTTCCTGGCCACTTCTTAAATGTTAACACCATCTGTCTCAACATACTTTGTTTGTCTATTTACAATACTCAAGATAAGTTTTTCCTTTTTTAAAAAACACGGCTTGTGTATATGAAATAGGGCAAAAATTCTCCAAATGATTGAGTATTGTAACAGGACAATCATCAACTTAGCTGTAATCAAAACCACAATTATTTTTCCTCCCGTAAAATTAACACAACTTTTTAAAAAATGGCCACCCTCCTTTACCATTTTAAACAGAGCCAGGTCTAATATTAATTTTTCGCAGTTAAATAACAGAAATATGGATGGATTTGGTTGGACTTTTTCTCCTTCTAAAATTGTTTGTTCTTATTATTTAAATAAGCGCTCATTTATATTTTTTAATAAAATGAATAATATCATCGCCATTTATCGTTGATTGTCGAACTTATTTTAAAGCCCAAGACTTCTTGTATTTTATGAGAAATTCGACTTATATATTGTACATAATATAGTGGGAAAAACAGATTTTAATATTAAAGTTGATATCAAGGAAATTTCGTTTTAACTTATTTTTAAGCATAAAATAAAAGAAAATGTGTTTGTTTATTGTATCAGATGTAATTTTATTTCATCTCGTGAACTTTAAAAACAGTATTCTCGCTCGTGTCTACGTCACTCGTGGGAATACTGTTTTAAGCCCACTCGATGAAATAAAATTTCATCTTACACACAAACAAACAAATATCCTCTATATACTCCATATTAATTCTCGTAAACTTTACTAACGAAATTGAAGTGAAATCTAATATTTCAATGAGTGCTGTAATGTATTCTTAATTGACAGGTCAATAAAATAAGACTATACAAAATAAGCAATTAGGCTGTGTATACAAACAAATAAAATATTGCTGTTCCAACATGCAAAAGCGGGATTAAGTATGCGCAAAATCAGCACAAAATCTTTTTAAAGGCGACATGTGTCACATTATAAAATGTATCTATAAAATAAAAGATAGCACCTTTGTGAAGCCTTTTCTCCAGAAACTAACTAAAAACATAATAATTACATAATTGCACGTATTTTTTTTTAAAAATGAATGAAGGCAGAACAAAATTTTAAGAATATAAGCTTGTATTATGTTTATCCTACTTAAAACATTATCAGGATCAAAAACTCCTTTTGTAACCCAAATATCTACGACATATCTACGAGATTGAGTGTTGAGCAAACTAGGTAGAAAATATCTAACTTTACAAATCCTACTTTTTTACTTTTTTTACCTGCTGAAATGTTGAAATAAATAAAGAGCTGTTTTCAGAACATTACACATGTAAGTTGCATGTAAGTTTTTTGTGTGTTGTTTTGTTTGTATTTCAGTTTTCTGCCGAAAATAATATCTGCATAATTCATTTTTTGATTCAATTATGACTGCATAAAGGTATACGATGGATAATCGATAGTATTAAAAAGTCATCTTCAACTTAGAAGTGTATACTTTATCACATTCTTAACAAAAATACAGAAAACAACAAATGTTTACCATCTTGTTTAAAAATAAGTGGCGATTTAATTTGAAATTTAAAGTTAAAGTAAAAAAACAACAACAACACTAATAACCACGCCATATTTTCATCAAGTCATAAAATGTCTGAAAACAGGGCAGATTGCTACGTGTGCTTGCTTTACCGTGGCAGCTCTCGAAAATTTTAGAATTCAGTCACGGTTTTGAGAAAATTCTACAAGAAGATTATTACATCATTTGATATACATTAGAATTCCGGGTACCCTCCAATAAATTTCCAGGATATCTTAAAGTAACAGCAAAGTTATCTATAAAAATATTACTTGTAATAAATCGAGTAATATTTTCTTTGACCATATATAAAAGTCACGTGGGTTGGCTACATAGTAGAGGTGTTAAAATATAATTGTAATACACCCTTTGTTAGCCATTGAAATAGTATTAAATGTATAAAGGACTTTCAAAAATGGTTATTATTCAGAGCGGGCGCTATTGGTGCAGTGGTAACACTTGTCTGCCTTCAAATCAAGGGGTCGTGAGTTCGATCCCCCGCTACTCCACTGAACGAATGAATGACTACAAGACTGACAAAACCAGGACTTCGACACAGAATGACGTCAACGATAGATACAAGAAAAGACCTTAACGGATCAGGAAACACGTACCAAAAGTACAAGACCGAAGACGACGACTGATAACAGAAGGAAGAACGGGTACAAGAACTGAGAAACGGGCACCGATAACAGAAGAACAGAAAAAGTGACCGATAACAGTAGAACTGACAACAAACAAACAGAGAAAGCGACCGATAACAGAACAGGACAGGGACCGATAACAGAAGAACTGACAACAAACGAACAGAGACAAGCACCGATAACAGAAGAACGGAGACAGGGATCGATAACAGAATAACTGACAACAAACGAACAGAGACAAAGACCGATAACAGAAGAACTGACAACAAACGAACAGAGACAAGCACCGATAACAGAAGAACGGAGACAGGGACCGATAACAGAATAACTGACAACAAACGAACAGAGACAAAGACCGATAACAGAAGAACATCATGACAGGGACCGATTACAGCAGAACTGACAACAAGACAACGGAGACGAGGATTGATAACAGAAAAAAGTGACGGGAACCGATGACAGAGGAATTGACAACAAGTAAAAGTAGACCAGGACCAGAAGAAAAGAGACGGGAACCGATGACAGAAGAACGGAGACGAGAGCCAATAACAGAAAAAAGAGACGAGGACCGATAACAGAATAGACCAGGACCAGAAGAAAAGAGACGAGAACCGATGACAGAAGAACGGAGCAGAACGAAGACGAGAGCCGATAACAGAACAGTACAGGGACCGATAACAGAAGAACTGACAACAGGACAACAGAAACGAGGACCGATAACAGAACATCTGACAACAAAAGAACTGAGACCAGAACCGATGACAGTGGAACGAAGATCACGACCGATAATAGAAGAACTCACAACAAGAGAACTGCAACGAGGACCGATAACAGAAGAACGTAGACGACGACCGATAACAGGAAAACCCAACCTCCACACGACCCAGCAACACAGGACCACGGGCAAGGATAAAAAAAACAAAATAAAAAATTAGGGGCACAAGGGGGAACGAGAAAACGACAAGATGGGACACAAAAGTGTCACCATAATAGTATAAAACAACAAACAAGACATAAATCAGAGGAGTAATAATGCTGATTCAAGAATGGAAGAAGGAGTATCGGATATGGTCTATGTTCTTGATATTACTCGCTGTTTCGGAATACTGGCATTAATCTTAGAATTTTACAAAATAATACTGATTCTGGAATGCTTTAAACCATTAACCATTAAACGTTTTTTGTTGTTGCCATTATCTCGACATACATATATCCAAATTAAAACTTAATCCTAATTTAACAGCCAATGCTTGAATCAGTATTATTTTGTAAAATTCTAACAGTAATGCCAGTATTCCGAAACAGCGAGGAATATCAAGAACATAGACCATATCCGATACTCCTTCTTCCATAACATACAGATAATATTTCTTGAAAAAAGTCGATTGCCACAATAAAAGCAATTCCAAACCATGTTAAGTTTTTATGTAATTAAAGCTGTAATTATAAAATAATCGTTTTCAATGTTGGAAGATTCATTCAAAACATTATCTGTTATTATCAGTATCTTAATATTCTGGTCGTTTAAATCTGTTTCCTTTTATACTAAATTACTTAATGTACTGAAATCAATGATCCAAGAAATATCACAACACTGAAGTTAAGTACGGGGCATTTTTTACGCACTTGACTCCTGCAGTTGCGAATTATAAAAATCCGATAAAGTACCTTTCAAAAAGATATTTCCCACTATTCTTTTGTTTAATGGGGGACCCTTCAGACATGTTGTTATCAGTTATGTGTTCGATTAGAGGGAGGAAGTTTTAGCCATAGCCGATACGCTTAATTTCTGACTTTTATCTATATTAGTTCCTTTAGAACTCCTTAAGCGTGAAGAAAAATGTAAATCACAATATATATACTGTCCCTCTGTTGCACCATGTTACCCTAGAAAGAAAAATACCATAAAACCCCTTTACTGTGCTAACCAGCAACGTTTAGTCACTAAATTAATTTCCTTTCGTTACGTGAATGGCATACTTCTTAATATATCGATCAATAGATTAACACATCAGTACGAATGCTCAACCTCAGAGCTGCATGATGCTGCCGCGTCCTTTCTCTCTAATGCACGTCGTTGGGAGACATAGGACATCAGGAAAGATTTTTGAAGAACTTCAGTTGGCAAAAAAATGAACTAACTCGATAACTTGTACCTGCGGACCAGTTGCAGATGTCTTGACAGAATCCGAGGGATGTCGACCTACAAAACAGTCCGAAGAGACTGCTTGGACGACGGCGTCGACCTTTGCTGGCTACAACAGCCCTTATCAGGACTTACCTCATTCATTATATATTTCACATGTTACTGTACGTTTAGGTGATTATTGACCTCTGTACAGTGACCTACCTTCCGCTCAACATTCAGTCTATACATATGCCACTTCCTTTTTACGAGAATTCTACGAGAACGGTAGAACCTGTTCACATTTCAAAGTTAATAAAAAACGATCATTTTACAGGTTTTTAAATCCTCTCCCGTATCATATCCTTTGATTTACATTTTAGGACTCCACATTCACCCTACACTTCATCATGGCTAGTATAGATATAAATATTCTGGTCGACGGATTGAGAAAATCGTTTATTATAAAAAAAAACATAACAGTAACATGCTTGATTGAAACCGTTGCTGGTCCTCTTGCAAATTTATGGTATGATTACAAAGGGCACCAAAGCTGTTTGGTGCAATCACAATGTTTTTTACGTAATTTGACACACTACTCATTTGTAGGATGCTACGTCCTTCCCACAGCTCCTTTTCTAGTGAATATATGTAAGTTGTTTGGCATTTGAATGAGTGTCAAGCAACGTTACAATTACTTTAACATCCTTCATCTTATCTTAAGTAAGCATATAAGTTTAAAGGAGGATATTTGTCCATACTTGAAACATGATAATACATCATTGTTATCAAAACTTACAAAACGGGTCAAGCAGATTAGATAACTCTAGCAGAGCTCTTTTGTATAGAGGTATTTCTTTTTTATGAGTAAACCATATCTAACAATGTCGAACCTGGGACAAAAAATTGGTTGAACGGTTTGTATTTAGATCTTACTGAGTTTAGCACATTTTCTCATTAACTGCAGGGATAGAAACAGGGAGATTGACCAAGCCAAAATTTAAGTACACCTTAAATGCTAGAACATGTCTTGTCTTGTTATGTCAAAGAAGACGAATACCATTTTGTATTAGACTGCAATATGCTTATAATTATCTAAGGAAACTCATGACACCTGCATATTGCTGAAAACGTACAAATGTGTTAAAGCCTTTGCATAAAGAAAAGAAAGTTTAAACAGCCTTTGCGACAAGAAACAGAAATGGTGTCGACTCCAGGACTGTATCGAATTAGGACAGACGGTGATAAAAATATCGGTCGAATCCTGACTCGCAATAAAAAAGATAATATTTAGTGTTCAATCATTTTAATATGTGAGTACTTTTGACTGCCATTTTTTTCTTTGAAATTTACTCAGGGAGGAAAAGGAGTTTTTTATGTTGTTGTTGTGTGTTTTTTTTAGTAAATACCATAGTGTGACGAGCTTTTTCAACAACTGAGAATTTTTCCGCGGAAAAAGTTCCTTTCTGTTATCTAGTAAAGCCTACAGTAGTTGCTTCCCTTTATAATAAAACCCCATTTGCACTATAATACTAAAACTTCCGGGTTGTAAATCGTGACTAAATTGAGAAGTGATTTATGATGAGGAATTTAATGTTACACATGGAGTAAGCAACTGACTGGTATTGATTTATCATCTCGTAAGCTACTGCAGTTTGATCTGGTAAGTTATGTTGCATTATGATCAAATTTTAATATGAATTAGATCTAACAGATAAAAAAAGAAAGAAAAACAAACTGTGCCTGGCCTCTTAGAAATAATTATTATTATGGTAAATAAAAATGATTTAGTTAGAATCAAGTTGCTGAAACAGTTAAGTGATGAATTTATTCTGTATTGTTGTATAGTATTATTTGTTAAAAAAGTCATGATGGCTGATTGATGACATGTCAATTATAAATGATGAAAACAAATCGATAGTGAAAATTACCCCCCCCCCTCTCCCCATACATCTGTATTATTGTACACAATTTACAAATTGTTAGAATAAGTGATTGTAATTCTGTGTTGATAAATGAAGTGTCAAAACTTTTTTTGTTAAATACATTGAATACTTTAACTAAAAGACCCTACCCATTCCTAAAAAAGATAAATGAAAAAATAAATAAACTATTATAAAGCCCTATTAAAAATATTAAAAAACAAAACAACATAAACCTGACAGTAGCCAGATAAAATATATCCTGGATTCCCGCCCTTTTCTCAACAGGACTATATACTTTGTAACTTGACATGTTCTTTTTTCACAATTGATAGATTTTAAGCAGTTTTAAAGTGTGTTTTTAACAAGGGCAAACTTTAGATCACTGGCTGAATAAAATTCACAAAATCAAGAGGTAATTTTCTTAACTTTTCATCTTACATTTGAATCTCTTTTATAATTAGTCTACACCTAAGCTATATTCATACTTTCACTTTTATGTGTACCTGGGGATTACTGTATAGAGTGTGCATGTGTGGGTTTTTAAGGGATGTCATAAATTAATAATCAAGGGCTCTAGCTCTCTCTCTCTCTCTGTTTTGGGGCACTAGTATTGTATCTGCACTTGGGGGGATTTTACAGCATTTTCCCTTGTAGAGGGAATTTTAGGCCATTTTTTGCTGCATGTAAAGTACTCATGTTGTTATTATTTACATATTTTATTTTTCAAATCACAAATTTAAGGGTTTCCTGCTTCTATCAGCAAATACATGCAGTTAAAATTATAAAAAAAATGTTTAAGGGGAATTCCTTGTTTTAAAAATAGGGGAACAATATAAACAATTTTTAGAAGGGAATGGTGCCCAATTTTAGCATAAAATCTGAGAATTGAGAGCCCTGTAATCCATTTGCAGAGGTAGTTTTAGAAAGGTAACCTTATTGAAATAAACATCTCATAATTTGATGAAAAAGTAGCTGAAGTTATAAGTTATTATCTACTGTAATTGTAACATATCTGACAGCCTTAAATAAAAGCAAATTGGAATTAATTATTTCTTTAAAATCTTGTCCTTCTTCAAAGTGTATGTTCAAGATTTTTTTATAATTTTACATTAGGCATGCACAAAAGAGCTATCATGCAATGATGGAACCAATTTAAGTTTAAAATTACTAATTTTTAAAATCATAAATTTAAGATGAGGATAGATAAGTGGTTTGAAAGAAAAATACTATGTGTGTTACAGTAGTTGTAGACAATACATTAAGTATATAAAGGTAGATATAAGTTACTCTTGATTACTACCTTAAGTGTATGATTATTTGATATTCTGATACTAATATTCTTGTATTATTGTTCAGGACCAGTCATTTAGTGTGATATTGCAGTATGGCAAAAGAGGAGTCGTTAGACTGGAAAGAGCAGTATGAGGAGACACTGACAAAATTAAAACAACTAGAGGTTGAACAGAAAGATGGTAAGTTTATTTATTTGTATTTAATCCTCAGAAATATCAAATATAAATATGAGCCACACTAGTGACTTGAAAATTAGATGAATTCTATGAATATTAATATATAATTTGCACTTAAAACTTAGTTGAATTCTGTAAATATTGGGTATCTAATTTGTACTTAAAACTTTAATAGTTGAATTCTGTAAATTTACGTATATAATTTTCGGTGAAACTAAACACCATTCAAAGAAAAAAGGCATCAACTTAGTGCAATAATGGGTTAAGGCCTATACAAATTTAATAGGAGTAAACCCGTTACTGCACTAAGGTTAGGGTAGGTAGAAGAAATGAAACTTGAGATTTGTAATTCTGAGATTTTTGTCTTGTCCTTATAGACACTATATGACTGTTTCAACTTTCATGGTACTAACTGGTGCTGATTGAAGAGTTCATAAAGTAAATTAACAAAAAAACTTCCAAGCTGGTTGATACTGGTTATTCAAGAAACAAAAATGATACGGAATATTGATAGAATTTTTTGTTCTTTTTGGAAAGCTAATCAATATTGAGTGACCATTTATTATGCTGCCATTTAATTATGTATCATTGAATGATATGTTTAAACTTTAACGATATTGACATGGTTAAAACAATAAGACTACAAACACGGAAACTTGTCTTTTCTTATAAATTCTACTAACAATACTTTTATTAATGATAAGTATGAATAGTGTATGTTTCCACAAGGAAATTAATAACCTTGTTTTCAACATTCGTGTAGATATTTATTGATATTATTGAATTTTTTGGAAATTTATAACATGTTAACTTATACTTTTAAAGTGCTTTAATGTAAAATTTAAAGTGAAAGTATCATAATATTAGAATGTTGAAAACCCTGTTAGATATTCAATTCAATACATCATTTGGCATTAAAGTAGGTTGGTCTGCAATTGAAACATTATTTATAAGTGTTGTAAATGTTGATAATTTAAAAAAAATCATAAATGTATCATTCAAATATTCTTATGAAATATTTCTGAAAAAAATGTTTATAGAGTTATAAAGTGATTTAATATGAATATAAAATATGATGCATAATAAAATTTTGTTGTAGAACAATTAAGTGTCCCTTAAGGGGAGAGGTGGCCTAGTGGTTAAGGTGTCTGCCTCTCAACCCAGAGATCATGGTTTCGAGCCCTACTCGGGTCACGACCATGTTTCTGACCTGAATAGGGAAATTAGCAAAATGATAACAGATAGTGTATGACTAGTTATTTCAAATCCTTGCTGTAAATAAAAACACATTAATAAGTTTTTTTGTCGGATGCAACTATATACCGTTTGAAAAAACATGACCTGAATAGGGAACGCAGCTTCCCATACATAGTTTATTCATTCTTTTTTTTAATAAGACATATTCAGTTAGAATTTCATATATTTCAATAAATTTCTGTGATTAGAAATATTTTACTCAAGGACGAGCATACTACATCTTTAATTGAATGGTTTGAGGTTTATAAATGTACATGAAAGAAAGAAACAAGATTTTATTGTAGGCATATAGATGTTAATGGTATTTTCATGTACTCTTAAAACATATAAACCACTCTTGTTTTACAAAAAGGAAGAGCTTTGATAAAGTATAACCTTTTTTAAAAATATTTTTTTGGGTTTGGATAAATAAGAGATTTTATAGGATTTGAATTTTCATGAAACGTAATTCTAAGTTTAAACCGTTTATTTATTCACTCATGAATATGTAACTGCTAGTGATGTTTTTTTGGAAGTATAAAATTTCAGTATATTTAATTTATAACTTGACATTTTACCTGTAGTTACAGTTATAAGTCTGTTATGTGTTTACTTTTAACTGTATTACACTCCCTTAATTGTTTTATGCATGTACGCTTCATAATGTAAGGCAAACATTTTTACATTTTTTTTAAATTTTACATATATGGTGCTTCTGATATCAAATCCTTAACCTGTTGAAATTTTATGTCCCTACTTTTTTATGTCCCCACTCTTTAATGTCCCAACTTTTTAAGAGGAGAGTGTACTGTAAAGGGGTTGCCCATCCATGATTAAACATTTGGGTTTTATGTAGCTATCTAGGAACAATAGAAAATAATTAATTTTTTTTTGATGTTGTGTATTGTCTCAGAGTTAATTATTACAAAAATAGTTTTATGTAGCTAAAAAGACCCATAAACTGATTAAAAATCTCGAGAAAGAATAAATCTTAGTTAACAGGTAGAGGTATCATGTAACTTAGTAAGGACATTGCATATGGCCAGTAGATGACCCCTATAGATTATTAGGTCAATAAGTTAACAGTCAGGTCACAATGACTCCAAATATAGAACCCTTGTCAGTTCAATAAGGGGTGATATATTTACTTAACTTGGTAGAGACATTCCCTGTGGCCAGTAGATAACCCCTATTGTTTGTAAGGTCAATAGGTCAAGGTCACACTGATTCTAAATATAAAACCCTTTTCTGATCAATCTCTGGAGAAGGAATAAGCAGAGATATATTTACCTATTAAAATTTGGTAGAGACATTTCCTGTGGCCAGTAGGTGATCCCTATTGATTTTGAGGTCATTCATTGAAAGGTCAAGGTCACAGTGGCACTTAAAAAGCTATATGTAAAAAATATCCTTTCTTGATCTTTAACTTAAGAATAAGAATAAGAATAAGCCTAAGTTTGTTAAATTTGATAGGGATATTGCCCCTCATCTGGTAGAAGACCCCTAATAATTTTGAGGTCATTAGATGATCATGATCTGATTTGTCTTTTCAATACCTAGAATTTTCTCAGTCATAGGTTTGTGAATTTTATTACTTATATTACAGCTTTTAACTTTAATATAATTATGTTACATATAATTATAACACTTGACCTTTATGAAATATACAGAAGTATGTAAATAATTCCACTGTGAAAGGCAATTGAAGTGGCAGCATCTGTGTCTACTGTCTTATAGATAGATTTGAGCCGCGTCATGACAAAACCAACATAGTGCTTTTGCGACCAGCATGGATCCAGACCAGCCTGCACATCCGTGCAGTCTGATCTGGATCCATGCTGTTCGTTATCAGTTTCTCTACTTGTTATAGCATTTGTAAGCAAACAGCATGGATCCTGATCAGACTGCTCGGATGCGCAGGCTTTCGCGGATGCGCAGGCTGGTCTGGATCCTGATGATGCTGGTCGCAAACGCAATTTACATTGGTTTTGTCGTGGCACGGCTCATTTAAAGTTGTCATGGATTTCCCCAGCTTTGTATTTGGAACAGTGCATTTTTAGTTTAGGGATTTCATTGTCAACAAATAAAATTTGAGTTACTAACAGTATAGAGCCTGGTCAGACTACATGGATGCGCCGGCTTGCGTCAGCTGTGGCTCTATTCAGGTGGCAAAGACTAATCACTTTTAGTACCAGTAGGGTATTTGAGTTAAAAGTAATATCCTTTCCAATTCACAGCTGTTTGACTGTTATAAATTAGTTAACAGGTGATATGCTTGTATTGCTTTAAATTTGTCAGGATCATGTTTTGTTTTGTACAAAACTTTTATAATGTTTGGCAAAGTATCTGTTACATAATTTGTATTATGAAACAACAGTGTTTTTGTGTGC
The DNA here is from genome assembly GCF_026571515.1 of Ruditapes philippinarum. Taxonomy (NCBI): domain Eukaryota; kingdom Metazoa; phylum Mollusca; class Bivalvia; order Venerida; family Veneridae; genus Ruditapes; species Ruditapes philippinarum. Next base: position 111,157 of record NW_026854709.1, on the reverse strand, counting down.
ATGTAGTGCTGACTTTTATTTCCAATTCCATTATTGTTATGGATGATAACTTAGTAAGTGACATTGAAATCTTTCATGCAGTTAAAATCAGTAAGTAATAATCCAGATGGCTTATAGAGTGTAAGAAGTACCACTTACATATGTAGTTGCCTGAAAAAAGAAGCACCAAGAATCTTCCTCCAGCTGTAATGCTGCATATTCACCATAATCACTTAAAGGCCCATTAAGTCTCAAAATGCTATATAATTTTTATTCCTCAAAAAGATTCAGTGGTTCTACTCAGGTGCTTGCTTGTGCATGAAATAATGCACTGAGGGGCATCTGAGGTCTTCCTTCACCAGTAAAGCTGGCAAGACGCCATATGATCTTTACTGTGTTGGTATCACGTAAAACCCAACCAAAAAAAATTTGAATTTTTCTCATGGTGACAAGAATCTCACATGGTCTAAATCTGTTATAACAACATTGTAAAACACATACTTCACCTTTCCACTGATTGAAAAATTTATTCATTTCTGACGTAATTTCGTGCCTTTTAATAAAACTTTATGGAAAAAAAATGAAACAATGAAATTAAATTGCAGACTTATTCTCTTCTTTATGTTTATAAAGGGTAGACTAAGAAGTGTCTGTAATAAGTGAAATATTTTGTATCTAAATTGAATGTTTAATCTTTGTTTATTAGATGTATATTTCCTATTATTAACTTAAAAGGATAATGTAGATTTTGTTTGTGAAAGTAAAAAGAAAGAATTTGTTGTAATAAGATGCATTCATATGAAACTTAAGAACAATGCTATTGAAAATAAATAATCTTTTTTATAAATACTGTATGAAATGAATGATAACAGGTATAACTTATTTTTAATTGATACAGACTGGTAAGTAAAGAATCTATATGAAACTTATATAACTATGTATGAAAATGTATGAAACTTATTACTATATATGAAAATGTATGAAACTTATTATTACATTCGGAAATTTATGGAACACATTTGAAACTGTATGAATCTTACTATTTCTTTTTATGAAAAAGTTTGAAACTTACTTTTACTTTATATGAAAATGTATGAAACTCACTTTTATTTTATATCAAAATGTATGAAACTTAATTTTTTTTTAATATAGAAATATATGAAACTTACTGTTTCTTTGAATTTACATATGAAAATGTCTGAAACTTACTTTTACTATAATTATGAAAATGTATGAAACATACTTTTACTGTATATGAAAATGTATGAAACTTACTTTTAATACATATGAAAATGTATGAAACTTACTTTTAATACATATGAAAATGTATGAAACTTACTTTCACTGTATATGAAAATGTATGAAACCCTTTCATACATTTAAAAATGTATGAAACTTACTTTTACTATATATGAAAATGTATGAAACTTACTTTTAATACATATGAAAATGTATGAAACTTACTTTTACTACATATGAAAATGTATGAAACTTACTTTTACTACATATGAAAATGTATGAAACTTACTTTTGCTATGTATGAAACTTACAAAAAAGTATAATTAATGTTATCAAATACACACCCTAAAAACTAACATCTTTGAGGTTTGTATGAAAAAAGTTATTGTTTAAATAAGGATGAAATAATAGAATAGTTGTGGTAAGGATTCACTGAAATCTCCATGTAAAAACAGGATATGGTCACCATTGATGTAAAATTGTCAGTTGTCTTTATGAAGAATTCATGAAGTCACACTTCATGTGTGTGGTAAACGATTTCTTTCCTTTAAACTCTCAAATGTTTCCAACTAGGGTATCAAATGGGATTGCTATTTTAGCTCACCTGAGCCTGTCGTGAGTAATTAGCCTGAAAGGGACTCAACTGTGTTTTTTTTTTAAATTATGGGACTGAATGTTCCATTTGATGTAGGTCTGTGTGCAAAATTTAAGATCATTCGTTCACTCTATTTTTTCGAGAATAATTCTAATTGTGAAAAATGACCCCAAATTTAAAAGCGTTGCAACGCTTTTCACTCAAATCAGGCTAAGAGTAGCACAAAAATACAATTTTCAATGTATTTCTGAGTGTAATTTCTATTTATCTTTGGCATATGATATCTTTTCTTTTAAAGTGCCCCACCCTTTCAAGGGTTTAAATTTTAATTACTTTAAAAAAAATTAAAACTTTTTTATGTCAAGTTTTTGTTTTTTTAATCAAAGCCCAAATTTTTTTACCATTTAAAGAAAATTGTTTGATAAAAACAATAATAACTACTTTTTAAAATATAGAAAAATAAATTTAAAAAATTAAATCTTTGTCATGCCTCTAAAGGGGCTAAAAATTTGGGAAAGGGAAAAACCCAACATGGCTTTGCGAACCTTAGATTACATATTTCCCAGGGTTTGAATGCTTGGAAAGCCACTTTAATATTTTATTCTATACTGAAAAAGATTGGTTTGGGAAAAAAAAAACCCCCTTAAAATGATATTCCTTCTCAACTCAGGAATTTTTTTAAATGAAAACTTTATAAAAAATAACCCTTGGGTTCTAATAAGAATTGCAAAAATTTTTTCTCCCCACTTTATTTGAATGGAAAGCGGCTAACTTTAATTGTCATTTTCCTCCCCATTTTTTAAAACAAAACCTTTGGGGTGAAATTTGAACTACTTTAAAAAAAATTGTTTCTAATGGGGATTTTGTATAAAAAAAAAAGAAAAGCCATGTGGTAAACCCTAATCAAGAAAATGGGAAAAAAAACTTTTAAACCAAGTTTATCAAACATTTATATTTAGATTTTAAACCTTTAACCATAAAATCCTTCGGTTTTCCCTGATTTGTTAGGTTAGTAATGCAGGACCCTCAGGGCTTTTTAGTTTTTGTTTATAAACCTCAATCTTTTCCTGATCATTGGAGACGATTGTGTTAGGATGTATATAATATATTATCAACTTCCTCATATTGAACTATTTTTAATAAATTCAGTGCTTAATCTATAAGGTATTTTTTGTTGCCATGACGAACAAATCATGGCAGATAAATAAAAAATTTAAGTGTAATTTACGATGACCGGGGACATCCTTCTCTTTTAAAATCCCCTTTTTTTTTTTATGCCATGTAACATTAATATAATTATTTTTTCCTTTGTCTCCTATTTATTCTTCTACAAGGTAATGGGGTTATTTAGGTTAAACTTGGTAGTTTGAAAGAGCATTCCAAGTTTGTTATTCCTATGTTACTTTCATTTCGAGTATTCCCTAAGTAAATAAACAGTGTTTAATTTCAATTCACTTTAAAAAATTAAAACTCCTTCAGTTTATCTTTTGGGAATTTATACTGCCCCCTTTAAAGGGTTTTCTTTTTATTCATTTTGAAATGTGTAAAGTTTTAAAATTTGAAAAGGGTTTTAAAAAAGTTTACATTTTGTTTTCTTTTAATTTGGGTTTTCAATTTTATATTTTATTTTTGAAAAAAAAATCAAAAAATCCAAATGAATATTGTTCAAAATTTCTATCTGTTTATCCCCAAATTTTTTTAAAAAAGAGTTTGGCAGAAATTTGATGTAATAGAAAAGGCCCAAATTTTACAAGAATCGTACATTTTTTTATTAGGGGGTTTAGGCCCAATGACCATTATAATACCCAATTTTTAAATTTTTGCTTTTCAACTAAAATTTTGAAAAATGAGGAAAATTTTTTTTGGTAAAAGTTTTTTTTAGCTTACCATAAAAAAAACACAATAGTTTGGTAAAGGTGTAAGCTTTACCATATAAAAGAACACAATACTTTGGTAAAGCTGTAAGCTATACCATATAAAAGAACACAATAGTTTGGTAAAGATGTAAGCTATACCATATAAAAGAACACATTAGTTTGGTAAAGGTGTAAGCTATACCATATAAAAGAACACAATAGTTTGGTAAAGGTGTAAGCTATACCATATAAAAGAACACAATAGTTCAGTAAAGGTGTAAGCTATACCATATAAAAGAACACAATACCTGTAGTTTGGTACAGATGTAAGCTATACCATATAAAAGAACACAATTAACTTTGGTAAAGATGTAAGCTATACCATATAAAGAACATAACAGTTCAGTAAAGGTGTAAGTTATACCATATAAAAGAACACAATTAAGTTTGGTAAAGGTGTAAGCTATACCATATAAAAGAACACAATTAAGTTTGGTAAAGATGTAAGGTATACCACATAAAAGAACACAGAGATTGAAAATTCCACTCATCAGCTCCTAATTATGATTGGATTTATAAGTTACTTGTCATGCAGGACGATTGACTCTAAAGATATTTTTTGATGCCTGGAACACAGTAGGTCGGTTAAGCCGTAAGCTATACCACATAAAAGAACACGATAGTTAGGTGAAGGCGTAAGTTGTACTACACGGAACATAGAAGTTTGGTTAAGGTGTAAGCTACATTGTATACCACATAAAAGAACACAGTAGTTAGGTGAAGGCGTAAGCTGTACCACAAGGAACATAGTAGTTTGGTTAAGATGTAAGCTACATTGTATACCACATGTTCGGTTAAGGTGTAAGCTTTACCACATAAAAAAACACAGTTTGGTTAAGGTATAAACTATATGACACACATTTTTATAATAAAGAACACATTATTTCACAACTGTCTTAAATGCACATCAGGTTGTCTATCCCACATGAGATCGCAAAAAAAAAGAATGTTATTTTGGCATATTGAGAGTTTAATATCTGTGTCATATATTTTCTTGCTTTATAAAATGTAAACAAAATTAGGTATATCAGGTTATCTGATCTATAACATTTTTAAAAAGAGATAATATGATGATAACAGATTAAATAAAAAAGTTAACCAGTTTATTTTATTGATATGTAAAGTGATTCAGCAAGTCAAGTGCAAAATTGTCTAAAGGACTGAAAATTTAGGGAAGTAAAAATAAAAACAGTCAATATAACACTTATACTTTAGTGGGTAATAGAGATTTTTATGATGTTTCACTTTTTACAGAAAAATTCATCTTCTGTAGAAAATAAGTTGAAATCTCACATAATGTATTTCTATATCAAAAATGGCTGCATCATCATACATCAATTTATTTATTTTTAGAAAATTTAAGAGTAAATTTATATTTTAACTCAGTATGAGCTGCACAACATTGTCACATAGTCAAACAAGCAAGTGCGCTTGCAGAGTTTACCGTAAAGTGGTATGCATACCTCCAAATTAGTAAGATAAATCTTTAAAAAATTATACTGAAGAAAAAATATTTTTATATTAATGATATTGACTATGACATGTTTACTTATTCACAATTTTAGTTAAAATCATCTTTTTTATGCAAAATATGACTAAATTTCTACTTTTATCATCAAAATTCTACCAAGTATTAATTAGAAAGAGAAATTTGTGTACAATTTGGTCACAATTATAAGGTAATTTCATTGGAGAGAAGTAAAAAGTACTTCAAGTTCCTTTAGGCTGCTTTAAATCACTGAATTTATATGTTAGACTTCAGTTTCATTGGCATTAATATTAGACGATTTTAAAGTTTTCTGAAAAATAAACACATAAGGCCATCTCTGGCCTGGTGGTTCAGGTTGTTGACTTTAAACCACTTATCCCTTACCACTGTGGGTTCGAACCCCAACTGGAACTTTGGATTCTTTCATGTAAGGTCTTCAAGTCCAGCTAGCTTATGAAACATCGTTGCTTCTTACTCAGGTGCCTGTTTGTGTCTGAAATAATGCAAGGAAGGGCATCTGAGGCCATTCTCTACCAGTTAATTTGGAAAGTCACCGTTATAATGACCTTAACTGTGTTGGTGTGACGTAAAACCCAACCAAAAGAAATTAACACAAATTTTAAAGTTTAATGCTTCAGTATATTTCTATGGTTATTTGAAATTACCATGAAAAAAGAATCCTTTATTAGCATGTTAAAGATATCAATTCTTGACAGTTTGTGGTTAAGATATGAAATTTCTGTACGTATTTTTTGCTGTTTCTTATTCTTTACTTTAAGGACTTTTATAAATATAAGTTCAACATGAAAATCACCTGCATTTTACTGTATGTTACATCCTGAATTACGAATAGCATTAATTGTAGAGGTAAAGAATGTAGAAGATTCCATTTTAACTTGGTGGTTTTAATTTTATTATGTTTATGGTAATGATAAATTTGAAAGATTTCATATTACATCATATATTATACTGACGAAGAGAATTTATAATTTAATATTTTGATATTACTATTTTGAACACGTTTAGTATACAGGAATACTCTTGCATCATTTTATATGTGTGTGACAGATAATAAACTTATATACATTATTTACTCTTTCTTCCCATGAAAACACCTGGAAGTATTTGTGAAATAAGTTTTGCTTTCATGACATTTGATCATATCATATTTAAAATCATGAAAACTGTTTTAAATTTGAAACTACTACTTAAGACTACCTTTTTTTCATATTTTCTTTTACCGTATGTGATACTAAGTACTTCTGTACTGTACATACTGTATTAGCTATGTGGAAATATTTGTAAACTTCGGGAATTGACAATTAATTTCTTCTAGCATATATATCAACCAACCTGTCATCAATTTCTACCCTGGCATGATTTGTTAATACTTCCTTACGCAAATTGTTCAGAGTTTTAAATCAGCTAACTTTTTGACACAGGGAAATATAGAACAACTGAAGACCAATCTGCCAGTTTAGGCACAAATATTAGCTTAAACCCTATCAAGCTTTCTTTATCCATTATGGACCTTAGAAATGTTAATAGTGATGCCCTTCAAGGGTTAATTTTGGAGCATGAAATGGTGATACTTTACCTCCATGCAATTTCCACAGAGTATTAGCCAAACAACATTTTGAATTTTTGAAAAAGTCAATGATCAAAGATAATATATATTTATAGGTTGTGCTGGATATGCACAATTACATTGTGTATTTAGATTTGACAGTGATCTCTGTGGGGATGAAGTACCCACATGGAGTTCTTTGATAAATTTGTCCTGCATGGAATTTGGGACAGTCCATTTGCAAGTGGTTTGTTTAAGAATGCCAATTTCGAGAACTAAATACAAAAATTGATCTATAAATAGTATACTGACTCTTTATTGCTGGCAAAGGCTTTTGGTTCCAGCTGACTAAGAATTAATTACTAAGTAGTCATCAGTTAGGGTAATGCAAGCTTAGATGAGACTTGAGGGCATTCAGGGCTGAGTGGTTAGGTCCTAGACTTCAAACCACTTGCCACTCATCGCTGTGGGTTCAAATCCTGCAAAGGACTTTGGATTTTTATCCTGCTACTGTCTATATTATCAGCTGGATAAAGCCTTGCCGTATAAACTTACCTATCTCCAGTCATTATGTCATATTATGATGTCACATGGTTAGCAGCAAAACAAAACTACATAATTATAGAAGCTGTTTTATCAGGGAAAAGTAGGAGTGTAACCATTTAAATAATCTAAACACATGATCAAAAGCAGGATAAATCAAATACATTGTTGATGTAGGGATGGAGAAGGCTAAAGCTTGCCAAGATACACTTTCTCGCTCACCGGATATACCCTCTCCATCCCGACATCAATGGTGTATTCTCTATTTGCATGAGAGGACACTATCTGGCTTACTTAAAGAACCTTGGTGGTTCCACTCAGGTGCCTATTCACACTTGAAATAATGCACGAAAGGGCACCTGAGATATTCCTCAACTTAAGTAAAAGCTTAAAAGTTACCAATGACCACTTCTGTGCTGGAATGACGAAAAGAAAACCCCCACCCAACCAAAAATGAAAAAAAAACAACAAGACATGGCTTCATACGTCATGTAAAATGTTGGCATAGAAAGGTCGTTATCATTTGTTACAGGTGACAAAGTCTTAAGTTATAATAGTATCACTATTCTCGATCACAATGAAATTTATCATGTAAAAAACTATCCAAAATTGTATTACCGAAATATTTTTTGATATTAATTTATATATTTATACATGTATGTTTATATTTTTATTTCAGGTCGGAGGAAGTATGATGAGCTATTTGAGAGGCATAAAGGGCTGGAAAATGAGGTACTTTACTCAAAATGATACATATAATTTACTAGCTTCCATATTTTTAAATCTTAACACTGGCAAACAAATGGTAATAAAATTGTCAGTCTGATGGCAGATAAAAATTTGAAGAGGCTCAAATTTTTTTATACTTTTACAATTATCAGGTGAAAAGTGTCAGTAATGGGTCTGCTTTGATAAATATATTACCAATATACAGTTTGAATATTTCAAGTGTTTAATTCAACATAAATTTGGTGTACTTGAAAAGAAACCCTTATTTTTTTATTATTTTTTTTTTTAAATTTTTGTTTAATTATATTTTTATAATGTTTAACTTAATGGTAAGGATATCGCATAGTGTGTTCAAATGTTTGATTTTCAGGATTTAGGACAGAGCACAGTGCTATTGTACCTAAACAGAAGATCTCTATCTTTTGCTATACATCACCCTTGAAAGCTTTTACTTTGATTCCTTCAGAGTTTCACATAATTAGCTGACTGCTTAAATATATAAATATAATCAATTATGAAGGTAGAATCAGTTAAAAAGAACCCATTAAGAAAGTACAATAGATTAAGAAGGTAGAATCATTAAAAGAAGGTAGAATCAATTAAGAAGAATAAATTATGAAAGTCGAATCAATTAAAAGAAGGTATAATCAATTAAGAAGACTAAATTAAGAAAATAGAATCAATTAAAAGAAGGTGGAATCAATTAAGAAGTATCACTTAAGAAGGTAGAATCAATTAAGAAGTATCACTTAAGAAGGTAGAATCAATTAAGAAGTTTCACTAAAGAAGGTATAATCAATTAAGAAGTTTCACTAAAGAAGGTAGAATCAATTAAGAAGTTTCACTAAAGAAGGTAGAATCAATTAAGAAGAATCAATGAATAATGTAGACTCAATTTAAAGAAGGTAGAATCAATTAAGAAGGATCATTTAAAATTGAATCAATTAAAAAGGTAGAATCCATTTTGAAGGGATAAATATAATATATAAGTAAGCATAAATTCCTGTACTAAATTAATTAACCTCAGAAATACCTGACCTTGAACCTTAAAGCAAATATGATAAATGAACAAATGTGTCTTCACTACAGCACCATATAAACATGACATAGTGTACATGTACATCATGTATGTTATGCTATTATGTGATTAAAACAATACATAACAATGTAAAAATCTATGTACAGTGATTTATCAAATTATGTCAAATGTCATTTTTACCTCCAGAAAGAAGAGTTACGAAATAAGTTACACAACCAGAAAGATCAATTGGAGGAAGTGAATAAATGTAAGTATTGAACATATTATAAATTAAAATTATATTAAAGCAGCATGCCTCCAGTTTCATGCTAATTTTCGTGAAAATTTTGAGAGTTTTATTTAATTAAAAGTTAAATGAGCCGCATCACAACAAAACCAACATAATGGGTTTGCAACCAGTATGGATCTGGACCAGCCTGCTCATCCGCGCAGTCTGATCAGGATCCATGCTGTTCACTATCAGTTTCTCTACTTGTAATAGGGTTGGTAAGCGAACAGCATAGATCCTGATCAGACTGCATGGATGCGCAGGCTGGTCTGGATCCATGCTGGTTACAAACCCATTATGTTGGTTTTGTAGTGACGCGGCTCAAATATTGTGAATGGGAACAAAGAAAGCAATTTACTGTGAAATTTTTAAGTCAAATTTTGAATATTTAGAAATTTGAAAATAATTATGATGTGGTTAAATAATGACTGTTTTTATATTACAGTGATTGAGCCTGCAATAGAGGAGTATACTAAACTACAGAACAAATATGAAATAGAGAAAGGCTGTAGGCATGAAGCCGAAACTTACGCATCTCAGGTAAAATTCTCATGTAGAACTAGGTTTGTGTGTGTGTTTTTTAGTTTGTTTTATGCTCAGTGCCTTTGTTTATGCTTGGTGCCATTTGTTTATGTTTGGTGCCATTTGTTTATGCTTGGTGCCATTTGTTTATGTTCAGTGCCATTTATTTATGTTCAGTGCCATTTGTTTATGCTTGGTGCCATTTGTTTATGTTTGGTGCCATTTGTTTATGCTCAGTGCCATTTGTTTATGCTCGGTGCCATTTGTTTATGTTTGGTGTCATTTGTTAATGCTCCATGCCATTTGTTTGTTTGGTGCCATTTGTTTATGGTTGGTGCCATTTGTTAATGCTCTATGCCATTTGTTTATGGTTGGTGCCATTTGTTAATGCTTGGTGTCATTTGTTTATGCTTGGTGCCATTTGTTTATGTTTGGTGCCATTTGTTTATGTTCAGTGCATTTTGCTTATGTTCAGTGCCTTTGTTATCCCCCCGCTGAAAAATTTCGGCGGAGGATATAGAAATAGTCTCCGTCCGTCCGACCTTCCGTCCGTCCGTCCTTCCGTCCGACATTTTTGTCCGGAGCATATCTCTAAAAGTATTTGAGTTATCAACTTGAAACTTCATATGTTGATAGACCTCATTGAGGAGGAGTGCAGTGCACAAGAATGATAACTCTACCTTGCATGATTTTTGAGTTATTGCCCTTTGTTATTTTTCAAAATTGATTTTTGTCCAGAGCATAACTCCAAAAGCCTATGAGATATTAACATGAAACTTCACAGGTGCATAGATCTCACTCAGGAGGTGTGCATTGCACAAGAATGATAACTCTACCTTTCATAATTTTTGAGTTATTGCCCTTTGTTATTTTTCATACCTAATTTTTCACCTGAGTGGAGCATAACTCAAAAAGTGTTTGAGATATCAACATGAAATGTCATAGGTGGATAGATCTTATTGAGGAGGAATGTTGTGCGCAAGAATGATAACTCTTCCCTATACAATTTTTGAGTTAATGCCCTTTTTTTTTTTCATGCTATTTTGTCCAGAGCTTATCTCAAAAAGTATTTGAGGTATCAACTTTAAACTTCAAAGGTGGATGGATCTCATTGAGGAGAAGTGCAGTGCTTAAGAATGATAACTCTACTCTGCATTATTTTTGAGTTTATTGGCCCTTTGTTATTTTTTTCAAAATTAATTTTTGTCCAGAGCATAACTCAAAAAGCCTTTGAGATATCAAAAATGAAACTTTATAGGTGCATAGATCTCTGACTCAGGAGGTGTTGCACTGCACAAGAATGATAACTCTACCTTTTATAATTTTTGAGTTATTGCCCTTTGTTCTTTTTCATACTTTAATTTTTTTCTCAAAAAGTATTTGAGGTATCAACTTGAAAACTTCATAGGTGGATAGATTTTACTGAGGAGGGATGCAGCACACAATAATGATAACCTACCCTGCATTATTTTTCAGTAATTGCCCTTTGTTATTTTCAGCCATCAGTATTCACATAGGTTTCAAATCTGTAATCACTATAGCCATCAGTTTTCATTACCAAAAGACCTCTTAAAATAGAATTATTCCGCTCTACTACATATATTTTCTTCCACATTCGGCGGGGGATGGCCATGTTGACATGGCTCTTGTTTATGCTTGGTGCCATTTGTTAATGCTCGGTGCCATTTGTTTATGTTTGGTGCCATTTGTTAATGCTTGGTGCCATTTGTTAATGCTTGGTGCCATTTGTTTATGTTTGGTGCCATTTGTTTATGTTCAGTGCCTTTGTTTATGTTCAGTGCCTTTGTTTATGCTTGGTGTCATTTGTTTATGCTTGGTGCTATTTGTTTATGTTTGGTGTCATTTGTTTATGCTCTGTGCCATTTGTTTATGTTTGGTGCCATTTTTTAATGCTTGGTGTCATTTGTTTATGCTTGGTGCCATTTGTTTATGTTTGGTGCCATTTGTTTATGTTCAGTGCCTTTGTTTGTGATTAGTGCCTTTGTTTATGCTTGGTGTCATTTGTTAATGCTCGGTGCCATTTGTTTATGTTTGGTGTCATTTGTTAATGCTCCGTGCCATTTGTTTATGCTTGGTGCCATTTGTTAATGCTTGGTGCCATTTGTTTATGCTTGGTGCCATTTGTTTATGCTCGGTGCCATTTGTTTATGTTCAGTGCCATTTGTTTATGTTTAGTGCCATTTTTTTATGTTCAGTGCCATTTGTTTATGGTTGGTGTCATTTGTTTATGCTTGATGCTATTTGTTTATGCTTGGTGCCATTTGTTAATGCTTGGTGCCATTTGTTTATGTTTGGTGCCATTTGTTTATGGTTGGTGTCATTTGTTAATGCTCTATGCCATTTGTTTATGCTCTATGCCATTTGTTTATGGTTGGTGCCATTTGTTAATGCTCGGTGCCATTTGTTTATGTTTGGTGTCATTTGTTTATGGTTGGTGCCATTTGTTAATGCTCTATGCCATTTGTTAATGCTCTATGCCATTTGTTTATGGTTGGTGTCATTTGTTAATGCTTGGTGCCATTTGTTTATGTTTGGTGTCATTTGTTTATGGTTGGTGCCATTTGTTAATGCTCGGTGCCATTTGTTTATGTTTGGTGTCATTTGTTTATGGTTGGTGCCATTTGTTAATGCTCTATGCCATTTGTTAATGCTTGGTGTCATTTGTTAATGTTCTATGCCATTTGTTTATGCTCTATGCCATTTGTTTATGGTTGGTGCCATTTGTTAATGCTCTATGCCATTTTTTTAATGCTCTATGCCATTTTTTTTTAATGCTCTATGCCATTTGTTTATGGTTGGTGCCATTTGTTAATGCTTGGTGCCATTTGTTTATGCTTGGTGCCATTTGTTTATGCTCGGTGCCATTTGTTAATGCTCGGTGCCATTTGTTTATGTTCAGTGCCATTTGTTTATGTTCAGTGCCATTTTTTTATGTTCAGTGCCATTTGTTTATGGTTGGTGTCATTTGTTAATGCTCTGTGCCATTTGTTTATGCTCGGTGCCAGATTTAGCAAGATGAAGGAGGCTTACGGCATCCTAATGCTGGTCTACATCAGTTGCCTCATAGGGGACCTCTTTGTCTATCAGCAATGCCTGATCTACATAAAATGGTGGAAGGATCCAAGATGTGTTTCTTTCAAAACTGCTCTTTTGTATGGCCACTTTTTGAAGTTAGACATGACAGGTCAACCTAAGTGCCAGGTACTTAGGATAACTTGACCATGATCTGCCTCTGGAAGGATTTAGAGAAAAGAACTAGATTTTTTGTATTGCTTTCTTATTTAGTGTCAAGTTTTACCAGTTTGACTGTTTATTGGATGACCCTCCTACACATTCTTTCAATTTTATCTGTTTTGGTGGTTTAGTTTGAAAGTTTCCTGTTTTCTCATGTAGAATAATCTTTGCAGGTCCGGTAGCAAACACTAAGCATACATAAATATGGTCATACATCATACCAGTGTCTGTTCATTATCGTTAAACGTTGGTGGTTCGAATCAGGTTACCCATTCCTACCGGATATAATGCATAGAAGGGAAACTGAAAAGTCTTCATATGACTTATACTGTATTGATGCAGCATAAAACCCAACCAGATAACATATAAAATCTCAGATAATATTGAAATAAAACATAGACAGTATACTCCAAAATACGCTGATGACCTAAACAGTTTGTGGTTTTACAAAGATTTCCATGTTTAATCACTTGCTCTGACAATTTTGTGTCCTGCTTTAAAGTTGAAACTGTCTACATTAATGGTTTTGTGATCAAATTACTAGAACTCTACATGAGTGTTTAGTTACAATGCTGTTAATAGAATCATCAAAAGCAGATATGAGCCGCGCCTTGGCAAAACCAACATAGTGCATTTGCAACCAGAATGGATCTAGACCAGCCTGCTCATCCACTCAGTCTGATCAGGATCCATGCTGTTTCTCTACTTGTTATATAAGCGAACATCATGGATCTTGATCAGACTTCGCAGATGCGCAGGCTGGTCTGGATCCATGCTGGTCGCAAACGCATTATGTTGGGTTTGTCATGGCGCGGCTCATATATAATGCAAATATAAAAAAAGAAATGGGCTGTTATTATATTGTAAAGACAAATGGTTATAATTATGATAAAATACACAGGTTGCTAATTTTATGAATGTTATTTATTAAAATTACATCAAGTCAAAACAATAAACATTAGAAATTACATTTATTTTCAAAGTATTTGTTTAAAACAAAACTTCAATTACAAATTACATTCAATTACTTTTGAAAATTTGTAATTGATTATATTTAATTACATTTACATTTTTATTTACCCTGATTGAAATGTAATTGTCATTCATTTTAAGAGACAGTGATAGTAAAATTAATGTTACAATTCACTATTTTATATACATTTAATATACATGTAAATGATTTTATACTGAAGATTTAAAAGAACAATATACATGTAGTCAATTACAATTAAATACCATTACGCAATTACGATTACTTCATGTCTGGTATGTAGTGTCAACCATAACAGTCTTTTTTTATCACCTGCAAGGGTCAGAAGTTTGAAGAGTCGATGGAATTGAGCAATATATTTAATGAAGTTCTTTTGGGAAACTCTAAAAAACCAAAATTAGAATTACATTATATTTATCTTCAGTGTCTTTCAATGTGAAATGAGGGAAGTTATTATATATTTGAGAACAATTACATTTTAAATAATTTTAAGTTGACCATATTGAACAATACTTAACTTATGAAACAAAGTTTACCTAAATTCTTCAGTCATAAGTAATGTATGCTGTACATGGAATAGAGTACTTGTGAATCATCATATATGACAAATAAAATGTAAAGTTGATTTTTCCAGAAAGAAATTGTAAAAGGAAAAAATATATATAACAGATAAGAGTAATTTAATTCATACTATGCTAAATACCTTCCATTTAAATTTGCACCAGTTCAAAGTACCTGGTCCCAAGGGTCGAGCAGCCCTACACCTTACTGCTGGAGAACAGTGTGAACTTTAACTTTTAGCTTTTCATCCCACTGTAAAAGTCCTGTTCTGTAAGTTAGGTGGTAAAATCCCTGCTCCATGCCCTATACAAGTTTTACATTCTTCCTGCTTTCTTTGGCACTGCATTCACCATTAGGCACTGCATTAATAGAGTAAATACTAGGGTCATTTCCCCTGATATCCCCCATACTGCTTCAGGGGCATGTTGAGGGGCATGGGAGGCTGCTACTGCAGTTGACTGATGCATTATTGTATGGCATTGTACAAATTAAGTGATATTTCAAAATTTTAAATATATTGTTTTGCAGATATAATGACATATGTCATTCATGTCTGATGTATTTTTCTTCTATGATAAATATAAAATATAGATTGTGAGGCAGAACAAGAAGTTAAAGAGACAGAGTATGGACCTGATAGCTGTGATGAACAAAAGTAATACACCATTACATTTGATGGATATCAATCTAGATGAAGATGATCCCGAGGACAAGAAGTTAGAAAATGGATACCAAGAATCATTAAACCATACGTTAAGAGGTAATTAAATTTGTAAAATATTTTTATGTTTCCATATCAACATGTATAATCTGTCCTCCTTAGCTCAAATTCAGATATAAGGAATTTGATTGGTCAGAAACTGCCAAAAAATGTTCACTGACCAATGAAAATCCTGAAATTTTAGACAACTCTGAAATAACCTCAAGGCCTGGTATACTTTTATAAACTTACATGTGGATAATAAATTGCCAGTTTCTTTTATATGAACATACATTTTCTGTTCTCACCTCACAGTCCAAGTCTCCATGAAATTAGTTTTGTTTGAGAACTTCTTTGACCCTGTGTCACATGATATTCATTCAGGATATATTTACTATAAGCTGGTTTAGTTGTCTCCCTTTCCTTTTGTTACCCCTTTTGTATCAAATCGAAATTTTATCATTAAATTGAGACGGATTCATGTATTGAAGTCTCGATGTGCTGAAGTTTTGACGCAAGTCTCTTCAAATTTGAAGAATTACTGAAGCTCTACTGTCGATTAAATTATGCTTATCATGTACATAAGTTATGATGATATGATAGATGCAATTTTATAACCATACCAGCTCTCTTCTATCCTGTCATGATGCTTCTAAAATATGAGAGAGAACTCTTTTATATTTTACAAATCATATGTAGGCATCAAATACAAAAAAATTCAGTATGGTATAGTCAGACCTGTTTTTAAGACCACCTCTAAGTAAAGGTTGAAAAAATAGATTAAGTTCTAATTTAAACTACTACTACTGGTATTTTAATTACCCAAACTATCACTTTTGAGTATTTTACTATGAATGTTTAGAGATTATCTGCCACATTGTATTTAGCTCGACTTTTTGGAAGTCAGTTTTACACTTTCGTTAAGTTTTTGCGTGCAAATTGGTATAAAGGAATGGGTTAAAGCTTCACACACTTATTTGAGAGCATAATGGGTGGTCATTCTCCAAGGCCTTAACTCTAACATGGATTTTGTCAGAATTATGACCTTTTTTAACTTTAACTTTTTAAATTCTACATTATTCAGGCTCTTGTTTTTACTATCAAGCACTGAGAATGGAGGAGTATGCTGTCCTATGGATTGCTCTTGTGATTAAAATAACTATTTATAAGTATAATTCAGCTATCCTGCTTATTTGTGAATCAGCATTTCATCACCTTAGTGCAGTAATTGAATAAGTCCTTCTAAATTTAATAAGCGTTAAATAGTTATTGCTCTAAGGTGATTATTTGCAAATTTTCAAGTTTAACATGTCATTGCTGTTTTTCAGAGTTAAAGAATGAAGTTGCTAGTCTGAAAGCTAGTCTGCAAAAAACACAAGATGAACTTTATGTTGAGAAGGACAACTATAAATGGGCATCCGCCATGGTAAGGCATATTTTGGTTTTATATTAAAGAGATTCCACTGAAGTTTTTTTCTGAGAATTGTTTTTTCTAGACGTGTATTACATTTGATGTTGGTCTGGACTAATAATGTGTGTGCAAAATTTCAGGTTATTCCCTTACTCTATTTTTCCAGTGTAATAAATTTTATTGTGCAAAATTAATGCTTCTCACTCAAAGTTTAGGCTTTTTAACCTCAATAGAGCTCCTTTAATACATGTATAAATAAATAGTTTTGTTGTTAACCCTTAGAACAATGGAAACTGAATGTTAACCGTCTTTTCTGCCAGTAACGACCAAGGCAAGTTTATAAATCCTGTCTATCTCCATAATATAAGCTGATAACTTTTGAATTTATATCTTGATTTTCCTAAAATTGATGATGAACTGTTCCCAGGCTAGCTTCTCACTACTCTCTGACTATCTCCATAATATTTGCAGATGAATGTTTTGAATTTACATCTTGATTTTTCCAAAATTCCAAAATTGATAATAAAATGGAAAACTGTTCCTGAAATTAAAACTTGCACACTCCATTTAAGAAATGAATGATGTAGTAAAAGGAGAGAGTAAGGGTTATTTGATATGCATCTTTTAAAATTCATAATCTGAACATCTTAATTATGTATCTAAAAATTATTTAGTAAGCTAATAGTTGATCTGTACTTCTCTGATTAATTATTACGTCTGTTCTTGTCTTTAACTTAAATAAGTTCCTAGTATTATAATTAATTGGCTATTTATTTCAGTATAAATCAGTTAAAGCACAGTTACAACAAACAGAAACGTCTCTAAAACAACATAAAGAAGCTATTAAAGAACTCTCTAAAGGTAAACAAGAAAGATATCTTCTGTTACATTGCTAAGTTTTGAGACATTTTCAAAAATAAACTTGTTTTTCAAATTCAAGTCTATTTGAGCCTATCTTAAAGATAAAGCAGCTGTTTCACAGTCTCTTACTTGGAGATTTTAGTGGTGCAGAGTTTACTTTATTGTAAAAAATAGTTTTAATTTAATGCAAAATAAAAACTCTTTATTTTATGCTTTTCAGTGGATTACTGATTTATCCGTGAAAATTATATTTGATAATTTCACAGTGAAAATTATCAAAATATAATTTCTCAATGATGAGACTACTTTTTTAAGATTTTCCCCATGTGGTACCTCAACATTGTCAGGGCTGTTTAGCTGAAATTGATGAAATGAAATTTCAAAAGTAATAAAAAGAAAAAGACTTACTTCAATATCACCAAATATCGTCTCTTAATTTTTGTTTCATTTTTACAGTCTGAAAAATACAATTCCTTCCACATGTAAAACTGCTCTTGATGACATTTTGGCATATTTAAGTATCCTACGAGCAATAACTGCCTAATAACTTGAAAAGCAATGACAGCCATCAGCCTGAAGAATAAGTAAACAACCCAGCGTTCGTAAGGCAGCCTTTCAAAAATTCCATGTTTTCCAATTTCCTAGCCGCTATTTGAATGTTTTGCACATCTGTCAACACTTATTTATTGTCTGTAACAATCCTCAAATAAGTTTTCTTTCTTCTAAAAAGGTGTATGACTAACAAATCCGAATGAATCAAACACAATTATTTTCCTCCCGTGAAATACACAACTTTAAAAATGCGGTCGCTTACATTTCACAGAGTCAGGTCTAATATAAATTTGCCGTAAGTAACAGAAATAAGGATGGATCGTTTGACTTTTTCTCCTACTAGAATTGTTTGTTATTATTATTAAAACAAGCGATCATTCATATTATTTGAATAAAATGAATAATATCATTGCCATTTAATGTTGATTGTCAAACTTATTTTTAGCCAAGACTTCTTGTATTTTATGAGAAATTTTACTAAATGAGGCTACCAGTGGGGAAAACAGATTTTAATGTTAAAGTTAATATTAAGGAAATTTCATTTAAACTTGTTTTTAACTTAAGCATAAAATAAAAAGAAAATTTGCTTGTTTGTTGTGTAAGATGTAATTTTATTTCATCTCGTGAACTTTAAAAACAGTATTCTCACTTGTGGCTATGCCACTCGTAAGAATACTGTTTTTAAAGCTCACTCGATGAAATAAAATTTCATCTTACACACAAACAAACAAATATCATCTATTTATAACACTTTTCTTTAGTCCATTAATATGTTAATTTCTGTTTATCTTGCTATTTTTATTGTTCACTATATCATTTCCTCTTTGTTCAATATGATATTTCTTCATTTTTCAGTATGTTATTTCCTATTTGTTATTATTTGTTATTTCACTATGTTATTATTTGTTATTTCACTATGTTATTATTTGTTATTTCACTATGTTATTATTTGTTCACCATGTTATTATTTGTTATTTCACTATGATCAGTATCAGAAGAAGCTTATGAGGAGTATGAGAATTTGAAGGGAAGATATGAGCTGGAAATCAAGAGAAGAAGTGTGTTTGAAAAGAAAATTGAAGAAGTAAGTGAATGCTTATTGTCATTTTATTCTTTCTCTTGGAGCGTCGGGCCAATTAGTTAAGGGCGTTGACTTCAAATCACTTGCTCCTCACTGCTTTGGGTGGAACTTTGAATATTTACATATTACCAAACCCTTATGATTTTAGTAAACAGTAATGGTTTTAGTGGTTATATTGTATCAATTAATGTATGTTTAAGGTTGCAGTACAGAACAATAAAATGAAGAGACAGAGTGAGGTATTATTGATGAAATTAACACCAGGTGACCAGCTACATAAAGCTTTGATAGAAATTGAAGATCTCACAGAGAAATTGGATGAACAGAGAAAACATTATGATGCCGAGGTAATAGATTTTTATACCAGATTGTTGACATATCTGCTACTGAGGTAATAGTTTTTATACCAGATTGTTGACATAATTGCTAATGAGGTAATAGTTTTATACCAGATTGTTGACATATCCGCTGAGGTTATAGTTTTATACCAGATTGTTGACATATCTGCTACTGAGGTAATAGTTTTTATACCAGATTGTTGACATAATTGCTAAAGAGGTAATGGTTTTTAGCTCGACTTTTCTATGAAAAGGGGAGCTATCCTACTCGCCCCGGCGTCGGCGTCGGCGTCGGCGTCACACCTTGGTTAAGTTTTTCGTACCACCCCACTTTATTTCAGAAGTATTACAAGTATGGCTTTGAAACTTACCATACTTGTTCACCATCATAACCTCCATCTACAGACAAGAGTACATAACTCTGTCAAGGTTTTTGACAGAATTATGGCCCTTTTTTGACTTAGAAAGTGTATTGAGCTTGGTTAAGTTTTTTGTACCACCTCACTTTATTTCAAAACCATTGGAGGTATTGCTTTGAAACTGACCATACTTGTTTACCATCACGACCTTCATCAACAGACAAGAGGACATAACTCTGTCAAGGTTTTTGACAGAATTATGCCCCTTTTTGACTTAGAAAATACATTGAATATGGGTAAAATCCACTTATTGCCTTAACCCTTTGAGATATTGCTTTGAAACTTTTAATGCTATTTCACATCATTACCCCCATCTGTACGCAAGAGAAGGTAACTCTGTCAAGGATTTGTTTTTAAAAATTAAGGCCTTTTATCGACTTAGAATCTTGGTTAAGTTTTTAGTACCAGTCCACTTTTTGATGAACTGTTTGAGATATTAATTTGAAAGTTGGAATACTTGTTTACAATCATGATTCCCAAAACATGTCCAGGAGAAGGTAATTCTGTCAAAGATTTTATTTGAATTATGGCCCTTAACTGTCAATGTTTTGTATTATAGGCAAGCACTAAAAAACTTAAAAAATCTAAAAAAATTCATTCCTATCCACTTGTTCACTTTACCATAAATTATGTCATATAAACATTGCTGTAATATTCAACGAGATGCCCCAATTGGTAAAAATATACTCAATGTCACGATTTCATGAACATTTAGCATGACATTAAATAATGAATTGAACTTCCTTCATGTAATTCAAATATCAGTTTACAACGCATTATCTACATAGTGGACCCACGAAAAGTAACCAGTCACCCACAGCCTGTGTGAAAGAGATCCACTTGTGACCAACTGACAACATCTAAAAAAGCTTGATAAAATTTATCTATTACTTGTATTATAAGGTAACTATAATACTTTCACATACAAAGTCAAATCTATATATTATGCTGATTGTACAAAAATATACTGCTTCCTTGGCATAGATTTCTTGAAAAATTATGTTATTATGTCATTTACCAAGGTGTTCTGAGTGACGTAAAAATACCTTATTCTCTCAAAGTGGGTTTAATACTATTAAATTTATTTAAGGCTCAACTCAGTTTTTTTTTCTTTCTTACCAGCCCTCTTTTGACTTAAACATTTCAAACTTTGCTGCAGTGTTCAAGGGTATCACACAATTCAGTAAAATAATTCTTCACTAAATATCTTAATGCTCATGGCCATTGTTCACTTTAAAAATACAGAGATTCTTGTATTGCCTTTTACTGCAAAAACTTTTTTTATTGGCAAGCAATAAAAAAGTCGAGCGCGCTGTCTTACGGACAGCTCTTGTTATACCAGATTGTTGACATATCTGCTACTGAGGTAATGGTTTTTAAACCAGATTGTTGACATAATTGCTAAAGAGGTAATAGTTTTTAGCTCGACTTTTCTATGAAAAGGGGAGCTATCCTACTCGCCCCGGCGTCGGCGTCGGCGTTGGCGTCACACCTTGGTTAAGTTTTTCGTACCACCCCACTTTATTTCAGAAGTATTACAAGTATGGCTTTGAAACTTACCATACTTGTTCACCATCATAACCTCCATCTACAGACAAGAGTACATAACTCTGTCAAGGTTTTTTGACAGAATTATGGCCCTTTTTTTGACTTAGAAAGTGTATTGAGCTTGGTTAAGTTTTTTGTTACCACCTCACTTTATTTCAAAACCATTGGAGGTATTGCTTTGAAACTGACCATACTTGTTTACCATCACGACCTTCATCAACAGACAAGAGGACATAACTCTGTCAAGGTTTTTTGACAGAATTATGCCCCTTTTTTTGACTTAGAAAATACATTGAATATGGGTAAAATCCACTTATTGCCTTAACCCTTTGAGATATTGCTTTGAAACTTTTAATGCTATTTCACATCATTACCCCCATCTGTACGCAAGAGAAGGTAACTCTGTCAAGGATTTGTTTTAAAAATTAAGGCCTTTTTATCGACTTAGAATCTTGGTTAAGTTTTTAGTACCAGTCCACTTTTTGACTGAACTGTTTGAGATATTAATTTGAAAGTTGGAATACTTGTTTACAATCATGATTCCCAAATTTATTTAAGGCTCAACTCAGTTTTTTTTTTCTTTCTTACCAGCCCTTTTTTTTGACTTAAACATTTCAAACTTTGCTGCAGTGTTCAAGGGTATCACACAATTCAGTAAAATAATTCTTCACTAAATATCTTAATGCTCATGGCCATTGTTCACTTTAAAAATACAGAGATTCTTGTATTGCCTTTTACTGCAAAAACTTTTTTTATTGGCAAGCAATAAAAAAGTCGAGCGCGCTGTCTTACGGACAGCTCTTGTTATACTAGATTGTTGACATATCTGCTACTGAGGTAATAGTTTTTATACCAGATTGTTGACATAATTGCTACAGAGGTAAAAGTTTTTATACCAGATTGTTGACATATCTGCTGAGGTTATAGTTTTATACCAGATTGTTGACATATCTGCTACTGAGGTAATAGTTTTTGTACCAGATTGTTGACATAATTGCTACTGAGGTAATGGTTTTTATAACAGATTGTTGACATAATTGCTACTGAGGTAATGGTTTTTATACCAGATTGTTGACATTTCTGCTGAGGCAATGGTTTTTATACCAGATTGTTGACATTTCTGCTGAGGCAATGGTTTTTATACCAGATTTTTGACATATCTGCTAAGGTAATGGTTTTTATACCAGATTGTTGACATATCTGCTGAGGTAATATCTTTTATACCAGATAGTTGACATATTTGCTGAGGTAATATCTTTTATATCAGATTGTTGACATTTCTGCTGAGGCAATGGTTTTTATACCAGATTGTTGACATATCTGCTGAGGTAATAGTTTTTATACCAGATTGTTGACATATCTGCTGAGGTAATAGTTTTTTATACAAGAATGTTGAAATATCTGCTGAGGTTTTAGCTTTATACCAGATTGTTGACATATCTGCTGAGGTAATAGTTTTGACATATCTGCTGAGGTAATAGTTTTTATACCAGATTGTTGAAATTTCTGCTGAGGTAATATCTTTTATACCAGATGGTTG
This sequence comes from Ruditapes philippinarum, assembly GCF_026571515.1. Lineage (NCBI taxonomy): Eukaryota > Metazoa > Mollusca > Bivalvia > Venerida > Veneridae > Ruditapes > Ruditapes philippinarum. Next base: position 88,014 of record NW_026854709.1, on the reverse strand, counting down.
AAATATATGCTGAGGTTATAGCTTTATACCAGATTGTTGACATATCTGCTGCTGAGGTAATAGTTTTAGACCAGATTGTTAACATGTCTGCTGAGGTAATAGTTTGACATATCTGCTGAGGTAATAGCTTTTATACCAGATGGCTGTCATAAAATGAGGTAATAGTTTTTATACCAGATTGTAGATATATCTGCTGAGGTAGAAGTTTTGATTCCAGATTATTGACATATCTGCTAAGAAAATAGTTCAAAATTCTATAATTGTAGCATTGATAAATAATTAAATTTTCAGATACTTGCATTATCTATGTACATTGTCATTTCTATGATATTGTTTTTTTTTTTGGACTTTTTTGGGACATTTTTCCCTGTTTCAGTCTAAAAATTTGAAATCCCAAAATATGGGGGAAAAAATTTTTTAGACAATAAAGATATTCGAGAGTCTATGGAGAGTGAAAGGCTGTCTCTAGAAACAGAAAAAGACGACTTGATAAAACGTGTGAAAGATTACGAAGATAAATATGCAAAGTTAGAAGAGCAATGTAAGTTAAATAGCTTTTAGATTTCTATAAAAACTGTTAGATTTCTATAAAAACTGTTAGATTTCTTAACTGTTAGTTTTCTTTAATAACTGTTATTGCTTTGGTTTTAAATTTCAGAAATACAGTATGTTTACTGTAAATCAGATTCACAAATTTTGAGAATGTTACTGTTGTGATGAATCTTTTGGATTTGTTTTCTTTACAATTCTTTGGTTTTGTTTCTTTAGAAGTCTTTGGATTTTATCTTATAAATCTTTTAATTTATTTCTTTAAAAGAAAAATATTTGGATTTTTTTCTGGGTTTAATTATTAAAGTCATGCAGACTCGTGTCATATCACAACTAGAATCAATTTGCTAGGTTTGACAATGTTTAAGGCACAAGCAGACATCTGCTAGAAAAACTGTGTGACATAAATAAATTTTTGCTATATTTGTTTTGTTTGTTTTTTTTCCATTTTTCTCCTTTATTTGTTTACAAAGTGTGATATATTTTTTTTCTAGATGATGTGCTACTGAAGGAATATGAAGATTCAAAAAGACCGCCACCACCTCCACCACCCCCGCCACCACCCCCGATTACTGCCACTAAAGGGTATAGTGTTCTATAGTACTATCAATATCTTAGTTGCTAACTGGGAACCCATCATGTTTGGTAAAGGTTAAGGCAATGTATAGATATATTCCAGTGTGGAAATGATCATTGCATTCACCTTAGTGCAGTAACAGGATAAGTCCTTCTGAATTTAATAGGAGTTAAACAGTTATTGCACTAAGGTGATCATTGGTTCGTTTTGGTATATAGCAGCAAAATACAGCACTTTGATTTAAGTCAGTATGCATCCTGTTTCATGTTTATGAATATTATATTTAAAATAATGAGTAAAATAATGATAAGACTTTAAAAGATAAAATATGATAATATTAATATGTTGTCAAGTGAACAGATAAAGTGATTTAACACTTACCATGCTAAATAACAAAACTGGACTATTCCATTTACAAACTGGACAAAACCATTTATCATTTTTAGGGAGGATTTTAAAAATACAATGTATGTTCTGATGAAAACTTGAAGCAATCATTGCAGATAATTATTAGACAGCAAGGGTTGGCGAAAATCGTTGTCTGAAGGCTGCTGAGGGTTAAAGAAGTCTTATACAATTGTTACATGATAAAATTACATGAAGTGTGCCATAACAGTTTGTATAAAAGCATTTAAATTCTGATTGTTTGATTAAGGTAAAAAATTATTATTTTCAGAAACCATTGATCATTTTTCTATTTACTGTTTCAGATTTTTATCAAAAATTATAAGAAAAAAGAAACCGGATAAAGATAGATGTAAGTATTAAAGTGATAATGAATCAGATGAATTCTGAAGACAAGATCTATCCCTTTATAGAGTTATAATTTTCTTTCAAGTATAGTTTGAACCTACATGTATTTAGTTTATACCAATTTATTTTACCTCAATTGTGTTTGAAGCTGTAAGGTTATTAAAACACTTTTGGATCTGTTCCTTGAACCTACCAGTAATATGCACTGAGTTTTATTGCTCAAAGAAACAACGGCTTGTTCCTGTCGTTGTTTGAATCCATGTGGCCAGCATTCTTTAGATTACTAGCCCAATTTGTAGAGAAACTAATGGAAACAGCATGGATCATGATCAGACTGTGCAGATGCTCTGGTTGGTCTGGATCCATGCTGGTCGCAAACACACTATGTTGGTTTTGTTGTTACATGGCTCATTTTTTGTTACAGTAAAGTTAGCAGGGGCTAATGTGAACACTGACTTTAATAAAGCCTTAGATGAGATGATGGAGAATATCAAGAGAGGAAAAACATTGAAACGTGCACTGAAACCAATTAAAAGGGTAGGTAACTCATATTTCTATGAACAGATAACTCAGTGTCTGAAAATCAAACAAGGGGCAATAACTCTTAACTGGCACATACATTACAGTATAGATGTGCATACTTATAAATACTCAAAAACAACAAAAATGTGATTTAAACTAAGTTAACTGTATGTTTGTAAAATTAAAAAATTCATTTCATCCTCAATTTTACATTTTGTGTATCAAATGAACTTACACTTTTATACTCATTGAAATCATACATTATATCTTTGTGGGAACACAATTTTTATAGATTTGTGCTTTATTTCTTTCTTTTTGTTTGTTTATGTTTCAAGAGGACAGGTGTACTTAAAGTCACCTTGTAAACGGATAAAAAAGAAACATTTTTGTGTTATTAAATAAATTTTTATTTTAAATCTGATTTCTTTTAAATCATTAGATGTAATTACATTTATATGCATTGAAATAATTTCATAATGTAACTTAATCTGATGAATTTGAAGTTACTGTAATGTAGGGAAATTTAGTGAAATCTGACATAACAAATTACACATGTTCAAAAATTCTTACACTGGTTTTTAGCTCGACTATTCGAAGAATATGAGAGCTATTGTAGTCGCCCCGGCGTCGGCGTCAGCGTCCGCGTCGGCGTCTGCGTTGGTTAAAGTTTTTTGTTAAGTCAAATATCTCAATTATTGCTTGAGATATTCAATTGAAACTTACAATACTTATTTATAGTAACAAGGTACATCAGATTGACAAGTTGGATAACTCTACCTACAATATTGACAGAATTATGCCCCTTTTTAACTTAGAAATTTTGGTTAAAGTTTTTTGTTAAGTCAAATATCTCAATTATTGCTTGAGATATTCAATTGAAACTTACAATACTTATTTATAGTAACAAGGTACATCAGATTGACAAGTTGGATAACTCTGTCTACAATATTGACAGAATTATGCCCCTTTTTAACTTAGAAATTTTGGTTAAAGTTTTTTGTTAAGTCAAATATCTCAATTATTGCTTGAGATATTCAATTGAAACTTACAATACTTATTTATAGTAACAAGGTACATCAGATTGACAAGTTGGATAACTCTGCCTACAATATTGACAGAATTATGCCCCTTTTTAACTTAGAAATTTTGGTTAAAGTTTTTTGTTAAGTCAAATATCTCAATTATTGCTTCAGATATTCATTTGAAACTTACAATACTTATTTATAGTAACAAGGTACATCAGATTGACAAGTTGGATAACTCTGCCTACAATATTGACAGAATTATGCCCCTTTGAAACTTAGAAATTTTGGTTAAATATTTTTTGTAAAGTCAAATATCTCAATTATTGCTTGAGATATTCAATTGAAATTTACAACACTTTTTTATAGTAACAATGTACATCATTTTGAAAAATTGCATAACTCTGTCTGAAATATTTGCAGAATTATTTGCCCCTTTGAAACTTAGAAATTTTGGTTAAAGGTTAAAGGTCTTCAAAGATATTTACTTGAAACTTTACACATGTACTTAGGGTCATAATTTGAGGGTCATAATTGTATGTCACTGACCAAGTTCCATAACTCTATCTTGCAATAAGGCTGATTCATATCCCCTTTTCTACTTAGTCTCTTGGTTAATGTTTACATGCAAGTTTTACAAATCTCAATAACTATTAAAGATATTTATTTAAAACTTCACATATGCATTTAGGGTCAGAATTGTAGGTCACTGACAAAGATCCATAATTCTATCTTGCATTTAGGCTGATTTTTCTTCCTCTTTTCAACTTAGAAATTCATGATAAAGTTTTGCTTGTAAGCTGTTATCTCCATAACTACTGGAGGGTTTGTGCCTTTTTTTGGACAATTTTATGCATTCATAATAATAAAGCAGTGATTTACTTGATAAAACTTGTTAATAACAAGCCTTTGTACCTTTTCTGTCAAATTTATGTATTCATAGGTAATTAGTATTATTATACTCAATAAAACACCCTAATGACATTACCTTCCAAATAGTAAAGCCAATACTGTATATTTAGACTCTCTCTAAGGCCTATAACATGAATTTATAAAAAAAGATTAGCCCTTTGGTGAACTTAGAAAATTTAACATTATCAAGGCTCTTTTACTATCAAGCACTTAGAATAGTCGAGCGTGCTGTCCTACTGACAGCTCTTGTTTTTTACATTGGAGCGGACAGTTGAACACCTTATTGATTAAAACGCCTGTATTTTAATATTGGCCAGTCTTTACTGTATCTTCTGTAAGTTTTGTTCTCTGTTCATTAAAAGATATTACGAAATTAAGTTACACAGCAATATTTTAAACATTGGTCATTTTCTATCTAAGTGCAAAAAACTTCTGAGACAGAAATGCATGGCAAATGTAGTTTGAACTAGTGGATGAGTTTCACTGATTCTTATTAATTTTGTTACCATCATTAAATGATTTATACACATATTTACAATGTAAACCATTTTAATTTGTTAATTTGTTTAATAAAGTTTTGGGTAAATTTACAAATTTGTTCATTCTGTCATTATCTAGTTTTAGCCAGTGATATTTGGTAAAAAGTTAAAGCAAATTATGTTAAGATGGATTAAGAAGACATACATAGTGCTAACAATGTTGCTAGGCCAGTCCTTATATTGGTTATATTTTCATTAAGCCATTATGACAACCATTGCTATAACAAAATATTGAGCCGCATCACGACAAAACCAACATAATGGCTTTGCAACCAGCATGGATCCAGACCAGTCTGCGCATCCGGGCAGTCTGATCAGTATCCATGTTGTTCGATTACAAACTCTATAACAAGTAGAGAAACTGATAGCGAACAGCATGGATCCAGACCAGACTGCGCGGATGCGCAGGCTGGTCTGGATCCATGCTGGTCGCAAACCCATTATGTTGGTTTTGTTGTGACGCGGCTCAATTTTTTTTTTAAACTTCAAAATATTGTAGCCTTCTCTTCTGTTGCTTAGTAACTAGGTTAGAAAGCTCTTATGGCAACATGCTATCAGGGTAGCTGTAAGAAGTGTTATGGTATATCTGGAAATAATGAATCAAGGAAACATGCCTGGTGTGGTTTCTCTGAAATTATACTGTAGTGTTATTGTTTAAGTGTGACATTTACTAAAATATTTTGTTAAAATTTTCTCTATTTGTAATTTAGAGTAAAAAAAAAGATTTTTATTTCTGACATAATGCAGTAACATTATTGTTAAAGTGTGACATTTACTAAAACCTTTTGATTACATTTTCTCTATTTGTTTAAATTGAATGCAGAGTCAGAGTAGTCCATTTTCAACTATCACAATCCGTTAAAGTTTACGCATTTTAAATGAAGATAACATTATATGATTTTCAAGGTGTCACTTTGGTAGTGCAATGAAATTTCAACATCTTGTCTTAAGTGAGTAAAGGTTATTTGTGTGCTAGGTCGATAAACTTAATGTTGTTGGGCGCTGGATTGAATAAATTCAATTTTGTTGCGTGCTTGATTGAATTATCTCAATTTTGTTGTGTGCTAGATTGAATAAACTCAATTTTGTTGTGTGCTAGATAGAATAACTCAATTTTTGTTGTGTGCTGATTGAATTAACTCAATTTTGTTGTGTGCTAGATTGAATTAACACATTTTTGTTGTGTGCTAGATTGAATTAACACATTTTTGTTGTGTGCTAGATTGAATTATCTCAATTCTGTTGTGTGCTAGATTGAATTAACTCAATTTTTGTTGTGTGCTAGATAGAATAAACTCAATTTTTGTTGCGTGCTAGATTGAATTATCTCAATTTTGTTGTGTGCTAGATTGAATTAACTTAATTTGGTTGTGTGCTAGATTGAATTTACGCAATTTTTGTTGTGTGCTAGATTGAATTAACTCAATTTTTGTTGTGTGCTAGATTGAATTCCCTTAATTTTGTTGTGTGCTAGATTGAATTAACTCAATTTTGTTGTGTGCTAGATTGAATTAACACATTTTTGTTGTGTGCTAGATTGAATTAACTCAATTTTTGTTTTGAGCTAGATTGAATTTACCCAATTTTGCTGTGTGTTACATTGAATTAACACATTTTTGTTGTGTGCTAGATTGAATTAACCTAATATAACATTTTAATAGGTGCAAATTGTGTGTGTGCAAGAATAAATTACCTCAATTAAAATTTTAAAAGGGCTATGTTAAGGAATTCATTAATTTTTATTGTGTGCAAGAATGGATTGACTGCAATGATTTGTGTATGAAGAACGAATCTCACTTGAGAGCGTTTAATTCTTTGATTAAACAGCTTCATCAATAATGGTATGAAAAATGTAAAATTATCATAGGAAATCAGATTTTTTTTAACAAAAAATATATTTTAATTAGTAAGTTTGATATATATTTCATTCAATGAAAGTCTTGTGAAAAATTACATGTTCTATGAACCAATTGGTACAGATATGTGATATCATGGCAGGTTTTTATTTGTCCGATATGGAAAGCAGTAATCTAGTATGACATTAAAAGTATTGATTTGGTTAATAAAAGCAACAATAAAAAAGATTCTAATCTAATTCATTTTAAATTAAGCATGACCTTAATATGATTTAGTAAGCAACAACAAAAACAAGCAACACCAAAAACAATAAAAGAATAATATGTAACTCATTTACAATAAAACTTACTTATTATAAAAAGTTTCTTGAAAATTTAAAGAAATTTCCTGCCTCAATTTATTTTAATTTGTTCCCTATCAAAATCAATTACAAAACTTCTTGAATGTTTTTTTTTTTTTTTTTTTTTTTTTTTTGTTGTTTGTGTTCCATTCTAAAGTGAATTAATTCAATAAAGTGACTTAAATCAGATCATATAATTTGATTAACTATTTCAGGAGACACAAGAACCTTTGGTATGTTTTAAAATTCACTGACCATGTTTATGATTTCCTCATTATCTTATCACCTTTAGAAACTTATTTAATATATTTATAATTGTGATTAATTAATATGTATACTTTTATATTTATGAGCAGTTTAATTTAATCTCACATTTTGTTTTTATTACGTCTCACAGTTGTGGGTTTGATGTTTTGGTCTTTAAGATATGTGCATTTGTATATAAGGAAGAGATCACAAAAATGTTTCCTCACAATATTGGTTAGCTCAATGTTTCTTCACAATACTGGTTAGCTCAATGTTTTCAGACAATATTGGTTAGCTCAATGTTTCCAGACAATATTGTTTAGCTCAATGTTTCCAGACAATACTGGTTAGCTCAATGTTTCTAGACAATATTGGTTAGCTCCATGTTTCCAGACAATACTGGTTAGCTCAATGTTTCTAGACAATACTGGTTAGCTCAATGTTTCCAGACAATATTGGTTAGCTCAATGTTTCATGACAATATTGGTTAGCTCAATGTTTCCAGACAATATTGGTTAGCTCAAAGTTTCCAGACAATACTGGTTAGCTAAATGTTTCCGGACAATATTGGTTAGCTCAATGTTTCCAGACAATACTGGTTAGCTCAATGTTTCCAGACAATATTGGTTAGCTCAATGTTTCTTCACAATACTGGTTAGATTTGGAAACAAAATTCAGACATAATTCATCATTTTCATCTGGGACATGATTTAATGGGACAAACAACTTGATATTTGAGCTGCTTTATTTTTTCTTATTCTATATGGTGCATGTGCTGCCATAGTTGTGAAAAGGTAATTTAAGTATTAAGTAAATGATGTATATACGAAATATATTAAGCCACCTGGCATTTCAGATGTAAACAGTATTTTTGTATATGAATGAATTTTACATGTTGTTATGAGAATATGTCAATAAATTTTGTTATAATACTTGCATTAATGTATTGATTAAAACACGCACTGTGCTTATTGATTAATTGGCTGTCAATTGAATATCAGTACAAGACTGCTTATCTAGCCAGCAGTTGCTTGTCCTGTTGTATTATGTCCCAGCTTTCACCAAACTTATAACTTAAAAAAAACATCAACCTGAGTAATAATTGATCTTGATAAACAACTTTTAATCATGGAATGAAAAAAAAACAACGGCACATCATTTTCTTCATGGCCAAGGCTGTTTCTATTTGTTACAGTAGAAAATATTGTATTGTGTATTCATTTATTGTTGATTTTTGTATGTTTTAACCATGATTGCAAAGGAAATGTTATTGTCATTTATAAGTGATGCATTCATAACTTTATAGCAGAAGTAGATTTGTATTTTGTCATAGCATGTATAAACAAGAATGGTCATTATGCAAGGATTTTGTTGCACTTTGGATATCAATAATGTGATCTCTGAAGCATGGAATGATCATCATGCAAGGATATTATTGCAATTTTGATATCAATAATGATCTTTGAAGCATGGAATGGTAGTCATGCAAGGATATTATTGTGATTTTGATATCAATAATGATCTCAGAAGCATGGAATGGCAATCATGAAGGATATTATTGTGATTTGGATATCAAAAATGTGATCTCTAAAGCATGGAATGGTCATCATGCAAGGATACTTTTGCAATTTGGATATCAATTATGTGATCTCTGAAGCATGGAATGGTCATCATGCAAGGATATTGTTGTGATTTAGATATCAATAATGTGATTTCTGAAGCATGGAATGGTCATCATGCAAGAATACTTTTGCAATTTGGATATCAATTATGTGATCTCTTAAGCATGGAATGGTCATCATGCAAGGATATTATAGCAATTTTGATATCATTTATGATCTCTGAAGCATCTAATGGCAATCGCTAAGGATATTATTGTGATTTGGATAACAATTATGTAATCCTTGAAGCATGGAATGGGCATCATTCAAGGATACTTTTGCAATTTGGATATCAATTATGTGATCTCTGAAGCATGGAATGGTCATGATGCAGGGATATTGTTGCTAATTGGATATCAATAATGTGATCTTTGAAGCATGGAATGGTCAACATGCAAGGACATTGTTGTGATTTGGATATCAATAATGTAATCTTTAAAGCATTGAATGGCCATCATGCAAGGATATTACATGTATTGCACTTTGGATATCAATAATGCAATCTCTGTAGCAATGAATGGTCTTATGATGCAAGGATATTATTGCAATTTGGAAATCAATAATGAGAGCTTTGAAGCATGGACCTTTTGATTGACCTTTGCTTTGACATGTTGTTCCTGCAACAAGAAAGAATGAAAAGAATGAAAATTTGCATGGTTACACAAAATTTTACTAATTTGTATTCTATGTAAAAAGGAGATAATCTTAACACTTACATCATGTTTATAGATTAATTTAGTTTATAGATTAATTAATATTTTGAGATTTCTATTGTTTTCAAAGGGTAGTGGAGAAGAAGGGTCTGGAGATTATAGAATGGTCTTAAAATCTAAAAGTTTTGATGATCATGCTAAAGAAGAGGTGAAACAATGTATACTATAAAATATTATAGAATATTATACCAGTGTTAGTTATAGGCATTATGAAATATATACCAGTTAGGCATTATGAAATCATTACCAACTGAAGCTTGCTTGAGAATTTTCTTATTTTTTTGCACCAAGTATATTGTATAATTAAAGTATATTTCTTAGAACTAACTTTTAGTTGAACTACTAACTTATCTTCTAACTTGATCCTGTGTTCAAGAAATGATGCATGTGTAGAAAATGGCAGTAAAATGTGGGAATAATTACCATAAAATTCCTATTAAACATTTGGGAGCCTTACATTTTTCAAAGGGGTGCTTTTATTCAAACACAGTTTTTCCTAAATCCAAAAATCATGGTAAAAATTATATTTGGTGTTAGTCTAACAGACAAGTTTTCATAATAATGTTAAAAAGTGTGAAAGTTAGAGTATTTTTTTTTGGGGGGGGGGGATACATTTTTGTGTTTACTATAAACTTAAATGGATTCTGAAGGTTTTGAATGAAATTATGGATTTACTGTTCAGCACTGGCTAGTAGATTTTATCCAAAAAAAAAATGGGGATGGTGTCTTTGTTAGGGGAGGGGCGTTTAAAGGGAATTTTACGGTAGGTTAGTAGTGGTACAGAATTTAAGAGCACTTTGTTCGGTAACTGTCAACTATAGTTTATAACTATGGCTAATTCTGCTGCACAACCTAACAGAATAAACTTGCATGGGTTTTTTGCAGATAATTTTTCTTCTATTTTTTTTTACTAATTCTGAACTGCATCATTTCTGAATTGTAATAACTGTTTGCCAATGTTTTTATATTTAGTTTAAGTGAGTTAACCAACTTTTATGAAATAGTTTTGGGTATTTTTATCTGGTGAATTTTACTCTCATATTACCAAACATTTTAGTTGTTAGTCAAGAAATACATTTGTCCTCTGTTACTATAGTGACGTTACATTAATGTCCGATGGGTCAAGGACAATTATTTTGAATGAAAACTACATGTACTTTTTATACCTAATATGATAAGTTATATATTCCAAATATTTATTTCCCCATTTACCTTATTCTTATAATCATCAAATGTCAAGTCTATATTTTTAAACCTTATCAAGAAATTCATTATTTAGTATGTCTGTTTCAAAGAAAAAGTTGAGGGTTTTTTTGAGCCGCGTCACGACAAAACCAACATAGTGCGTTTGCGACCAGCATGGATCCAGACCAGCCTGCGCATCCGCGCAGTCTGATCAGGATCCATGCTGTTCGCTTACCAACCCTATTACAAGTAGAGAAACTGATAGCGAACAGCATGGATCCTGATCAGACTGTGCGGATGCGCAGGCTGGTCTGGATCCATGCTGGTCGCAAACGCACTATGTTGGTTTTGTTGTGACACGGCTCCATTATGATTGCTGCAGTGTTTTAGTCGTTCTTGTCATGCAAAAAATTAAATGTGGCCCATTATTCAAACATTTTAAAAGTTTTCTACATGAAACTTGGAATACTTGCTTATCATAACAAGGTGCATAATTCTGAAAGCAATATTTTTGGAGTTATGCCCCTTTATGACTTATAAGCATTTAACACAACATATGGTTCTCTTTTCATCTTGTCTCTTATAATCATATCCATGTAAACACCTTTTTTGTTGTCATAGTAAATAATCTACACAAACCATCTTTCATATTTGGTTTTGTTAACTTTAGAAATCATAGTGAAACCTGTGTAAAATGATCACCAGTGAGAATTATAACAAAAAAATGATAATGTAACTTTATCCATGGTACTTCACATTTTTCAGCTTTGATATTGACCAGTGGACTCAGAAAGTATAACAGTTTGTTTGTTGTTAACCTTTAACTTACTAGAGGGACGTAGGTGGTTAAAGGCGTTGACTTTAAACTACATGCCCCTCAGCGCTGTTGGTTTTAATCCTGACAGGGACTTTTGATTCTTTTATGTGAGGAAGCTATCCAGTATGCTTACAGAACGTCTGTGGTGCCCATTTGTGCCTGGAATAATGTATGGAAGGGCACCTGAGGTATTCCTCCACTAGTAAAGCTGGAAAGTCGCCATATGACCTATACTGTGTTAGTGCAACAAAAGAAACTTACTGAAACTTAAAGCTTGAGCTGTAATTTGCAGGCCTGCCTGCAGCCAGATTAAACTCTATACTGTTTCCAAACCAACTTCAAATTCCCATCTTGATATCTCTAAAATTGATAATGAACAGTTCCAAAATTGTATGCTGTATCAGTCCATTTTAAAATTGTTTACCCTGAATTAAAGCTGCACACCTCCAGATGAGCCAAAATATTTCAAGAAAATCAAACTTGAGAAAAATGTATCAAGATTTTAAGAAAAGTAAAGAGATTCAATATTGAATTAATGATTTGCATGTTATGTGCGATTTATGACTGATTTTGCATTATTAATCACCATAATCCTACTGTGTTACTAACGCAGTAAGGTATAATTTGCATATTTTGCCCTCTTATTAGCTTATGTGGTTTGTAAGTGCCGTTTACAACGTGTAAATAACTTTCTTTGTTAAGTTTACAATATTTTACATTGAAATACATTTTCAAAATTTTCATGAAAATTAGCATGAATCTGTAGGCATGTAGTCCAATATATTAGACGTTACAGGCTTGTTATAGTTTATGTCAGTCAAGCCTGACGTCTAATAGTTATTGCTCATAAACGCATAGCATTTTTTAAAAATCTAAAATTGTCTATTGTCTTGCCTTTCAAGCTTTTTTCAAAAGCTTATCTTCTTTTCTTTCAATTTCATGCTCAACCATTAACAAAAACTCTCAAACAATGTACTTATCAATTAAAAATAAAATATAAATATCAATCTAGTTTTGCCTATCGGCCATACTGGTTAAGTTAAGTGCTTTACAGATTGATTCCAAATTATATTCTAACAGGCTTACGGTGCATGGGCAATTATTTCATTGAAAAAATATTCCATTAGAAACTTCTGACTCATTTAAACGCTTGCATTTGAAAAAGCCAATCAGATTTCGCTCACTGTATGGCGGCCATTTGTTTATCAGCTGTATTAGAAATTTAATTAAATGAGAGGATTTAATCATGATTTTTCAAATGTGACAGTTTAATTATTTTGTTAAAAGGTATTTATTTTTTAGTTTAGTTCATAAATAGGTCAAAATTAATGTAAATAATGTCTTAATTGTTTAAATGCATTAGATCTAAATCGATGTCTAATGTCAAATTGTTTGCTACACGATTTTACAAAGATCTGTTAAGACCTAAATGTAACATTGAAAATGAAAAATGTAAAATATCAGATTAATGAATGATAAATATGAAAAAAGGTTACAAATAGGTCTTATAATTAGGACTAATAGGCATGCTGCTTATGTATTTATTAAGAAGGTGGTCCGTTTCTCAGGTTTTACTGTACATGTTTATAATACTCATTCATAACAGGGTGAAGGGTATGGTGATGGATTATAAAATAATATTTCTGATAACAGGTTTAGATAAATGAATGATATATTGGTAATTATAAAACATATTGAGCTGGAATGAAAAAAAGCTTGCAGCTTTAATTCTTCTTGATAATTATGATTTCCTTTTATTTTATTTGCCATTTGCTCTTGTTAACATAAACAATAAAGCAGGCCTCCATTATAGATTTATTGCAATCTTTATTTTTTATCAAAACAGAAAAAAATATACCTAAGCATTTTGCAATTTAATTTTCTCATGCACACTTGGTATGTAACAAAATATGTTTGTAATTTGTTTCTCATTTGTTGACAATATGTAATTGACAGGGAGATTTTATATTTGCAATTTGAGTTTGATTTTGAATATATGTGTAATATATCATGTAATCTTAATTTTTTAGTTATAAGCTTTAAAGCATGCCTCCAAATATTTCAATATAATCAAACTTGAGAAATATGTATTACAATTTTAGGAAAAGTAAAATGATTCAAGATTCAAGTAATATTTTACATGTTATGTGTGGTTAATATCTGATTTTTCAGTATTTACAACTATATCTTTACTGATTTACTATAATTCAGTAAGGGCTATTTATGCATATTTTGACCACTTTTGGTAATTTATGTGGGTTTTAAGTGCCATTGATAATGTGTAAATTGCTTCCTTTTGGTTATTTCACAAGTGTGTACATTCAAATACATTTTCAAAATTTTCATGAAAATTAGCGTGAATCTGGAGGCGTGCTGCTTTAAACGTTGAGTATCTTTTCTGATTTGATAATACTGAATTGGTTCTTTTTTAACATTAACATATTGTTTTCTTTTCTGTTAAAGCTTTTTAAAAAGATATTTTTATACATGAACAATGGTGTTGCTAACAGATAAGGGTTCTTTATTGTGTTTTGTTTATTATGATGATTGCATGTATTCATGTTATGTAACTGCGTTCGATATAAAATAAAATTTTTTCACACACAAGTATATAATATTATATTGTGTACATGTAAATAAATATATATTTTAGGATGTTCCAAAGTCTCCTGGATCCCCCGGGGATAATAATGCTATGAATGAGTTACATAATATTATGGTATGTATGGATATTTATTATTTTTAGCTTCTTTTACTAATGAAACAATCTATTTTTTGGTCTAAGAAATCTATTTTTGGTCTTCGAAAATCTGTAGTTATTATTTCCAACAGACAGCATTCAAAAGGTCAGCAATGAAATAGATCTATTACTCCACCACAGTAAAATTGTGTATATATTCATAAACTGTGTCCACCAATGAAGTTTTAAAGGAACTCGACTGAGTTCCAAATGCCTAAAAATATGAAATTTGAATCTCGTACATAGATCAGCTGGGGCACTCAAGACACAAATTAAGAGATACAAAAGATAGTTAAGAAACATAAAAAGAAATAAATTGAAAAAAAAATATGTTTGTGTTATTCTTTGAGTGAAAAAAGTACCAATGGTTTTCAATTTTGGGTCATTTTTCACAATAAGAATAATTATTCTGGAATAACAGAGTGAGCAAATAATCTGAAATTTTGCACACAAGTTATTAGTCTAGACCTACATTGATTATACAACATTAATCTTGAAAATTATTCTCATTCCTAAATGATTCTCATTTCTAAATTTAAAATATTCTCATTTTTAAATTATATTCTCATTCCTAAATTATTCTTATTCCTAAATTATTTTTATTCCTAAATTATTCTCATTCCTAAATTATTCTTATTCCTAAATTATTCTCATTCCTAAATTATTCTTATTCCTAAATTATTCTCATTCCTAAATTATTCTCATTCCTGTCATGTCAAAAAGACTTCAGTGGAGTCCCTTTAATGTGATAAAGATTTAACAAAAAACCTGGAAATTTTGCCTGTTTTTCAGAACAAGATGAAGAGGACACATAGTGAGAGCGAATTGTTGTCACCTGTAGAGGCGGAACACGGAGAAACTGAATTAGCTCGAGCGTTCAGACGTGTGAAGAAATCACATTCTCTAGATCCTGGTAAAATACTTCTTTAACCCTGAACATGCTGAGTATTTAAATGGACTTGCCCCACTTCCATTTTTGGGACGGTCCATTATCAATTTTAGCGATATCAATTTGAATATTTAAAATTTGTCTGCCAATAGTATAGAGCCTGATCAGACTGCACGGATGTGCAGGCTGGCCTGGCTCTATACTGGTGGCAAAGGCTTGACGCTTTCGGTTCCAGCACTTACAGGGTTAACCTGTATTACCAATTAATATAGGGGCATCAATGTGGTCAAGCGGTTGAGGTGGCTGACTTCAAACCACTTGCCCCTCACCACTGTAGGTTAGAATCCGACTAAAAAGTTTGAATTCTTTCATGTGAGAATGCTATCCAGCTAGCTCACTGAGTATCGGTGGTTTTTTTTAGCTCACCTGTCACAAAGTGACAGGGTGAGCTTTTGTGATCGCTTTTCGTCCGGCGTCCGTCCGGCGTCCGTAAACTTTTACTTTAAATGACATCTCCTCATAAACCACTAAGCCAATTTCATCCAAACTTCACAGGAATGTTCCTTTGGTGGTCACCTTTAAAATTTGTTCAAAGAATTTAATTCCATGCAGAACTCTGGTTGCCATGGCAACCGAAAGAAAAAAACTTTAAATATCTTCTTTTAAAAAACCATAAGAGCTAGAGCTTAGATATTTGGCATGAAACATCTTCTAGTGAGTGTCTACCAAGTTTGTTCAAATAAAAGCCCTGGGGTCAAAATTGGCCCCGCCCCGGGGGGTCATTGATTTTCCCTATATGCATATTGTAAAAACTAAAAAAATCTTCTTTTAAAGAACCCAAAGACCTAGAGCTAAGATACTTAGCATGATACATGTTCTAATGGGTGTCTACCAAGTTTGTTCAAATAAAAGCCCTGGGGTCAAAATTGGCCCTGCCCGGGGGGGGGGGGGGCATTGATTTTCCCTATATGCATATAGTAAAAACTTAAAAAATATTCTTTTAAAGAACTCAAAGAGCTATGGCTAAGATATTGAGCATCAAACCTGTTCTAATAGGTGTTTACCAAGTTTGTTCAAAGAAAAGCCCTGGGGTCAAAATTGGCCCAGCCCAAGGGGGTCATTGATTTTCCCTATATGCATGTAGTAAAAACTTAAAAAATCTTCTTTTAAAGAACCCAAAGAGCTAGAGCTTAGATATTTGGCATCAAACTTGTTCTAATGGGTGTCTAGCAAGTTTGTTCAAATAAAAGACATGGGGTCAAAATTTGCCCCGCCCCGTGGGTCATTGATTTTCCCTATATGCATATAGTAAAAAACTTAAAAAATCTTCTTTAAAAGAACTCAAAGAGCTATGGCTAAGATATTGAGCATGAAACATGTTCTAATAGGTGTCTACCAAGTTTGTTCAAATAAAAGCCCTGGGGTCAAAATTTGCCCTGCCCCAGGGGGTCATTGATTTTCCCTATATGCATATAGTAAAAACTTAAAAAATCTTCTTTTAAAGAACCCAAAAAGCTAGAGTTAAGATATTTAGCATCAATTATGTTCTAATGGGTGTCTACCAAGTTTGTTCAAAGAAAAGCCCTGGGGTCAAAATTTGCCTCGCCCGGGGGGGTCATTGATTTTCCCTATATGCTTATAGTAAAAACTTAAAAAAATCTTCTTTTAAAGAACTCAAAGAGCTATGGCTAAGATATTGAGCATCAAACATGTTCTAATAGGTGTCTACCAAGTTTGTTCAAATAAAAGCCCTGGGGTCAAAATTGGCCCCGCCCCAGGGTTCATTGATTTTTTCCTATATGCATATAGTAAAAACTTAAAAAATCTTCTTTTAAAGAACCAAAAGAGTTAGAGCTAAGATATTTAGCATAAAACATGGTCTAATAAGTGTCTACCAAGTTTGTTCAAATAAAAGCCCTGGGGTCAAAATGGCCCCGCCTGGGGGTCATTGATTTTCCCTATATGCATATTGTAAAAACTTAAAAAATCTTCTTTTAAAGAACTCAAAGAGCTATGGCTAAGATATTTAGCATCAAACATGTTCTAATGGGTGTCTACCAAGTTTGTTCAAATAAAAGCCCTGGGGTCAAAATTCGGACTGCCCCGGGGGTCATTGATTTTCCTTATGTGTATAGTAAAAACTTAAAAAATCTTCTTTGAAAAAACCCAAATAGCTACAGTTAAGATATTAAGCATGAAACATCTTTTAGTGAGTGTCTACAAAGTTTGTTCAAATAAAAGACATGGGGTCAAAATTGGCCCCGCCCCGGGGGTCATTGATTTTCCTTATATGTGTATAGTAAAAACTTAAAAAAAATCTTCTTTGAAAAAACCCAAATAGCTACAGTTAAGATATTAAGCATGAAACATCTTTTAGTAAGTGTCTACAAAGTTTGTTCAAATAAAAGCCCATGGGTCAAAACTGGCCCGGCCCCAGGGGTGTCATTGTTTTTAACTATATGTGTATAGTAAAAACTTTAAAAAAATCTTCTTTTAAAAAGGCCAATGAGCTAGAGCTTAGATGTTTAGCATAAAACGTCTTCTTATGGGTGTCCACCAAGTTTGTGCAAATAAAAGCCCTTGGGTTAAATTGGCCCTGCAACGTTGGGGGGGGGGGGGTTGGGGGGGCCTATATACAGGTGAGCGACCTCAGGGCCATCATGGCCCTCTTGTTACTCAGATGTCTGTTGCTTCCTGAAGTAATACATCTTCCTCAACCAAAAGCTGATCTTTAATGAGATGCAATGTAAAACCTAACCAAAATAATACAACCAAAATAATACAATATTATCTGTACTATTCATTATCAATCATGATATAGAAATCAGTGTTATCTATAGTAACATTCAGTATTGTGTACAACAATTTCAAAGAAAGATGCAGACAAAGTTTGGTTGAAAACCAAAAAAAGTGCTTGTTGTTGAAAAATTGAATACTTTTACATTTCGTACAGCCTGTATAACACAAATAACAGGACATGTTCATTTTTCACATCTAATGGGTTCATTGTGTATTGTTGTGCTACATTAATGTTATATTTTATTGCTATAATTATGACATTGACCTTCATACTGTTTTTAAATATTTTATCTGACATATGACCTTGACTTTTAAGTTCCCGATGTACAGAGACGTAACAAGCTGTCATTGGTAGCAGAAGAAAGAGAGTCTGAAGTTATGTAAGTCTTTGACAATGTCATTATATATATATATGTACAATGACTATCCTATTTTGTAGAAATATGATGTTCTTCATGTGGCTGTTTAGAGTGTCACGTTAATTAGGCCAAGGTCACTAGGGCTAAAAATAGAATTGTATACCTTTCTTTATTCTTGTTTATACATTTATGTATACTAGATTTTTCTAAAAAGCAAGAGTAAGTGCTGAGTTTATAATATAGGAAATCCTGATTATCAGCTGATCTAATGCACAGAAGAGCACCTGAGGTTTTCCTCCACCAGTAAGGCTGGAAAGTCGCCATATGATCTATACTGTGTTGATGCAACGTAAAACCCAACAACCAAACAATAATAACAGATCTTGAACCATGATATTTCAGAGGACATCTTTAATCAATATATACAGTATTATTTCAAAGTACACAATAGAAAAATTCATTTAGATAAAAAAATAGAGAAAAAAAATAAGCCCACAGGAAAAGGAAGAATGCAAATCTGGTCATAAATCAAGCAGTCTAGTATATTTTTTATCTATGAAATGTTACTATTTTATGGAAGTTATTTGAATATTTTGTTTTATTGGAAATTAAACTAATTACTGCTGAATTGTGCTTAGCAATGAAGTGAAAGACACCACCACCGCTTTTTATGTCATATTGTTTAACAGTTAACCTGCTGTAAGTGGAGGTGATCAGCCTTTGCCACCAGTATAGAGCCTGGCTTGCCTATATGTATGTACAGAGTAACCAGGCTCTATATTGGTGGTTGCTTGAAGTTTTCATATTTTGATATTTGAATCCCTTAACCTTAGAATGAACTGTTCCAAATTCAAAGCTTGGGAAAACCCATAATGAAAATTCACAAGTTAAAGAGTAAGGCATGTATAATAATATTATCTTGTTTTTTTTATGTTTTTTGGCATTACAAATCGTTACCTCAGTGCTGTAGTAGGTTAACTCCTATTTTCTTATAAAAAGAGTAAATCCGTTAGAGCACTAAGGTTACAAAATGTTATCTGTTAAGTTTTGTAAGCTTCTCTTACAATTTTTGTTTAGTTTACGACGAAAAAAATGGAATCATTAAAACAGGTAATTCCAATATAGTTGTCCCTATAAATTGCCAAATAACTGCTCGGGGCTGTGGGACGGTGTTTCAAGGGTTGGTTTGTCCTAAATGTTTGTATTGATGTGTTTGATATAGAACTAAATGTGTTCAATTCTTTCAGTGTTTTCATCTCAATGGCAACTGTCTACACTTGTTCATAACAATGACTCATTTTGTAGTCTTCAGCCGTAACATTCCCTACCCATTAACAATATATGGTTAAAATATAATGTATTTAAACACATGGTCATAGTGTCTAACCTTTGACCATTTGTGTGACATTTTTTTTAAGAAGACCATTGTAAAAACAGGTTGTGATAGACAATGTAGTCTAGGTCTTTAAATTGCCACATTCTTGTAGTTTGATAAACTTAAACAACAAGTTACAAAACTGGAGCTATGAACCCTGGGTAGGAACTTTTTGTCGCCCTGTAGTGATGAATCTACATGTGTTTGATTCTGTCAATTCCTAGCCAGATTTTTGTTACAAAATTTTACAAAAGTTGTTTAAGATATAAGTTCTAGTCTTCAATTTTCCTATCATGTGGCCACAGTTGTGTCTACTAACTGATTGAACAGAGTTATTGCCCCTTTTTAAATATTTTCGATGCATACTAGATCTGAAATGCTTTGCAGCTAGCTGGCTATATAAACTTTGAAGTGGCTTTTGTAGATTTATTGCAATTAAAATATGTAGGCAAATCTACATTATTCAAATCTGTAGCACAGTGATTTCATATCTAACACCAATTGCTTTCCTTCTCCTAATCAGATTCCCTATATTCCTTTGAGCTGTAAGTTACTAAAATTCTTGTTATTTAATACTATTATAATAATATTATATCATATAATTTGTAGTTGTAGTTGTATGTTTTATAGAGTAATAGTAATATTGTACATTTATCAGATTATTACATGGTTAAAGGCACATTATGCTTCAGAAACCACTTAAGAGAGGACAAACATGAGTTTAATTATAATGTTTAAATAATGATTTTAGATATGTTAGATGCTTATCACCTGAAGAAAGTAGCACTGAATGTGAAATTATACTTGTCATAAAAGTAACAAAATGTAAACAAAGTAGTATTTTGACTTCCATACAGAATACTAAATCACTATAACTGTTCTATTTCCCAGAAAGCAACAGAAGCAAAAATTGGTCCAGATAATTGGCCAATGAGTGACTTTTTGGAAACTATAATGTATCACTACATGTATATTAAATAAAAAGCTTCTGAGAAGTTAAAATAAAATGATTTCTATGACATTATAATGGGCCTTTAAAGTATAGAAAATATATTTTGTGAAAATAAAAATATGTACATGTAATGTATGTGAACAAGGTTATTGGGATTCATCATTTGTCTAATGATTTTGGGAACATTGGGAAAAAGGAAGATTATTCAATTAACATGTTATATTTATAAAATGATTTTAGTTCTTGATATTGAAAATCAGTTAAATTTTTAGGTTTAGCTCATTAGTATCTAATTTTTGTCTGTTTTACACAGTTTATTTCCTTTTACATTATTCTCTCAATATTCATGGAGCACACTGTCTTACCATTTACCAATCACATTTTTTTTCAGTTATAAAGTAAATAAAGAAAAAGATGTCATTGATGTTAAACATCCTGTAACACAATTTTTTTATGGTTTTATATTAAATTAGGATTTATCAATATTGTAAGTTCCAATTTTTTGTGAATTTTGTGAATTTCATGTTAGAACGAAAAGTATTTTTGCATTCTGTGGACAGAAATATACATGTTATGCACAAGTTTATTGTAACTTCACTTTTCCACTGCCTCAGGATAGTGTGAAAGCAACTCAGCCAATTTTTCTCTTTCGATCTGTCCCTGCAGTGGCAGGTAAGCATAGTGGCTCAGTTTTGGCATGAAATGAGCAGGGGCTATTTCTGAATTGCAGTGTGTGGACATTGTGTGGCAATTTTTAAACATATGATTTTCCTTTCAAGGCTTGATCAATTTTATGGATTTGAAAATATAAAAAATTAAAGTCCTCGATATTCATCAATGGTGTCCAGGTGGGCAGGGATTATAATTGTGTGGTGCATAGTGGCTGCGATATGTTCAATTTTAGACAAATTATATTCTCACCAACATACTGTATATGGGGGCAATCCTGGAAACCAGATTGTGGTGACGGTTTGTTGGTTTGTCTCTTTTGTGTCTGCTCTGTTATACCCATGTAAGAATTTTCTTCAAATTTGACTTTGATGTTTGCAGATCTCATCCTGTGACTGGGTTTGCTCGAGGTCATGGTCACACTTATAGGTCAAATGTTGCTTTATAAATCAAATGCCCAAGGAAAGATTTTTTTTTAACGTTGCTAAAATATCCACCTTAACAACTCTATGTGTTGAAACAATGCCACCTTTGTGCCAATTCAAGGTCATTTTCAAACTGAAAGATTATTTGTAAGCTATCTTCATGTCTGCACAATAAATGCTATTCACATTGAAGGAATTTTTGTCATCTTATCTTTAAATATTCTTTAAAAAATTTTAATAAATTGACCTACATAAAATGCTAAGTCATAGAATTGGTGGATGTGTGACAGTTCTTATTTTATCATTGGATCATATATGATGAAAGCTTGCTTTGTTTACATACAAAAAAAGTATAATTATATTGGTTTATTTAACTAGACATGTTTTACTATTAATGTTCTCTATCACTATATTTCTCATTTCGCAAAGTAGTAGTAATTTAATGTATGTGTGTGCGTGTTTTTCTTTGTCTCTGTAATTAATGCTAGGTATTGAAATTTTCTTTAACAAATAAAGTAATCAATTCATGAATTACTCATACATTTAATGATATTACTCATACAGTTAATAACATTACAAACTTATAAAAAAAATAAGTTAATGAAACCATAGAAAATGGATCAAACCTTGGGTTGACATGTTAACCTGCTCAGCTTTATAGACTGAGCACCGGATCATTAATCCAGGGTTTGGTACTTTGATCCTGGGGCAATCCGTTATTTCTCTTTGACCATTTGAGTCCATGTCCGAGAACAAAGATCAAAGAAAAAATAACGGATTGCCCGAGGATCAAACTATGATCCCTGAAGTACTGATCTGAGGCTCTGTTTATTAAGCTGAGCAGATGGGCATGTTAACCATAACTCTTTGACCATTGATCTCGGAAATGGACTCAAATGGTCATTTCTCTCTCACTGCTGATTCTGAAATAATGTGGGATAAGTTACAAGTTAGTCACTTAAGAAAGAAATTGGTATTTCCTGGTTAGTTATCCAGGACAGTCGATTTTGTGGTTTGACTGTAAAGATATAACCAAAAACATGTGTTAAAGTCAACGTAATAACCAAGAATCGAGAAAATATAGCTGGTCTTGTTGGAGTGGTTGTCAAAAGAAATAACAAATTTAACAAGTTAAATGTATGAGTAAGAAATGAATGGAGATTTGAAGTCAGGGATATATTAATACATGTATTATGAAATTTTCTGTAATAATTGCGTTTGTGTTCTTAATGTTTTCTTCCGCTATATTTTCTGCAATCTCTTATGCTTTATTCCCAGAGGTGATCAGTCTACCTGCCAAGCTTCATTAAAGCGCTCTAAAAGGTAAGCTTAGTTGTTTCTCTTGTCATGTGTATTCTGTCTTGCACTTATTTCTTATTATAATATAATGTATATTTGTTGTTCTGTAAGAATTGTTATAAGCACAAGCTGAAATAATCCTAAATTTGGCATGGCAGATTTTTGGGGTTTTGTGTTTGGGTGGGGGGGGGGGGGGGGTTGGGATTGGGTAATCAAATATAATTGTTTGCTTTTATTCCCTAAAAAGTGTGGTTATCACCTTGTCCCTCCAAGGCACTAATCCAGTTGATAACTTGCTTGAAGGATTTTCAAAATACAAAAATATGAAAATATACTTAAGATAAATGTTCCATCGGCAAGAGATAATGTGTCAGATGTAAGATCAAGGTCAAGGTCAAACATGGGTACTATATATGGCATTTATAATGGGAATTTAAACAATCTACAGAGAACATATAAGCTAACTATCTTTCACAATCTGATGAAAAATCCATGTTTTATTGCACAAAAATGCACTTAAACATTCACTGTCAGATCTAAGCAATTGTTTTACTTTTGGAAAGAAAAGATAACTAAAATTGTTAAACTTACTGCATTTTTGTGACTCAGTTACCTCCCTTTTACCTTTCCCTTTGAGTCTTTATGTAAAATATGAAATGTGTTTAGAACTTTGAAAAAGTAAGTTGTTAATAAATATCGAAGAATACGGGTTCATAAAAAACACAAATTGTAACAGAAATTGCGTTTAAACAAAGGTAGGAAAAAGAAGTTCAAATTTCTCTGAAACAAATAGTAAACATGTAATTTTATGGGAAGTGAATTGGGAACACTGTGCATATCTTATATATTTATGCATGCTCTCTCTTTCCTTTTCATTTATGTACATGCATTGTTGACAGTGTTAGATGGTAAGATGATAGGTGTTAAGCTTATTTGCCATGCCAATAATGGTCAAATTATCATAAAATTCTCGAACAAAATGACTTTCCTGCACCTATTTACTATATTTAATATACATGCATATTAAATATTACAATACTGCATGTTTGTATCTTCGCTTTTCATTAGATAATTGTGACGTTTTATATACATGGCTGCTGTCAATTAATGAAAAAATCTTTCTCTTTTTTTTTTCTTACAAAAGGAAATTTGCTGTGTTATAAATTCATTATAAAGATTACTGGCAGATCATATGTGGCAGTATATAAACGGTCTTTTGCAACATAAACCTCACCTGGCCACTTGGGTTATGCAACAACTATTTATATAGGGCCTATAACCTGTCAAAGACTTTATTACTAATATAGTAAAGGAGTGTTGGTCTTAATTATCAAACAAGCTAGCTAGGGGAGTTTATTTAATGATAATTTGACCATTATTGACAAGACAAATGAGGGTAACACTTATATGTCAGATTGCAGCTTCAATTTTAAAATTAATTATGAAGCACTGTGCCACCTTAGTGCAGTAACAAGCTAAGTCCTTCTAAATTTGATAAGAGTTATCCAGTTATTGCACTAAGGTGACAATTGTTTTTGACATAATGCAAGTTCAAGATCTTAGTTTCTTAGTAAAGTAAAGGGTAAAGTTCCATACAATTAAAGATATAGTATATTCATCTTTAAGTGGAATAATTTTATTACAGGAATTTAATGAAATCTATGAAATTCTTACTGAATATGTCTGATTTGAATAAAAGAATTTCCAAATTATTAATGGGAAACTGCATTCCCATTACACTTCAAGTAAATTAGTTTGTCCTAAAAAAACCTGCCAGTTTTGTTAATGATACAATATAATCATAATGTGGTCTCCTATAGTGTGTAGAGTTAAAAACATACATAATTATATTCCACTTTGTGTGAACTCAAAACATGTTGACTTTATATTTACAAGGGAAAATTATATTCATTTATTAAATTTGAGCATAATATATATCTTTAAGGTAGATAAAACTAATAAAATCTTAACAGGATACTTACTGGTACTTTGGGTGTGTTTTGCTTATTTCTTTCTTTGGCTGATCTCTGCTTATTAACTATCAGATATTCCCACTTGCAATGAAGGCGAACATTCTTTACCAATTGAAAAAACAAGTTGCATCATGTAATTAAGTTTTAAGCCATAGAGTGGATTTAAGTTAAGGAATTTTTAGTTTCAAATGAGAAAAAAAAGTAATTTATAAAAGTCTTTGTTGGGAAAATACTATAGATTAATAC
Organism: Ruditapes philippinarum; assembly: GCF_026571515.1. NCBI lineage: Eukaryota > Metazoa > Mollusca > Bivalvia > Venerida > Veneridae > Ruditapes > Ruditapes philippinarum. The sequence goes on along the minus strand of NW_026854709.1, from coordinate 62,595 downwards.
AGTAGTGTTTAGTGGTCCTAAACAAACTTTCAAAACTGTAAAAATCTAGTAGTGTCTCCAAATTATTGCCATGGGTTAAAATCCTAATAGTGACTTTGGTTTATTTCATGTGAGGGAGCTTAGTAATCAAGCTAGCTTACAAAACATTGGTGGTTCTACTCATGCGCCTGTTCATGCTTTAAATAACATATGCATGGGCTATTTATATGGGATATTTATATTTGCTGTTCATCAAACATTCAAATATAGTACGGCTTCTGTGAAAGTTATATTTTAATAATTTTACTGTGAATTATCAAAATATAATTTTACTGTCAACTTAAAAACTTTAGAAATAGGTTATCTACTTAAAAACATGTACATGTAATAAAAATTAAGTAATTGCTCATATTTTTCAGTGCTGAAGATGAAGTGTTTAAGAATACGTGATCTGGACACTGGATCATTTATACTCGGGCAAACGATGACGACGTGTGCAATGTACTTCGCTTCCACTTGTTCATCGCAAATGTACGACGGTGAAATTTTCTGCCAGAGTGGTGCTGCCATTCATTGTCCTGCTTCTTATATATATTTATTGAATGTTGTTGTTGTTGTTGTTGCTGTTGTTGTTGTTTTCATAGTTGTAACAAATGTAAGAAAATATTGTCTACAGTTGTAGTGAAATTTTGAGAGAGGAGCATTGTAGGAGGAAAGTTTAAAGCTTAAATTGTATGCCATCAAATTATTACTATTATTGTGTTATAATTCTGTAAAAAATAATTGTTGGGGATAAGTTTATATGCTGTGAATTACATTATAGAATTATGTTTGAAAAATTATTATAAAAAATATATTTTAAAGATTTCTTTGTAATTTAGAATAACTTTACAAATAAAGGAAATTTATTAGTTTCAGTCCCCAAAATTATTATTATAATTGTGATATAAAAGTAGCTGTACAACAAGGTATTTAAGTTATATATTGTAATCAATTAAGAACAAAACATAAGGTAAATGTAGGAAAGTTTGTTTCAGATTTTTTCAAGAAAGATGAAAATTAAAATTTTTTATACCATATAAATCTTAATAAATAGAAATACTTTATTTGTCAATGATACCTCTTTTACTGGTTATATGATTTAAAAAATTTGAGAAGTTAAAAAGCCACTTAGATTGGGCACCGAGAAACATTTTATTATATAATATTTTATTATATATTACATTTTGTTCCAGATTAAATGTTCTAGTGGCAATGCTAATTCATAGTCTGCAATTTTCATGTAATATTGTTGTTTTCATATCACCCCTTTATCAGATTTTTACATTGGATAGTTGATATAGTTACAAACTGTAAAATGTTAAATTATCAATGATATAATTCATATGTAGAGCTTCAATGATATATTCATTTTGCTTAGAAATTGTGATGTTAATGTTGGTTGTTTTGTTTTTGTTGTTATGTCTTCATTTTGTTTTTGTTTTTTTCAAAGAAATTCTTATACATTATAAAATATTGTTATTTTTTTTTGCATTTACAAACTAGTTTTGATGTATGTTGCCTCGAACAAGGCCCATTTAGTGATTGCACAGTACATGTATTTCTCTTTTGTCAGTTTGTTTTCAGCTCCACAAAGTAAAATGTGGGTTTTAAGGTTTCAGGTCCACAAAGTAAAATGTTGGTTTTAAGGTTTCAGCTCCACAAAGTAAAATGTTGGTTTTAAGGTTTCTGTTCCACAAAGTAAAATGTTGGTTTTAAAGTTTCAGCTCCACAAAGTAAAATGTTGATTTTAAGGTTTCAGCTCCACAAAGTAAAATGTTGGTTTTAAGGTTTCAGCTCCACAAAGTAAAATGTTGGTTTTAAAGTTTCAGTTCCACAAAGTAAAATGTTGGTTTTAAGGTTTCAGCTCCACAAAGTAAAATGTTGGTTTTAAGGTTTCAGCTCCACAAGTAAAATGTTGGTTTTAAGGTTTCAGCTCCACAAAGTAAAATGTTGGTTTTAAGGTTTCAGCTCCACAAAGTAAAATGTTGGTTTTAAGGTTTCAGCTCCACAAAGTAAAATGTGGGTTTTAAAGTTTCAGCTCCACAAAGTAAAATGTTGGTTTTAAGGTTTTAGCTCCACAAAAGTAAAATCTTGATCTGACGTACGTATATGAATGAGAATAATCATGATTGCTAGTTGTAAGCAAAGTTATATTTAGAACGCAGACATGAGAAAACAACTGTTAAGGTCATTTTACAAATGACATCAAAAAACATTAACAGTGTCATTGACATCAAAAATAAAAAAGTGAATTACCCTTGAAATTTTAAAAATAAATATGAATAGATAACGATGAGAAAATTTCAGAAGTTTTATATTTATAACAAGAAGAAATAAAGAAGTAAATATCTTAAAGACTTCAAAATATCAATTTATAATTAATTTTAGTGAATAGCGTTAAAATGTTGTTTTCTTATGCATATTTATACTTTAATTAAGTGATCGCTAATTGGTATTGCGGGAGTATCAATGAATGATAGTGAAATCTATATTATTTTTTATTTTTTTATTTACAGATGTTTATTTTTTATAACCATGTAAAACCTTTAAATTTTTGAAAGTTTAATTTATTTAAAGTTTATAACAAAGTTTATTATTTTTTTTAATGTATGATAAAACAAAGTGTCGGACACAAAGGTTTGTAAATGAACAAAGTTTTTTTTTTACCAGTTTTGTTTTTCATAGATATATATTATCTTTTTTTTGTAAGATCTCTGAATGCGTTGTATGTGTATGTAAATATATTATTTTGATGTTTTTTTAACATTCCACTTATTGCATTTCCCATTATTTTTTATTTCTAAATGTATTTAAGATTTAAGCAACAAAAAATCATTCCATTTTTGTGTTTCATTATCTATGTAATTCCAAAAGAACTTCTGAATCACTTTCTATAATATGGTGTATATATGAATATAAGGCTATATAGAATGAGGGATAAAAAAAGTCTTGTGGTTTGATTGTTATGATTATACATTTAGGGTAATTTAGGGAACAAAAAATATTTTTAGAAAGTGCAGCATCCTGCGCAGCTTTGCATAGTGTGGTACTAATAGACCTGGGTTCTATGTTACATACATGTAGAAGAATTACCTCCAAAATTTGAGTATCTTTCAGTGATCTTAAAGTGTATAAAGCTTTACTATTATAAGCTCCTGCAGGGAGGTTTCAAAATTAATGTTTGAATCTTGAAAAGAATAGTTTCTAAATACATATATATATGAAAGAAATATGTTTGTATATTTCCTTAAAATACATGAAATCATTTGCTAAAGGATTAAAATCCAGATTAAAATAGCTGCCTTATATTTTGTTACAGAATATTGTTTTTTGTTTACCTACAATATTATGTGTGCTAAATTTTAAGAGACACTATGTTACAGTGCTTGCTAGAATCCATCATAAGATTCTGAAAGTAACATAATTTTAACAAATATTTCATAAAAGAGATATAGCTTTGTAATGTATTTGTAATTTATTAGAAAAAACATGTCTTTTGTTCATTGCAGCTTTGGTCAGTTTCATCATTAAAATTTGTTTCATTTGTCATTTAGTTATCAGGTCATACCAACAGCATTTTAAAAACCATTCCTTTTTTTTACATACTTTCAGGGATTTTTTTACTTATTTTCAAAACAGGTTTTGAAAATATGTTTTTACAGAATTTTTAGATTTCCCGGCTTTTTTTTTTTCAACGTATATATTCTTTTTTGCTTATTTTTTTTGTCATTTAGATGCTAAACCCCTTTTTTAACAAAAAAAAAAAAAAAATAAAAAATTTTTCCGGTTTTAAAAAAACAACTTTTTAAAATTTTAATTGGGAAAGTTTTTTCTATTTAATATTTTAGGGGTATTTTGATTTGCCTTTTTTTTTTTTTTTTATTGAAATTTGTCAAACATTCAATGTAACGACTTTCCCCGAACATTTTAACCAGCAGGCTTTTTTTTAAAGGGTTTTTCCCCTTTTATGAGTTTTGACCCCAAGGGCCACCTTACGTTAAACAGCTTTTTAATTTTTGCAAAAAATTTGATTTTAAATGGGAAAAATCAATCATAAAACACTGCCTTGATTGTTTGAAACAAACAAAAGGTTGAAGAACATTACTTATATTTCTAAATAAAAGATGTAATTTATATTCCCTAATAAACTAACCAGAGGTAATCACTTTGTCCTTATCTACATTACTAATGTTTTCTACAATAGTTTTAGTTTTAAATATATAGTATGGCTAGAAATGTGTTTTTGTTTCCTATTGAAAAGTGACGTCATTTCAAATAGACCTGAAATAGTTACACAGTCAGATTAAGAATCAACTTGTTTATAAAGCTTTATAAGCATAAGAAGGTCTGAACTTGAGTCAGGTTGAATAATTTCTGTATATTGTATTTTGAAACCTGTCTTTGGGGTAATTAAACTTTTTGTCTTTTTGTGAGTTCTGTCTCTAATCTCAGGATTTTCATTGGTCAGTGTACATTCGGTGACAGTTTCTGACCAATCAAATACTTGAGATCTGAGTTTGAGCTACGAAAATTTTTTTATAAACTCTTGCCCAGATTCTGAAGTCGCAATGCTATCTTTTTAAGGAATACCTGATCCTTGCTTTACAGATTTTCCCACTTACTGTTTTGGAACATAATACATTTTGTAGTTGAAGATTGTGAAGATGCCATTATTTTTTGTATATTGTGTAGATACAAATTTGTATTGATTAATTATACACGTGTATATTACACTTAGTAGTATATGATATTGCCATATGTTAGAAAATTAGTGCTTTATTTTGTTGTATCAAATTTTTACATTTTCAAAACTTACTTTTATATCAGCATTTTTAGTGTCCCGTAATATAATTATGCTTGCACCTTTTTGCAATTTAAAGTACTGTTGCATTTGAAATAACGTTTGAAGTAGATGATAAATTTGAAAACCATACTTTTGTTGCATGTAATTTTACATTAAAGTATAACTTAAAAGATGAAAATATACTAACCATAACATGGCCAGGAACATTTATACTTTTGCAATTATCTTCCATATTTGTTTTTTAATTATTGCTTGACACAAAACAGTTTATTTCAGGGTTGAAATTTTTGATAGATTATTTATACATGTGGGATAAATTCTTGCCATACTTTGTAACAATGTTTTTGTTTATAACAATTTTTATGCCACCACTTAAAAACGAGGAGCATACTGTGATTGGGTGGGTCATCTTTTCGTATGTAGGTCCTGTTATTTTTGTCTGAACAATTTTGTCAGAAGGTATAAGCAGTGGTATATGTAACTTGGTAAGGACATTGCACACAACCAGTAGATGGCCTCTATTGGTCTTGAGGTTATTAGGCCAAAGATCATAGTAACACTTTGTGTAAAAAACAAACTTATCTTATCAATAACTTAAAAATACTTAATTCAAAGTTATCCTTCTAAGATGCCATGAAACACACGTTTTGAGAGATATTTTCTTGGTATTTTTCCTGTTATATAAAACATTGATATATACACACTGACATTCCATAATCTTTCTTTTTTTCTGTATATACCACATAAGAAAACCTATTGTTGGAAATTAGAAAAATAAATAACATGCTTTTTGTTCAAACTTTTACTTTGGGTTATTTTCTGGGTTTTTTTTGTACTAGATGAGCATAAAATCAATGTTGTAACAAAAAATTAAATGTGATATTTGTTGTGCTTTTTTCGTGATTTTGTTGACATGAACACTATTCTTACATTTTTGTAAGATGTTTTGTTTTTTTAGTAATTATAGATTATTGTTTTGGTGATAAAACATCAGTTATTTGATGGTGATATTCTTTTGTCAAAACGCTTAAATTGACAGTGCAATAACATTATCTAAGGGTGTCTAAAGATCATTTTGTAATTCATCTTAGCCCATTTTGGGATAGTAAAAAGTTATATGTCTGTCCTCATGATAAGAATCAATGGAATCATGTCTTCCAGATGCCTGATTTTCATGATTTTTTTTATAATTTCAGTTTGTAAATGTGTTCTCCCTGTCAATAAACTGTTTAGAAAATATTATGCACAGATCTAGAGAGTGGCAGATTAAGTGAACCTAGTATAATAACAACCCTCTCTGAAATATGCACTTTGCCAAAATTTTGTGATCAACCTTTGCAAAAAGTCCTTAATCTGCACCCGAGTATCTAGTGAAATTCAGTGAAATGCGAGTTCTAGTGAAATGCGAGTATCTAGTGAAATGCGTTCACAATTTTTAGCTCACCTGTCACAAAGTGACAGGGTGAGCTTTTGTGATCGCTTTTCGTCCGGCGTCCGTCCGTCCGGCGTCCGTCCGTAAACTTTTACTTTAAATGACATCTCCTCATAAACCACTTAGCCAATTTCATCCAAACTTCACAGGAATGTTCCTTTGGTGGTCACCTTTAAAAATTGTTCAAAGAATTTAATTCCATGCAGAACTCTGGTTGCCATGGCAACCAAAAGAAAAAACTTTAAATATCTTCTTTTAAAAAACCGAAAGAGCTAGAGCTTAGATATTTGGCATGAAACATCTTCTACTGAGTGTCTACCAAGATTGTTCAAATAAAAGCCCTGGGGTCAAAATTGGCCCCGCCCCAGGGTGTCATTGATTTTCCCTATATGCATATAGTAAAAACTTAAAAAATCTTTTTTTAAAGAACCCAAAGAGCTAGAGCTAAGATATTTAGCATGAAACATCTTCTAATGAGTGTCTACCAAGTTTGTTCAAATAAAAGCCCTGGGGTCAAAATTGGCCTCGTCCAGGGGGTCATTGATTTTCCCTGTATGCATATAGTAAAAATTTAAAAGTCTTCTTTTAAAGAACTCATGGAGCTAGAGCTAAGATATTTAGCATGAAACATGTTTTAATAGGTGTCTACCAAGTTTGTTCAAATAAAAGCCCTGGGGTCAAAATTGGCTCCGCCCCAGGGGGTCATTGATTTTCCCTATATGTATATAGTAAAAACTTAAAAAATCTTCTTTTAAAGAACTCAAAGAGCTAGAGCTAAGATATTTAGCATGATACATGTTCTAATGGGTTTCTACCAAGTTTGTTCAAATAAAAGCCCTGGGGTCAAAATTGGCCCCGCCCCAGGGGGTCATTGATTTTCCCTATATGTATATAGTAAAAACTTAAAAAATCTTCTTTTAAAGAACTCAAAGAGCTAGAGCTAAGATATTTAATTAGCATGAAACATGTTCTAATGGGTGTCTACCAAGTTTGTTCAAATTAAAGCCTTGGGGTCAAAATTGGCCCCGCCCCAGGGGGTCATTGATTTTCCCTATATGTACATGTGTATAGTAAAAACTTAAAAAATCTTCTTTTAAAGAACTCAAAGAGCTAGAGCTAAGATATTTAGCATGAAACATGTTCTAATGGGTGTCTACCAAGTTTGTTCAAATAAGAGCCCTGGGGTCAAAATTGGCCCCGCCCCGGGGGTCATTGATTTTCCTTATATATGTGTATATCAAAAACTTAAAAAGTATTCTTTGAAAAAACCTAAATAGCTAGAGTTAAGATATTAAGCATGAAACATCTTCTAGTGAGTGTCTACAAAGTTTGTTCAAATAAAAGCCCTGGGTCAAAATTGGCCCTGCCCTGGGGGTCATTGATTTTCCTTATATGTGTATAGGAAAAACTTAAAAAACATCTTTTGAAAAAACCCAAATAGCTAGAGTTTAGATATTAAGCATGAAACATGTTCTAGTAAGTGTCTACAAAGTTTGTTCAAATAAAAGCCCTGGGGTCAAAACTGGCACCGCCCCAGGGGTATCATTGTTTTTAACTATATGTGTATAGTAAAAACTTAAAAAATCTTCTTTAAAAAAACACAATGAGCTACAGCTTAGATGTTTAGCATGAAACATCTTCTTATGGGTGTCTACCAAGTTTGTTCAAATAAAAGCCCTTGGTTAAAATTGGCCCTGCCGGGGGTAGGGGAGGGCAGATCATTGTTTTTCATTATAAGTGTGTACATCATGAAACGTCCTCTTATAGGTGTCTTCCAAGTTTGTTCAAATAAAAGCCCTGGGGTTTAAACTGGCCCCGCTCCGGGGGCCTACATACAGGTGAGCGACCTTAGGGCCATCATGGCCCTCTTGTTATCTTTACTCCCAAAAGGCATGATATGCATATACAACGAAGAATTATTGAAAGATATAAACCTGAAATATATTACTATATTCTTTTATTTTAAAATGGTTAAATGTTATGAAGTTATTTTAGACAAAGGGATGCACCATCTTTAACACTGCCTTTAGCTAATCAGTGTTGCACCAGGGCGTTATACTTGTAAATACATTGTATGTACATGTATATCAAAACTCTTTAATGACTTAGTATTCCACAGTTGATATAATATATGGTCAGATATACCGGTAAATGATATACAGATAGAATCAAGTTAGTGCTTTTGGTATCATTTACATGTATATAGAAATGTAGTATATATTATGCTGCATTTAGATTAAGTCAATTGTGTTTTGATATAAATAAAATGTAATTCTCGTATCAAAATTGTTCTTTGATTTTGTAACTTTTTATGTTTATTTACACAAGGGTATTTCATCAAAAAAAATAAATTACTGTTTTGCAATAAATGTGAGTACATTGTGCTGATCACTGTTCAAGTACTTAAGCTAGATTCTGTTCGTTTAAACTGTACTAATTTGTTTTATCTGGTCTGAAATTTTCCATGATGGTTTCTTAGAGCCTTTGTTTCGATTTTCTATTCTTTATTTATAATACTGTATAGTTCATTTGACATGTGTTGACATCATAAGACCTATGCTCTATATATAGATATAACACCGAGGACTGGCGGCAAATATGTAACGTATATACAGTCACTTTACAGCAGACGAACATCATTTAGACAAGGTTTTATAGCTTACACTTGAATGGATTATGGCAAATTTACTAGAATGAGAATGATACCTATGGCATTTGTATTACATTGTAGCCTGTGCATCAACAGGTTTTATAATAACTGTTCGGCGGGCGTCCGTGGCCGAGTGGTTAAGGTCGTTGACTTCAAACCACTTGCCCCTCACCGCTGTGGGTTCGAATCCCGACAGGGACTTTTGATTCTTTCATGTGAGGAAGCTATCCAGCTAGCTTACGGAATGTCGGTGGTTTTATTCAGGTGCCCGTTTGTGCCTGAAATAATGCACGGAAGGGCACCTGAGGCTTTCCTCCACCAGTAAAGCTGGAAAGTCGCGATATGACCTATACTGTGTCGATGTGACGTAACCCCCCCCCCCCCCCAAAAAAAAAGTAATAACTGTTCCATAACTTTCAACTCTGACACTTGCAATATATATAAAAGAAAATAAGGAAAGATTCAACAGTCCTAGACTCCCACCCCCCCCCAAAAAATAGTGCATCAAATTAGGAAAAGATATGTTATTTCAGATGTTTAAATTGTCCTTGAATGTCAAGAAACCCTTTTAAATCTCAATAATAGCACCATGGCCAAATTCTAGAAACAGTTCCAGATGCCAAACATCTTGGTGTAACTTATAATGTCCACATATCTTCACATCCCAAGCTACCCGCATACACAACCTTACACAACCTCATTATACGCAATATGCCATGGAAAATGCCGAAGAGCGGGAATTAACTTATAAAGCCATAGTCAGACATCACCAAAGTATGCTGGTTGTATCCAAAACCCTCATACACAACTAAATATACACGAAATTACCGAGCCTGCAACATTTTCAGTTTTGTCGTTTTGGGTGTTCTTTAGATATTCCGTTTTTCTCTTGAAATGGCACAGCATTGTTCAGCACGCTGGATAAATCACGACTTCTTACCATACAGCAATGTCACAAACATGCTCAGTTGGGATGACGAGCATAAGACAAACATTGGAGGTCTGATGTCAGGCTCATGTTTTTTTTTAAATGTGCAGAAATTGGTTGCTAAACCCTTACCCCTTGCATTAGACCCCAAAATAGATAGACAAGAAATATACATCCCCATTCATTCTAAAAGAGCTATACCCACTGTAATTATTAGTATTTTTTTTTTCTAATTTCCAGCTACTATCATTCTTTGGAACTTTCTCCTATTTGAACACGTGCAAGCCCAAACACTGGGAATTTTAAGCAGGGCATGACCAAACATGCACCCATCTTTTATCTGTACATACTTTCTAATTTGTTACACTGTAAACATACGTTATTACAAATGCACTTGTATTACTAATTTTATTCTCCTGTACGTCTCTACTACTCGCAAAGAGGAGTGGTACAGAATAAATAGATAAATAACTTCCTCAATCGTGTTTTATAACTTTACTGCATTCTTTTATGTGATGAAGCTATCAAGTGCACCTAAATGTAGATAAATTATGTCAAAATCTTCTAAATAAGGCATAATATAGAGGTTTGGTAAGTGAAGATAAGTGACTGTTAAAGAGTTCATATAGCACGTCTATGATGAACATCGTCATTACTGTAACGACTTGCCTTTTGAAAGTGAGAAAGAAAATCCTGTGTCTGATGGTTTTTCAACAATTACAAATAAGAGGTTGTACTATATAATTAATGAGACTTGTATTCATTGACTATTATTTATGTTCATATTATATCCAACAACCTTAGTCATTAGGTCACTTAATATGTCAAAATGATATCTTGAGTGCTCGACCCATTTAAAAAATAGGTCGGACACTTAAGACTAATTGCTTGATTATTATTTGTACCGTTTTGTGATATTAGTTTGTACTTATCCAATACGTATAGTTGTACTTCAGTTGTTTTTGTGTGTATGGAACGAAGGCCATGTAACTAAAAGAAATGTTTGTTTACATGGTGGTAACTCGTGCGATTGTTATTAACTGGCATGCTTCTGGAAAAAACGGGTGGTAATATTATTTCCGTTTTGATATGGATTATTGAAGATGCTCGTATGACCATTGTAACTATATATACTAAAAGCCATGGTGTAGTAATGCATGGCAAAAAGGTTACTCCTCTAGTGCTGAATTTTTATGAACTTTTTTGTTAAATTTAATGTTTATTCAATTTTTTTACGGAAGAATTGGAGAAGACAAAGTACTTAGTATTTTTGATTACCAGTATTAGTAAAGCAGACAACACTGCGTTATGTCGTATTAAAATTTGCGATGAGCTGGTCAAAAACAAAGATATTTTAAATTTAGAAAGGTCTCACCATTAAACGAACTCAAATCCCTTGACTGCGATAATCAAGTTCAGACAGTAACGATTTGCTCTACTTTATTTTGCTCTACTGACATGGTTTCTCTTTTTATCTTTATTGAAAACGTTTTTTGTTTTTGTTTGTTTGTTTGTTTTTTTTTTGTAATCACGTCTCTTGTGGAAAAGCATAAGTGAAACATGTGATTCCGTAATAAAATGCAGTTGTGAAAAAATAAACATATTTTTGTCAGTTTTGAAATTTTTTATCAAGTACATTCAGTTATAGCAAAAATATATTGCATAAAACATTCCCACCAACAAGAAGACAAAAACAACATGATGCTGCTTTCTCTTTGATTAAATTATTTATTAAATCATATTCAAATATAAAACAAACAAAAATTCACCATTAAATTATTCAATTCATTTACAATTGAGAATTTTAAATTTTTGTCGAGACAAATAAACTCGAGTGATACCTCTACATGTATGTATATTTCCGATCTTATAATAACTTAATATAGTATACAACTACTATATTGGAGTTTGACCATTTTGAAGGTATCGTATTGGCAACGAAGTACATTAGGTATTGACCACACAATGTTCGACAGGGGAGGAAACAAGAGTTTCAGCTTAATAATGATTGTACACATTCATAGTGAAAATTTAATGAAAAAGTCAAAGACGAAAATGGAAAAAGAAGTCGGCCAATGGTTTTTATGACACACAAGATCGCCCGCATTTAGCACTTGGCACAATTAAGGCAGCACGCATAAATAATTATGCTTATTTTCATGAAAATTTTAAAAATGTATTTAAAAGTATAAAACTGTGAAATAACCAAAAGGAAGCAATTTACACATTATTAATGACACTCGTAATGAACGTAAACTACCAAAAACAGGTCAAAATATTAAAAAAAATGCTTTTACTATGTTAGTAACGACTAACGTTAGCTCGACTGTACAAAGTATATGTAAAACTTGCGCCCGGATACGCGTCTAGACTTTCAAATGTATATGCAGTAAAATATGTCTTAGACCTCTTTTTCGATTTCTTAAGGGATCTTTTTCAAACTTCAAATAAATGTTGCACGTCATACGCTACGAGGTTCTGATCCTTAGCGCCAATATTTTGAATTACCCCACCCCCTTAAATATGTTTTTTATTGTTAACTCTTACTTTTTCATTTCATGAGATATATACTTTACATTTCAAATAAATGCTTCAAATCATCACCCCATCATATGTTATTAGGCTCATAACTTCAAAGATTGTTTCCGTTTAATATGTTTTCTATTTTTTAATATATTTTTTTTTGTTCAGGGATATACTTTAAAGCTACACGCCTCCAGATGAGTCAAAATATCTCAATAAAATCAAACTTGAGAAAAATGAACTAAGATGTAAGGAAAAGTAAAAACTTTCAAGATTCATGTTATATTTTGCATATTGTGTGCGGTTAATGACTGATTTTTTTCAGTATTTACAACTATATTACTACTGCGTTACTAACGCAGTAGAGGCTATTTATGCATATTTTGACCACTTTTTGGTAATTTACGTGGTTTGTAAGTGCCATTCACAATGTGTAAATTGCTTCCTTTTGGTGACTTCACAATATTACACATTCAAATACATTTTCAAAATTTCCATGAAAATTAGTATGAATCTGGAGGCGTGCTGCTTTAAACTTCAAATATATTATCTTTATCAACATTTGCATAAAAATATTTAATAGTCTAGCTCCTATCGCAATTTTGAAATGATACTTTTTATTATTTATATTTTGTATCTACTTTAGACTTACCATAAGCATTTTTGTCAGCACATCATGTATGGTAGGTTAATAACTCGAGCTTGTTGTCTCCTCTTACAGCTCTTATTTTATTGTTTTTTTGTTTGTTTTTGTTTTTTCGTTTTTTTTTAATTTATAATACATTTTTGTTTGCTACTTGGTTTTAATTATCTATTTGTAACAATGCTTTCAAAACAACTAGAAAATATATATGAACCATGTTATCATGATATCATATTTTCTTCACATCAGCTTGCCGTTGACAGTTCTACCTTAGTCACAATATAAGCGTCAATTTGATAGGAAGATTGTAGTTGGTAGATGGATATTCCAATTATTTAACAGCTGATAGTTGGTAATTCAATCCACGATCACCAGCAAGAATTGTTTGAACACATCATACATTTTTTAAACATTTGTTTGTCTGGTCACTTTGTGAGAAGTGTCTTATTTGTCTTATCAGTTTGTTAGAAGTTTCAATGTTTGTCTGGTCAGTTGGTAAGGAATGTCGTGTTAGTCTGGGCAGTTTGTGACGAGTGTCCGGTTTGTCAGTGTGTAAGAAGTGTTCTGTATATCAATTTAGTGTGTGAGTTTATGTCCTGTCATGTGAAATGTCCTGTATGTCGTGTCAGTGTGTGAGTAGCGTCATGTTTTTCAAGCCAATGTGTGAGTAGTGTCCTGTATGTCAGTGAGTGAGTAGTTATCAGTATATCAATTTAGTGTGTGAGTTATGTCCTGTCATGTGAAATGTCCTGTATGTCGTGTCAGTGTGTGAGTAGCGTCATGTTTTTCAAGCCAATGTGTGAGTACTGTCGTGTATGTCAGAGTTTGAGTAGTGTGCAGTATATCAAGTTAGTGTGTGAGTTATTTCCTGTCATGTGAAGTTTCCTGTAGGTCAGTGTGTGAGTAGCGTCCTGTTTGCCATATGTCAGTGGTGTAGTGTTATGTATGCCATGTTAGTGTGTGAGTAGTGTCTTCCTGTATGACATGTCAGTTTGTGAGTAGTGTTATGTATGCCATGTGTTAGTGGTGTAGTGTTCTGTATGTCATGTCAGTTAGTGAGTAGTGTCCTCCTGTATGACATGTCAGTTTGTAAGTAGTGTTATGTATTCCATGTCAGTGTGTAAGTAGCGTCCTGTATACCATGTCAGTGTGTGTGTAGTGTCCTGTATGTCATGTCAGTGTGTGAGTAGTAAGTCAGTGTGTGAGTAGTGTATGTCATGTCAGTGTGTGAGTAGTGTATGTCATGTCAGTGTGTGAGTAGTGTTATGTATGCCATGTCAGTGTGTGAGTAGCGTCCTGTATACCATGTCAGTGTGTGAATAGTGGCCTGTATGTCATGTCAGTGTGTGAGTAGTGTATGTCATGTCAGTGTGTGAGTAGTGTATGTCATGTCAGTGTGTGAGTAGTGTTATGTATGCCATGTCAGTGTGTGAGTAGCGTCCTGTATACCATGTCAGTGTGTGAGTAGCGGCCTGTATGTCATGTCGGTGTGTGAGTAGCGGCCTGTATGTCATGTCGGTGTGTGACTAGCGGCCTGTATGTCATGTCAGTGTGTGAGTAGCGTTCTGTATGTCAGAACGTGTGACTAGTGTTCTTTATGTCAGTGTGTGAATAGCGTCCTGTATGTCAGGGTGTGAGTAGTGTATCTCATGTCAGTATGTGAGTAGCGACCTGTATGTCATGTCAGTTAGTGAGTAGTGTCCTGTATGTCAGTGTGTGAGTAGCGGCCTGTATGTCATGTCGGTGTGTGAGTAGCGGCCTGTATGTCATGTCAGTGTGTGAGTAGCGTACTGTATGTCAGAACGTGTGACTAGTGTTCTGTATGTCAGAGTTTGAGTAGTGTATGTCATGTCAGTATGTGAGTAGCGACCTGTGTGTCATGTCAGTGTGTGAGTAGCGGCCTGTATGTCATGTCGGTGTGTGAGTAGCGGCCTGTATGTCATGTCGGTGTGTGAGTAGCGGCCTGTTTGTCATGTCAGTGTGTGAGTAGTGTTCTGTTTGTCATGTCAGTGAGTGAGTAGTGTCCTGTATGTCATGTCTGTGTGTGAGTAGTGTCCTGTATGTCATGTTAGTTGTTAGTGTGTGAGTAGTGTCCTGTATGTCATGTCTGTGTGTGAGTAGTGTTCTGTATGTCATGTCTGTGTGTGAGTAGTGTCCTGTATGTCATGTCAGTGTGTGAGTAGTGTTCTGTATGTCAGTGTGTGAGTAGTATATGTCATGTCAGTGTGTGAGTAGCGGCCTGTATGTCATGTCGGTGTGTGAGTAGCGGCCTGTATGTCATGTCAGTGTGTGAGCAGCGGCCTGTATGTCATGTCAGTGTGTGAGTAGCGGCCTGTATGTCAGTGTGTGAGTAGTGTTCTGTTTGTCAGTGTGTGAGTAGTGTATGTCATGTCAGTGAGTAGCGGCCTGTATGTCATGTCGGTGTGTGAGTAGCGGCCAGTACGTCATGTCAGTGTGTAAGTAGCGTTCTGTATGTCAGTGTGTGAGTGTGAGTAGTGTTCTGTATGTCAGTGTGTGAGTAGCGGCCTGTATGTCATGTCGGTGTGTGAGTAGCGGCCTGTATGTCAGAACGTGTGACTAGTGTTCTGTAT
This sequence comes from Ruditapes philippinarum, assembly GCF_026571515.1. Taxonomy (NCBI): domain Eukaryota; kingdom Metazoa; phylum Mollusca; class Bivalvia; order Venerida; family Veneridae; genus Ruditapes; species Ruditapes philippinarum. The sequence continues at coordinate 47,003 of NW_026854709.1, read as the reverse complement.
GTCAGAGTGTGAGTAGTGTATGTCATGTCAGTATGTGAGTAGCGACCTGTATGTCATGTCAGTGTGTGAGTAGTGTATGTCATGTCAGTGTTTGAGTAGCGGTCTGTATGTCATGTCGGAATGTGAGTAGCTGCCTGTATGTCATGTCGGTGTGTGAGTAGCGGCCTGTATGTCATGTCAGTGTGTGAGTAGCGGCCTGTATCTCATGTCGGTGTGTGAGTAGCAGCCTGTATGTTATGGTCAGTGTGTGAGTAGCGTCCTGTATGTATGTCAGGGTGTGAGTAGTGTTCTGTTTGGCATGTCATTATGTGATTAGTGCCCACTGTGTTATGTAAGTGTGTCAGAAATGTCCTTTTCGTGAGGTAAGTGTGTTATGCCTTATGTGTCAGTGTTACATTACATTACAAGAGTAGTGTTACATTACATTACATTACAAGAGTCATTTTTATTATTTATTTCAAACGAAAAAGTGTTAGTATTTTAAGTGGAGTAGTAGGTGATCGAACTCGCAACCCCTTGACTTGTAGTCAGACAGTGTTACCACTGCACTACAGCGCCTGCTCTGATTTAGAACTATTTTTGAAGTCCTTTATATACATTAGTGACCTTTTAAATTTTCACACCTAAAAAGTTAATATACCTGTTAAGGTCTAAAGTGTTTTACAATGACTGATACTCGTGTCCTTGCCCGAGGGGTAAACACAAACGAGCAGTAAAAAAGAAATTAAGTTATTCGAATACCAAGCTACCAACAAACCTACTACCAAATTGACGCTAAAATTGTGACTAGGTAGAACTATTTACATGGTATCATATTTATTTTCTAGTTATTGTGAAAGAAGTGTTACAAATAAATAGGAAAAAAACAAGTCAGAAGCAAAACAAGTAAAAATAATCAAAAAAACGAAAAAGAAAAAAAAACAAGAGCTGTCAGAGTAGACAGCAAGCTCGACTAATAAACACTGGTTTCTTTACACGCAGTAATGAAAGACAAAACAAAAATCAACATTTCAGCTGTTTAAAATTTTTGCACTATATGGGCATGTAATCTTGTAAATGAGGGTAAAAATGAAAATATCATTGACAACTTGAAAACTTCTGAGAAGTTACTGAAAAAAACAAAAAGCAATAATCTGAAGTAAATTCATAACAAATTAATCACAAAAATCGTAAAGAGTAAAACGTAGTTAACGTGCATGATATTTTCAAGCAAAGCTCGAGTGCGAGCGTGTTTATGCTAATATGCAAGTTTTTAAATTCTGAGTCTTACCGATCTTGTCCGAGCTGTAACTTTAACTAAAAATTGAAGGAGCTTCTTAAATGAATTTGTACAGATATTAATTTTAATTAGACGGTGTCTGGTATGTATTTTGCGATGAATATGTGAATGAAGTTATTTAGCATAAATATTTAGCAAGATGCAACAGTTCAACAAAGACAAAATTCATATATTTGGATCACAGACTTATTTCTCTTTGTGCAGTACAGAAATGTAAATTAACGATAAAAGTCCTACTGAATAGTGAAAATTAAGCCTTTTTATTCGTTTGTCCTTTTGAAACCTCGCGGGCTCCCCTTTTGCCCCTTTTGTGAAAGAAGAGTTACGGGCTCCCCTTCGAGACGGGATATTAAATGCAAAAAATAAAACATTGAAAAAAATGTACTTAAATTTTAAGAAAAGTAAAAATATTCGCTTTTCGATAAATAATTTACATTTTTATGCACTTAATGACTGATTATGGAGTGTTTATCACCATACTTCTACTGCGTGATTAATGCAGTCAGGGCTAATTTTGCATATTCTGGTTTTGTATTTGGTAACTTTCGAAGATTTCAAGTGCTATTTGCAATATATAGATTACTTTCTTTGTTTAATTCACAACATTTAACTTTCAAACAATAAAAATAATTCATGAAAATTTCCATGGATCTTGAAGCACGTTGCTTTAAATATTTAGCTTTTAAATTCTGTATTAAAATCCCAAGCACCAGATTTATATCAGTTTTACATTTGAGCCTTGTTATGACAAAACCAACATAATGGATTTGCGACCAGCATGGATCCAGACCAGCCTGCGCATCCGCGCAGTCTGATCAGGATCCATGCTGTTCGCTTACAAACTCTATTACAAGTAGAGAAACTGATAGCGAACAGCATGGATCCTGATCAGACTGCGCGGATGCGCAGGCTGGTCTGGATCCATGCTGGTCGCAAACCCATTATGTTGGTTTTGGCGTGACGCGGCTCATTTGTATTTACACTTCAAACATGTGATAATAAATATAACCTGTTTTGATATGAAATAATAGCTATGTACATTTATCAAAGATCAATAATAATTATAGGTAAATGTAAAATATTCTAATTAGTATCACATGTATATATACTTTTCATTTTAATTAATTAAAAGTCTCTCGCTTTCGTGAGTTTAATATGAAAGTATAAATGTTAAGATAAATGTGTCGAATATATGGTAAATGCTGGTTAAAACATATTTTGCCATGACAATATTATTGTACACCTTAAATATGTTAAGATAGATGTATTTAACTGTATTAGATCTAATTGCATTTTAAGTTCCTATCTTCAAAATTTTGAACAACCCAATTTCGCATTTTATATGTGTGAGAGTTTGCAGTTGTTGTTATCTTGCATACTAATAGAGCTCGGATAGTGCCAGTGAAAAAAGTTTCTTGCGACGGTTTTACTTTTTTAAGTAAGCAGATTTTGTGACTTTGTCTAATTTCTAGTTCGTGATCTGAATGCTGATCTTATGTACGTTCCGGACGGTCGATGAACTTGGGTCTATGTGTATCATTTTAGACCTGCGAAACCAAGGTCACATGTTTTGTGACCTTAGACCGCCAATAAGTTCATTGACTTGAGAACCGAATATCACTGTAACTATGTGTGGATTTAAACTGACCAGAGGATGGCCGTAATTTCAACCAAATGTCCATTATCTATCTATTCTTTGTACAATGAATGACAGGACAGGAAGTCAATTATTGGTTCTGTGACCACCGCTCAAATACCATTGTTTCTACGAGCGGAGTCAAACTGACCGGAAGACGACCGTAAAACAGGTTCAACTATGTCCCCATTTTTGACAAACATTTTGTCCAAATATTCACTATGTGTATTATCAGTTAGTCATAAGTGCTGCAACATGTGTGTTTAAACGTAAAATGTCCTTAAAAGGTCAAGGTCACTGTACAGTGATGTCATACAAACCTAAAAGGCGAAAAAATAGTCCGATTACTTTATTAAAATTGTAATGTAAATTAATTGTATGGGTTTTGTATCCTATAATAAATGTTTGTTAAATACTTTAGAATATTCACATAATTTACTGTCATGTATATATTTAAAAATAACTTTTTATAGTCTAGAATAGGTTTGAAATTCAATTTTGCAAATTAAAGATAAAACATATAACGTTGCTAGATTTCAGTTGAGAATACTGTTACTATATTGCTATATAAAAATACAACATATAATCAAAACTTCCCTTTTTATAACAATAGGTTTACTATTTCAAGATCCGATCCAATGTTATTGACGTCATCATGTTTCAAACGTCACATGACATGTTGCAACCGTTCCTTTCTTTAAATTGTGCATAGGCGCCACATTTCATGTGACATGTGTACCGCATCTTTTCAGGCCTTTCCGTCAAATTTCGGATAGATGTCTGGAAACATCAAACGGATATGGTATTACGCTGCAATACATGCATATGAACAAAGGAAATAAATGTAAACATCAATCAAATTTTGACTGTTAAACCAAATATTGATAACAAAGCTTTTTCATTTCTGATGACATATGATACTCTATAATTAATTATGACGATCTAATCATAATATCATCATGAAAACCTTGTTGTCCTCCTGATGTTCAATAACTTCATGTAATTATAAGTTCTAGTTTTGTTAACAAAAGTAAAACTACTGTAACCTTTTGTTAACCAACGTTGTTTCCGAGATTATTATTAGTAATCGGAAAGGTGTTCCGGATTAAATCTATACCACCATTCTTTGTAATGATAATATGCAAATAATTACATTTTGTAAAGCAATGTTAGAATATTATATAGCTGTATAACTGTTTTTATTGTGAAATAGTAATTTACATAAGACAAATATTGTTCTAAAACAGTTGTATGGATTTTAACATTACAATATACACCTGTTACAGTAAAAAAGAATATTATCAAATATAATTAAAATCTAAATTATATCAATTGCTTCGGCGTATTTTGCGCGGCTTTGCTAATAAGGCAAAAATATTGGATTCTTTTTATCAGAAGATATGCCATTTTATAAAAACAATTAAAGGAGACTTTTCTTAGAAGCATATTCTTATATTCTCAAACACAACATTTTCAGATTGTATTCATAAAACCTTTGCGTGAAATAACAAAGCGTATTAGCTCCTTTTGTTGCACAAAATGTTTATAGTTCAATCTACTGTTACTATATATTTAAACCGAGATAATTCTTCTTCATAACGTTGTTTAATTATGGAGAAATGGCTAAAAAACGGTTAAAACATTTTCTATAAAACAGAACAAAATTTGAAATTGAAAGAATGTTTTTTTTTGTCCTGAACGGGTTAGATTGATAGGACTCATTTTCTATACAGACCAGCTTCCAACATACTTCTATACATCTAGCTATTGTCAAATGTCTTATATAATTGCCGTGTACATAAGAATATACTTAAAATAATAAAAATAAACAAGTTCTCTGTAACGTTTGATACTGATCTTACTACGAATTATTTTTTTGGCTTGGCCTTTTCAGTGCTCTTTGGTAAAACGGTAAAATGAATGACATTATATAAGTGTTCCCGCATTTAATCTAAATGTCATGCAATGAACTGAGTGTGTCACGAGTGTCGTGAGGAAATGGACCTTTCACCTTGACACTTTACACTATATATACGCATATTTTCACGCAATATTCGCCGCATCGCTTTTTCGCGACGTTAAGACGTTAAAATATATATAAAAAATTTGATCATTTAAAAAGAATAATAATCATGTTTTTCATTAAAGTGGTATTTATTGCATTATATTGTCTGCATCAAGCGGACAGTTTTAAGGTAAAATTTAATACGGTTTCGACGATTTATTTACCGTATACATATACACCGACGCCACAATTCGCACTGGACAAGGACGCCGCGGAACAAATGGCATATGATACAACAGAAAAAATTATCTACTCAATAGGTAAGATATTTTTTAAAATGTTTATCCTTTTTTCTACTTCTTTTGCTAAAGTTCTATTTCCATTCTTTTAACTGATCCCTTCCGTCCTTGTTCTTAAGTGTATTACTTTTGCACATAATTACAGTTCATGAAATATATGGATTAGAAAATGTTCAAGTAATATTTAAAATAGTTATTGTCAGGAATTGAAATATCGAGTGAATAAAAAGCAATTTATTTTAAGCAGTACTCGCATTTTAATATATTTTAAGTATAAAGTCTATATTTTATAAATGTCCTTCTCTTTGTCAACATTATGTTCAAAACTTATTAGTCACCATTGTTATATGACAGTGGCTTCTTGCAAACGCCCTTCTATGCACAAGTGGCCAGTAGATTAATAGTCTGGTTAGGTATATTTGTCACTAGGAAGAATTTATCATGTTCGTAAAGCCACAAGTGACAATGACAAATTGGCTGCGGACGCACTTGATACGTTCAATGATTTATTGTACATATATTAAATGAAATGTATTATGTCCCTGAAGAATAAAGAAAAAATTAGATTAACAGAGAAAATCTTGCTACCATAAGGCATACTCTGTTGTCAAGTTTTGTATTTAAAAAATGAAGAAATTATTTGATTTCATGCTTTAATATCTTATCGAGATTTCAGTATCAAATTCCGTCGACAAAGCCATTTACTCTTACTGAGGAGATATCTAAATAAAATTTTACGTAAACGAATAGGTAACTCGCGTATATTTCTATTGCATTGAGAAAAAAGTACTTCTTTTACATTTCCGTTAAATATTGGTTAACTTTTATGGTATCCAAAAAGTTATATTTGCCAATGACCTGAACTATCTCTTTCATCTGTTGCTCTTTGGCAATAAGTATAGTTATAGTGAATAGTGGAAGTCAAAATACATGTACTACATTGCTTACATTTTGCTACTTTTATGACAAATCATTTCACATTTACCATAACTTTCTTCAGTTAAGAAGCCTCCAATATTCTCTTCATCCATTATTTAAACACTATAAATTCTTGTTTCCCTTAATTCTAAAGAATTAAAACATTATCTGCTTCTGAGACATAACGTGCTTTTAGATTAAGCTATTATTCAGAAGATATATAAATGTTATCTTGCAGGAAATACCAACATTCATGTCATTGACATAAGTAATGTACACCATCCAACAATATTGTTACATCAGTCATACGACCATGTTGACGCTACAGATGTTGAAGTTTGTGGTGACCACGTGTTTATTGCTTTTGATAATAGAACGGTCCGTGAAGAAGGTTTTATTGATGTTTATAAAGTGTACAATAAGACGTCCGGATCCCTTGATCTGGTCCACCGCATCATCGGTAAATGAGTTGTTTGTTTGTTTGTTTTTTTTTATCTAATTTGTGATTAATAATGTGGTAAACCTTAAAGTATAATAAGATATTTTTTTCCTTTTCACTTGATGATGATAAAGAACTGTGTTTCATCTTTTTTGGTTTTACTCATTACGTTTACATTTTGCCCTAATACATATCATTTACATTCTTAAACATCATGTTTTTGGAAGTGACTTATTTTGTTATCTTGATAAAAAATTTAATTGCCTCAAAGTGATCATTACCGTCCACAAGCATGTAAAACGGCGACGACAACTCCTTTAAAGATATATTATGCTCAACTTTGATATCAGGAATTATTGTCAATTGCTACACAGTCTCTTTGTAAATATAAAATAAACATGCTTTGACTTCACACAAAGTAGATATTTCATGTTTAGAACTCTAAACACTATAGGTGGTCACAATATGAATATATAGTGTCGTTAAAAAAACTGGCAAAAAACTGGCAGTTTTTTTAATGAAAATACCAACTTTACTTGTCCTGTTAAAGGGAACACGAATTCGAATATATAGTTAATTCATTTTTTTATTCAAATTAGACATATTTAGTAAGAATTTCATAGGTTTTAACAAATTTCTTTGATTAAAATATTTTACTCAAAGATGAGCATAGTATATCTTTAAAAAGGAAACGGTGGTCTTGTGATAAAAGGTGTCTTTCCCTCAAACCAGATAACATGGGTTCGAACCGTACCGGGTTATGATCATGTTTTTATCATGCCATTACTATGACAACTGCCTGATAAAGCCTGTCTGAGAACAGCAACCTTTCTCAGTCAGTTACTTGAGAACACTATGTTCCTACGCCAGATCAGCACTGATGATGTTTATTGTTGGTATTGTTTGATTGACTTTGCTGAATATTTATGATAATACACAGTAAATAAATTGTTAAAGCAAATTGTACCAAAAATTGTGTTGTGTTATAAAAGTATTGGTAAAAACCCTCGGACTACTTTTTTGGCGTATAACCCTCTTGTGGTTACCGTACTTTCAGAAATTAGCGCCCCGAATTAAAAAAATAAGATGCAAAGTCATAATGGAGGCATTATAAAAAGAATAACAGGTTACTGTCTTTTGAGAAAGGGATTTCTCAGACTCGGCTAGATATGGCCAGGAAGGGGCTCGGCAAGCCTCGCCCCTTCCAGGACCATATCTAACCTCGTCTGAGAAACCCTTTCTCAAAAGACAGTAACCTGTTATTCTCTATTTCTCATATTACATCAGCACTGGTTAGTTTCCGGAAGCGACTCGCCGGTGGTTAAATTAATCTTCAAGTTCTCATTGTAATTGAACAAAAATGAATATGTTGGGACTAAATTTAAAAAAGGTGCATTTCAAAAGAACTTAATTGTTATTATAGTTGGTGATATCCCTGATATGATCCACCCGACCAAAGACTGCAGAAAAGTTATTGTTGCCGTAGAAGCGGAACCATACATTGACACTGCCAACAGTAAACTTGTAGATAACCCCGGTGGTGTAGGTGTCATCACTTTTACTGATAGTAACCTTGGTGGATATACTTACAAAGTTGTCGATTTTGGAACATTCAATTCCAGGTATTGAAAATAAACGGAATGATGTTACAGATTGAAAGATTGATAAAAAAAATACGCATGAATTTGTATGGGACTGTGTAGTCTGTTGAGGGTTGTGATTTGTAACTGTTGAGTTTCGTTTGTTATATCTATTATCTTTTTACTTTTACGTAATTATTAGGTATGTTGAAGTGATCATACTCTAAAAATGTAAACACTTTTTCTCTTATTTTCTTATCATTGTTTACTTGTCAATTTGATACTCGTAGTTTAACATAAGTTTAAGTATATTTAGACCAATTTTCATTTCTTAATTCCAAGTCTAAAGTGCAGATTTCTATATCTAAAATTTTTCAGTTTGTTTTATGTATTTCATGTTCTGTCAGATTCGCCGATTTAGAACAGACAGGTGTACGATGGGTATACAGGGAGAACGGCAACACATTTGCGAACGATATTGAACCTGAATACATTACCTTCAATTCTGATGAAACTAAAGCTTACATCTGTCTGCAGGTAAGTCATTTATTAATTAGTCTATTCTTTTCAATACATACATTTAATATACATATAAATTATATACACGTATGCACTTTTATCGTTTTCAGATGCGTCAAATTCCGTTTTATCAATATTAATACTGCTGTTAAAGTGTCACATATTGTTTTCAATATATTACAGGAAAACAATGCAATTGCGGTTTTTGATATGCAAACTGAACAAATAGAAGATATTCGTGGTCTTGGTTACAAGAACTGGAATGACTTTACGCTAGATGTCAGCGACAAAGACGGAGGTTAGAAATCCATCATGCGATAACTTTTAAAAACTTTTTCCACTTTTCCTTATTATTGGAGACACTTTTTTAATCCTATAAGAATGAAACCAACCAAAGGATACGGCTAATGAGCAAAACAAATCCATATGTTACATGTTTGTTTTGTTGTTTAATGGTATTTTCCAAATGTCGCAACCAACGAGAGCACTCCAACCAAAAAAAGGGGAAAACTAAAAAATGAACCCAAAAAAAGTTATTTATGACTAATTAGCTGTCTTTTAAAGTAAAATATATAAAATGAAAATAATAATAAGATTTAGCAGGAACTAATCAAATATATATTTCAGGTATTCACATGAGAGAATGGCCTGTATATGGCATTTATCAGCCTGATGCAATAAAATTTTATTCACATCACGGTGTGGAATATCTTATTATGAGCAATGAAGGTGATTCCAAGGATTACGCTCCTTACTTTGAAGAGTCAGTTCGAGTTAAAGATATCGATTTATCGTCAGTGTTTGGTAAATATCATTACCTAGCATTTCATTTCTTCAAACCCAGACCATCCATCAAAGTGTTCTAACCTATCAAATGTTTCTTAGATATGTTTTAATTTATTGTAAACACAGGAATTTAAATGTATTGCAAGTTGCTTCATGAACTTTTAAATATATATCTATTCATTGTCGTTTTTATACGCAGAATCGAAAAACCCTTGTACCAATGAATGATTAGAGCAAATCATTTACTCTTGAAACCGACCTGAAATCATTGAATTAGATCAAAGTAATATCAAATATTGCAATATAGTTTTGCAATTTACACTATTTTTTGGCATATAAAAATAATAAATGTTTATACATTTCAGAGAGCAATGCAACTGTAAGACTTCAAATGCAAGAATCGTCTCAATTAGGTAGGTCTTTTCACAAATAGAAGGTTTTAGTAGAAAAAAAAGCCTTAAAAATAAGGGTAACTGTGATCTAGGTTGGAGCTTTGTCTTAATTTATATGTAAGCAATGTGAGGTTTGGGGCATACTTCCCAAGAACTGTTTTGCTCTGGATTGTCAGAGGTGCATTTTGGCGTGTACTTAGCGCATATACATGGGGTGATTAGAAATTGCATGAAGACAACATGAACTTTTTTTTTTTACTTTCGTGCGCGGCCTACATGCAAGCTAAGCAACCAGACCAGTGCTTAGTTTTGTTGTAATTAACTTATGTATATTTTTATGGAGACAACGTTGCGGTAAATTTGTTTAAGTTATCCTTTATATATACCTTCAATGATGTGCTATTTTTGTAATAAAGACTTATTGAGAACCTCCGATAAAAGGCATTCTCAAGACTTGTATTATTTCAAAAACGAGTTGCTTGTGTTTAACGCGCAAATGCACGAACGGTGGCTTTTCACATTGAAAAAAAAATCTCCTAATCTAAATATCAAACAAATGCATTGTAATTCTATTTTGCACTAATTTTACAGGGCGTTTGCACGTATCATCTGTTAACGGGAAGAATTCGACGACAGGCAAATATGACCAGTTATTTACATTTGGAGGTAGAAGTTTCTCAATCAGACGTGCAGATACTATGGAGCTCGTGTATGACAGCGGTATTGAAATAGCTCACAAAACGGCCTTACTACAGCCTAATCTATTCAACAATGATTACAGTGAAGGAAAAACTGTAACAAGATCTGCAGACAGCAGGTCAGATAACAAAGTATGTACTTCTTGTGTATTCTTTATCTGCTTTTCCTTAAAGGCTATATTTATCTCATCATTTTTCAGCGTGTTGATATCAATAGGGTATCTGGTTAATCTTCGTTGCATTTTTACTTGAATAACCGCAACAAGTATGATAGGTTTTTTGTTTTCTGTGAAATGCAATTACTGGTTTTACTGTGAAATATTGTATTTTTCATGGTCGACTAAACGTCGTGTAAAATTCACACTACAACCAAAACCATAATAAACGTTGTGTTCCCATTAGATAAAAAATATTTTTTATTTTTGTACAGTCAACTATAGAAGTTGTCGTCTGTATGAGGTTTAAAAGAATGTGAAATTGAAAGTTTGTTGATTATAATATATAAGAAAATGTGCATATGAAAATTACTATTTAATAACATTAAAGTTTACAGAGAAATACAGTTTCTGACATACTCGTTTAATTACTTTTAGGGTCCGGAGACTGAAAGTATAACAGTGGGTCATTTTGGAGACACTACGTTGCTGCTGATTGGAAATGAAAGGCCTGGAACAATTGCAGTATACACAATAGACGAACGTCTGTCTGAAATAGCTCCAACATTTGTTACGTTTCTTACCGGAATCAACAAGTTTGATGACACCTGGGAAAATATGTATGACAGGAGGGAAATAAGCATGCTTGATCCTGAAGATATCAAGTGAGTAAACATTCGATCTTTTTCTTCCTGATCTGTATTGCTTTGGTTCCCATTGGACTTCTAATCTGTAAAGATCTGGATTTTCTTTCGTACTAGTAAAAACAGAAGTATATCCAACCAATACCTTATAATATTGAACTGAAGACTTACTGTAAAATATTGAATAACTAAACAAAGAATCATATAACAATCAAGGAAGTCAGTCTACAGATTTTAAATGTTGATGTTACATTAGGGATTGCGGTAAAATCTGAAATTAAATTCTTACACAAAAACTGAGCGAAATTCGATGTGGCGTTGATAAAACAAATCATTGCTGAACTGATGAACAGATGTTTATTTAAATTGGAACTTTCATAATAAAAGAAAACAATTTTTTGTAACTGTTTGATTGATCATTATCATAGAGTTCAGGTGAAATGTATTTTAAAAACCTTTTTTGTTTATTTAGAGATTTATTTATCTTTATCTTCAGATTTGTCCAGAGTGTTGACAGTCCAAGTGGGAAGCCTCTTTTGTTGGTCAGTGGAAGTACTAGTGGTACGGTGTCTATTATAGAAGTTAATGTTGATGTATCCCAACACCAAGGTATGTTTATAAATTCAAACTTTCAATATTTTCATGTATAAAAAAATCTGCTTAGTCCAGTGATAGGGCCAGTGAACGGTGGCATGTATTTACCATTGCCGCTCATGAACAGGCCCAACCAAGTATATATTTTCAAGTTTGCCTTGTTAGCTGATTTTTTAAGACATAATTATTTGCTTTTTTTGGTATCATTATATCTAAAACGTTCCGTTTAATGTTCTACTTATTCCGAAACTAGTAATTATTTAAATATCTGACATTTATTTTTGTATCATAACAAGTTAATAAAAACAAGTGTACAAGAATCCTTTTTTATAATGTCTTCTTTCAGCTCTTCGGTAGAAAAGATCCCCTTTGTTCAAAATCTCATGATCATTTCCGCATGTCTTACAATTTGGCTTGTATAATTTTCAATTTCTAAAATGCATTATTAGTGGACTAATTGAAGAGGTTTGTTTTATCCCAACGTAAACTGAAATAAAGATTTAACAAGAGAAAACCACCATTCATGTGTAACAATCAGATTTTTCTTTTAAAATGGACATCACAAAAAGATACGAAAAAAAAGATATTGATATTGAATTTTATTACACTAAAACATTCAATTTAAAAAAAAGTAAAGCGTGAAAGTAGACAATGTTTAATTGAGCTTAAACACGGAGGAACGTAATACAAATGCATAAACAACATTCCATAGATCTTTTACTCATGCGGAAGAAAAACGGTTAAAGTATCAATTAATATCAATCAATGTACGTTATCAATATATAATACCTTGAGTTTTATTTTTTATTTATTCACAGCTAATGATCCTGCCTTTGACGTATTCCAATAGTGTAAACTACAGAAGTTTCTTCGACTTTCATATTATTGGGGACAAGATACAACCAGATGATTCTTTGATGCTGACAAATTGTTTCCTGACGAAAATGGTCGCCATTAAAAAAATGTTGTTACTGTTTTGAAACGAATCCTTACAAACAGCGATGAAACAGTTTTGACTTATTATCTAAATGTTAAAATGTATATAAATTGACTGCAATATAATTATTAAGAAGGAAGAGTTAAAAATGACAATCAATAATCTCAAAACGGAGTCATGAAAATATAAATTATGAAATATGTTATGTTAGTAACTTACATGAACCTTATGTCATATAATATTGCAAATGTGTCATATATTATGATGGTAGATTACATGTGTTCTATTTTATGATGAAAAATAACATGTTTTCTTTGTTGTGATACTAAAACGCATGTGTTATATGTTACGATAATAAAACTATCTCTTATTATATAGGCGCTAGTAGTATTTTTTCTGTTTTGCTTTGCTAAAATTGTTTATTATAGATTTGTAATATAAATTCTTTCTGTTGAGATATAATATCTCAATTTGTTTTTGTTGCTTACATGTGTATATGTAAAACTGGAATACAAAAGTAGAAGTTCCTGTAGTTTTTATTTTAAATACCTTTAACAAACCAGAAAATATATACCTAACGATGGTCGCTATATTGATGCTGAGGTTTCATGGTATACAATGATTTTACATACAGTTAATGTTCATGTTGTACATTGTATTTGCATATTGAAATATCATCTGGCATTGAACCATTTCGCTATATTAAAAAGATTAATACCCAATATTCTTTTTGTTTTGGCATATCTGTTATCTCATAGCACTGAAATATTTTAATTTTATGTTTTTCGTCTTTGTAAACATTTATCATTTTAGCAAAAAACAACAATTATACCAAATGGAAAATGAAAGGACAACACGTTCTGACAACACTAGCCTATGCAGTATAAAAATATAAGCAAATCCATACTTAACCTTTATACACATGGGCAATTACAAATATTATGAATTGTTTTAATTCTGAAATTTAGATACTCTGGTATAAAGAAACATATAAGTATTTCAACATGTGTAAAATTTGAACAAGTGTAAATTTGTGAAAATACCCTATTTTAGAAGTATAATACATTATGCGCTGATAACTATAATGCACCAAAAGAAAGATGTAAACAGTGAAACTCGTATTTATTTCATACACAGTTACTTATATGCAAGTCATAATCTTCAAACAAACTAGAAGTTAAATAAAAAACGCAGTTACCCTGGATAGTAGGATATAAACAACATATGCTATCAAATGTATCACTTAACATCTTGCCAGTAAAAGAAGGAATGGATATCTAAACTAGTTGACTAGCTTTGGAAGTTCCTTATTCAATCAATATTCTGACCGTAACAAGTATTGTCTTATATTGGAACTTGATTGTATCAATGTACGTTTTAATATCGTGATCGTTTTAAGAAAATTTAAGTCGTTTAAACAGCGTAGAAAGCATGGGAGTCTGCTTTTTTTCTATTTTGTTGAAGATGTTTGCCATCAGCATGCTCATACTTCAATTAGGACAAAGTATCCCAACACTTTTCATCACAAAAGGCCATAAATTGTAATAGTTATCATTAAAATAACTTAGATAAATGTTCATTATTAAGAATGCTCCAAGACCATTGCAATTAATATGTATATGGAATGTTCTGAACACAAGTAAAATACTCAAGTAAAATGTCAAAGTGTCAGTTACTTAAACAATTGATAAATTCATCATAAGTGTATATAAAATATAAAGATCCATAATACTTATACATGTATTAACAAATATTACAGAGCAAAAATCAGCTTCATATAAACGATATATGAATGAGTGAATGAATGAATAAATAAATGAACAAACGAATGAACGAACGAACAAATGATGCAATATACGTATATGTTTAAACAAATTGTTGAGTGTCTGTCGAAAGTATATGAGTTGTCTTATGCTAAAAATTACATATTATACATTCATTTTTCTACCTATGCATGTCCTGTTGTTGTTGTTGTTTTCGATTTCAGAAGGCCAGATTGGAAATAAGATATATATGATTGCTATTGTATGTTCTTAATGTGTAACCTTCTTTAAATAAAGATATTATTATTATTATTTTATTATATGACAGCAAGGATCAACAATGGAGGGCGGCTTTCATGGTATTAAGTACAGCTTAATATCTTGTCATACAAAATAAACTAAAATGAACCCACTGTGGCACCGGTTCGCAAAACTTTGTTTAAATGCTCTACCAAAGCTACTTGTTGACCTTTTAATTATCAGGTCGCAGGGATATCAATAATTACTGCAGCTTGTTTTTTTTTCTTTGTTTGTTTCGTCCATACTTGTCACATATCTGTCGTGACTGCATTGTTTTGATAAAGATAATAAACAAATTCTAAACAATCCATGTCGAAGATTAAATTGTTATATAAATTCAATTGATGTCTCATTGGAAACTAGTGACTATAAAAGTAGCTTGCGAAATAGGTTTTTAATATAGCAAAAATCACTTTCAAAATACTTACATTTATGATTCCTTGCCTCATCAGCCATGCTCAAGAATACATTACGTTATAGCTGTACCTTCAACTTCCGGGAAGCAATTATCCCCCAATGCCCTAGAGAGATGCATCTAACACTACAAGATCTCGGATAGATATTCAATATTCTTATACATAGTGTACATATAATTTAACTTTCATTCTGCCTTATTTATTAGTGTCATTTTATGACATGATAGTTTTATAATATATGAATATGACATTTCTATTATGTTTTAGCATTAGTTTTAAAAATCAAAGTAAGAATAATTATGATATTTTGTTGTTATAAAAACGTTTGAGCTTTTTTTTCAATATTCTTCTATTTTGTGGTCAATTTTTGTTATGTTTTCATGTTATTATCATCATTATTATTGTTATTGTTGTTGTTGTTGTTTGTTATTGTTTGTATTGTTGTTATTGATGTTGTTATAAGTTTCATATATATACAACTCAAAAGAAATATCTCAAAAGCTAATTAAAGAATAAAAAAACATGTATTGTTTTGTTGTTTACATTTATTTCAACTGTAGAAATTACATGGTTGAAGGGTATACGCATCATTACGTCACATTTCAGCCTAAAATAGAGCTTGGTTGTGTGGCGGTCTCGCCTCTTTCTAGAAGAAACATGTCATGACGGGAGCAGTAATTACGTGTATATTCTGGAAGGTTCGGGTCATCATGATAAATTCTTGTCTCTGGAAGCTGACCTACCCATTCTCTCATCATCTTTAACTAGAAGTAAAGTTATGTTTAAAATAACGAAATTATTGTATTTCCCTTTGCCAAAGATCCTGAATCAAGGTGTTATATAGGATTTGCCTTACAAGTTTTATACGATTTAATGGTTTCGTTATAAGCTAAAAGATATTATCTTCATGAAATCATTTTCTTTCAATGTTTTTAGAAACAAGCATAATGAATTCAAATATTAGTTTAATGAAAAGAAAAACAAACGTGTACCAAGATTTTGGCATGAATTTAATAATGTCTGGGACAAAATGTTCATATTTTGTATTAGATAATACATGTTTTTGCATGGGACATTTTAATAATTTCAGCATATAACAGCATATAACGTTCAGACTAAACTAAGTATTATAATGTGAACGGAGTCCAGTCATTCTTTGGGGAATAAACATCTGAAGAAGTATAAAATTTACCTCAAGATCCCCAAGTCCTCTGGAGGAGTGGATATGATCAATTTCATCGTGAGTTAACTTGACCAAAAAGCACGTGCTATATGTTCGTGTAATGAAATGACTCTGAAAAAAGTTCGAATGAAGAATAATTTACTTGTATAAATTATATTGATAATTCCAAAGCTTAACAAACAAACAAAATATATTTGCCTTCTGTAAAATTTATTGTAATGCGCTAATATGACAAGTGGCAAAGAAATATACGTAAAACATATATAACTGTTATATATATATATACGAGTTTGACAATGATATACAAGTTCTAATATTAGCAATGAGCAATAATATTTTAATGCTTTGAGTAATACTACTTACGTTCCCTAGCTATAGGCTTTTGAATAGTACTAAATTTATAGGCTTTTGAATAGAACTATCAAAAATTAATGATTTCACAGATATAAAGATAATACACACATATATACATAAAGTGAGTGTTATAAACTGTGACTAGTACAACTGCTTATCAACAAAATGACCTGTATATACATAATAGGTTTGAAATAGACATGTATTATCTTTGACGCAATGTTAAGGTCGTATTTCCGATGATATGCAGTTGTTGAGTTCATAAATAAATATTCAACAATAATGTTTGGTAACATTTTAACGTTATTCGGTTACATCTGGCCAAAATGTCTTTAAAACATGTTACCAAATTGTGAGTTTATACTTTTACTTAAAAATAAACTGTTTTAATGTCCTTATCCTGACTCCATACAGCAATTCACCCTATGACTTAAGCACATATTATATTTAAAGCACTTTTTGATACATGATAGAGAATTTTTTTTTATCCCAGTAAGTTCATTTTCTTTAGTTCCTTTGGTAATCATGTTTACATTTTTGGCTGATATTTTTGTGATTATTGTTCTGTTTTATTACTATATGGGGTTCTTATATATCTAAATATCTGGAAAAAAATGTAAGCACTACAATCAGCAAAATTACATTGCAGACTCTGTTTGATTCAGTCTGTACATGTGGGATGATAAAAAGTGCAACATCTTACGCACACCCCTAGCACCGGCTTGAACGGTATGCAATCGTCATTTGCTGGAATCAATGATCCCGTAGGCAATGATACAAATTGCTATTATTATCTTTTTTCATTGTGCTAAGAGGCCTGTGATATGAGTTGTTCTGTATTACCTTCTTTTCACAAACAGACTCAGTAAAACTTTCTGCAGTTGTCATTTATGTAATGTTTTCTTTTTTGCTGAACAGAGATCTTACATCTTCAGAACAGTAACTTTCAATAAAAGCATTTACAAAGAAATAATAGTTTGTTAAATTTTAACTAGAGAGATGAATCGACTTACGAGAGTAGGTTCAAACATGAAATTTATCTGACTGGACTCCGAGTGATCATAGTAAGGTATGGTTGTATGCGGCGGGTTAGCACCGTTCACATAACATACAAAACTTGCCAACTGAAATTGTAAAAACAGATTACAAATACTGCAATTATGTACGATCACAGTAAACTACTTGCAAGTTCAATATCATAACATCTCTGAATCAGTGAATTAGTGATTAAATCATTCCATGTACGCACATAATGTACTTTTCATTAGCGATTGACATTTTAAGATATTTTTAAAAGATAATCAAGAATAAAAATACATATGTCCTATTTGATGATTTTAGAAATGTTTGAAATAAATTTAGCGTAGTTTCTGACTAACCAATATGCCAAATATTTTGTAAGCCATTTTCATCGGAATAATTCAACTCAATGGTCTTAAAGATGTCTCAAATAATCATATGTACTATACATAGAAACAAAACTTGGTCAAATGATAAGGTATATCAAAATGAAAGTCAAGGTTAATGGTTACTACATTACAAACGTCAATCTGCTTACTATTATAAGGCGGCACAGAATTGCCTGACCTAACAAGAGTTTATATTAGTTTATATATACACAATTGACCTTATATTCTTTAAACAACTTGAAGAATATTTGTGATCATTTAAACGCACATATGGGGTCTTCTGTTCAGGTTTAGTTACTTGTGTCTTATAGGGTATAAAGTTTTATCGTATAACACCCCTTAGATTTCTACGTGACATGGTCGGTTTCTGAACCGGCTATTTGTTGTTTCTGTAATGAGCGTAAAAACACAATATTCTCGAGCCAACTGCTAAAACACTTCTTGTCTGATTCCCTTGCGGATTCGTTTTTGTACAAGTTTGGAGGACCTCTTTACAGAAATATAATGCTCGAAGCCCTAGCCCAAGAAAAACATCCGTGAGATTTCCGCTTGGCATGGTCATTTATTTGAACGGCGATTCTTTCTATATATAAATATTTTTAAAAATAGACACTATTCTTGGGTCAACGGCTAAAAGACTATTTGTCTGATTCCGTTGCGGATTCGTTTTTGTACAAGTTTGGAGGGTTTTATTTACAGCAATATAAGGTCCAAAGCCCTAACCCAAGCAGAATGTCCGGGAGATATCCGCGTGGCATGGTCGTTTCCTGGACCGGTGATTTGTTCTATCGGTACATAGTGTATCAATTGACGTAAAAACCCACAATGTTATCTCGTCAACTTCTAAACATCGTTTGTCCGACTCTGTTGGGGATTCTTTTCTGTACAATTTTGGAGTGTCTTCTTTATAGCAATATAATGCCCAAGCCCTAACGCAAGCAAAATGTCCGGGAGATATCCGCGCGTGGCATAGTCGTTTGTTTGAACCGGCAATAAGTTCTTTCTGAATATAAAGTGTAACAATTGGCGAAAAAAAAACGTATACCATTTTCTCGATCTAACTGCTAAAACGTCATTTGTCTTTTTATTTTGTAATGCGGATTCGTTTTTTATTAGTTTTTTATATAAGGCTCAAAGCATCCGAAGGAAAATGTTCGGGAGGTTCTGCATTGCATGGTCCTTTATCGAACATCAACATTACTGAGACAAACCCCAATTGAAACTGAGATCTACAGTCAAATCTCATTCGCTGGAACTCTGAGGGCCTGTGCAAATTTGTTAGAGAAATCGGTACTTTCCTTTACAGCAATATAAGGCCCAGTGCTCTTATAAAAATATAATTATCTGGGGGATTTCCGCGTGGCATAGCGCTGTTTGGTCCGGCGATTTGTTCTTTCTATATATAAAATGTAGAAAGTTGGTAAAAACACCATTTTCTCCAGTCAACTGTTCTCTAGTCACACCATTTTCTTATTTCCGTTTCGGATTCGATTTTGTATCAGTTTGGAGGGTTCTCTTTACGACATATAAGGCCAAGTGCCCTAACCCTATCAAAATGTCCAGGAGGTTTCGACGTGGCACGATCCTTTTGTGGACGGGTCATTTGTTTTGTTTTTCCTAAAATTTTCTTAAAGATATGCTATGCTCATCTTTAAATAAAATAATTTGTTTGCAGAAATTTATTGAAATTTATAAAATTCTTACTGAGTATGTCTTATTTAAATAAAAGAACGTACAAACTATGTATGGGAATCTGCGTTCCTTATTACAGGTCAAGTAAAGCTGGTCCTTTCTTAAAAAAATTGCCAGTTTTTTAAGGACACTATATATTCATAGTGTGTCCAGTTATAGTGTTTAGGATTTAAAGCTTTGTATGAAGTCAAACCACGTTTTTTATATTCTAAAAAGGCTGTGTAGCCATTATAGATATTTACTTCTGGCTGGAAGTTGGGGATTCACGCGACTAACCAACTGTGTCCCCTTGTCGACGTAGAGTGCTTGGTGATACCATTTGGTAGAATTCATCTATCTTGTCAAATATCTGTTTCTTTTCTGAAAAAAAAAAGATTAAATTTTAATAAATAGTAAACTAGTTTGCGTGGCTAATGCAGTAAGGGCTTTTTTTGCATATTTTGAGATTAACGTATTTGGTAATTTACGTGGATTGAAAGCGTTGTTTGCAATATGTTTGCAATATGTAAATTACTTGCTTTGTTGACTTAAAAACAATTTACTTTAAATTTACACTACATTTTTATAATTGTCATGAAAATAAGCATGCGTCTGGAAATTTGCTATTTTAAAATACTTTTTTACAACAGAAATATTTTTAACAAGTGAAACTGGATTAAATAGAGTTGTGTTAAACCATGATTAATCATTAACAACAAGTATTTGTTTCAGCTTAACAATCAATTGTCAATATTAGAACTGGGATTCTATTTAACAGTACATGGCACTACTCACACACTTACATACATGGCACTACTCACACACTGACATACAGTACACACAGGACACTACTCACACACTGACATAAAGGGCACACAGGACATACTCACACACTGACAGGACACAAAGGACACTTCTCACACACTGACAGGAAATATAGGCACTACTCACACACTGACAGGACACACAGGACACTACTCACACACTGACATATAGTACACAAAGGACACTACTCACATACTGACAAAAAGGGCACACAGGCAATACTCACACACTGACAGGACACACAGGACACTCCTCACACACTGAAATGACACACAGGACACTACTCACTCACTGACAGGACACACATAAAACTACTCACACACTGACATATAGTACACACAGGACACTACTCACACAGTGACAAAAAAGGCACACAGGCAATACTCACACACTGACAGGACACACCGGACACTACTCACTCACTGACAGGACACGCATAAAACTACTCACACACTGACATAGAGTACACACAGGACACTACTCACACACTGACATAAAATGCACACAGGCACTACTCACACAATGCCAGGACACACAGGACACTTCTCACACACTGACAGGACACACAGGACACTACTCATCCACTACCAGGACACACACACTGGCACCAGATACAGACTGCAAAAAACACCGACTGACACACAAGACAATGACGCACACAACACCACTCACACACAGGCCTCTCTCAAAAAAGACATTAACCAGACCTAACACGAACGCATATACACAATAACAACAAACCTACCACAAACACTGATCAAAACCCCCTGACTTTCCCAAGAAACTACTATGTACACCTGACGCAACAACCTACTCAAAAAACAGCCCCTGACCGTAGGAACTACTCAAAACAAGACACTTCCCAAAAAAGTAAAATTTGGGACCTGAAACACAAACCGGACCACATGAAACTACACGAAACCCCCCAAAAAGCATAGGCATTCTCAACACTGGCACGCAGGCAAGTACTCAAACCCAGACATGAAACACAGGACACTACACACACACGCATTACACACTACATGCACCTAAAACACAGGGAACTCAAATACTTACACACTGACACATACAACACTACTCAAACACAGACCTGACACATTGCTTCTCACACACTGACACTTCTAAACATCTGACATGACAAACAGGCCACTACTTAAACATCAATCTGACACAACCTTCACCCCCAGAGGACTACGGACACACAGGACACTGACCTTAACACAGGACTATCACACACTACCTGACAACATAAAATTTCAAACATGACACACAAAAATTACTAAAAACAAAAAACAGATCTGACACACAGGACGCTACTCACACACTGACCTGACACACATGACTATTCACACACAGACCTGACACACATGACTACTCACACACTGACGTGACACACAGAACACTTCTTAAAGAATGACACACAGGACACTGTTTAAACACAGACCTGACACACAGGATAATACTCACACACAGATCTTACACAGGAAACTAATCACACAGTTAACATGAATCACACACTATGCATCATAAAACTCACACAGGGACCATAACTCACAGTCATTGTCATCATCAGTACATCATCACCATAACCAATTTGAAATATTGAAGTTAAACAAAAGTTAAACAAACATAATATGGAAGCCCTGGAGGGACATTTTAAATTAATATTTAAAACTTGTTATTTAAAATTTAATTCTTAATATTTAAAATTTAATTTTTAATATTTAATACTTAAATCTTATCATTAAAAAGAGACGCGGGAAACCATCCCGTTGACAGATTGACGCCACAAGTTGTGGCAGCGAGAATACAAGTAGCGAAGGAAGTAAAGTAAGTTGGACTTTATATACAAGAAAAACTGTTTTGAATCACACTTGGACACGCACACGCAATTAATTTTAATGAGGACTGGCTTGGGCGGGTTTATTTATTTGTTTTTTTGCAAAAGACAATCCGTCCCAGATTGTAGGGGCTAAAGGTCAAAATTGGGCTGAGGGGAATATAAAATAACTTTTTACAATTGTTCACCGCCATGACAAGGTGTGTCGCAAGGTCAATGTCACATTTAACGGTCTTTTTATACATACATTGATGCAGTTCATAGCGTCTTCCATACAATAAGCATTACAATCAAGCAGGCTGGGCATGCTACCCTTGGGGATTTAGGTACTGTAAATCTTAAATGAAAAGCCTTGATTATAAGACGCGTGTTTTAGGGCCACAATCATCCTACTAGTATGCTCATTGATTTACATTGGAAATTACATTACCAGTCTTATAGGTTGTAGTAGTGTGCTTTTAAATGCCTGCAGTTTGCTAAACCTTGCCACAGGTTTGGTAAATGTAGCTAAAGGGGCACTCCCTACATCTAGCAGATTATATTCTCGAAACACAAAGTTTGTGCTCATTGAAAGTAAAATGATAAATAAATACAATGTCAAAGAAGAATCTATGCTGAAAGAAACCTCATTTTACCACCCACAATTTATCAATTTAGAGGCGTTCTGAAATAAAGTACATCAACCCATTAATTGTACAGCAACAGCTGTACATAGATTATTGACTGGTTTACAGTACTGCAACATATTTTAATAGCTGTTTTATATCGATAATGATTGGGAATGTGTAGTTGAAACTTTTAATTTAAGTTAATATATTTTCAAAGGCTCTATTATTTATAATTTAGAGGTTATTTAGTTTGACATCAGTTATTATTTATATACTCCTGAAACTATCAACTGTCACAAATGGCGCCCAACGGTGTGTTTTTATAAAGGGTGTCAATCTGACTGCTAATCTTCAAATCTTCAGTGTGCTGTTTATATATTCATGATTTGAAAGCTGCTTGTTCTATACACAAGGGCCATACAAATTAGTGTATTAATAAGTCCATATGGCAATTTTTTTTTTATATAAATATTTGATATAGTGTGTACACACATTTAATTGGGAACATTCCTTATTCCCAACATTCAGTGCATTGAAATATATATAATTGAGTCATCGTTTCGTCGTTGGATAGGAACCTGGGAAC
Source organism: Ruditapes philippinarum (assembly GCF_026571515.1). Taxonomy (NCBI): domain Eukaryota; kingdom Metazoa; phylum Mollusca; class Bivalvia; order Venerida; family Veneridae; genus Ruditapes; species Ruditapes philippinarum. The sequence goes on along the minus strand of NW_026854709.1, from coordinate 23,167 downwards.
TTTCTCGTGCTTGTGTTTTATTTACATTCGTGATAAATCCTCTGCTTGAACAATTTTAGCGTTTTAAAACTGTTACTTTTATGTTTTGCAGTGCTTATTTAGTAATTCATTGTGCTTTGTGTATTTAAAATATTTTTTTTGTGTGTTTTTCTCCTTGTGTTTAGAGTAAATTTTTGTTTTTGAATTTTTTTCCCCCTCCAAAACATATCCCTTTGTTCACCCTCCAACCTGGTGATTTGCTTTCAGTAATAAGGGCAAGTTTAAAATTTAGAATATCTCATTCATATCAATAAAGGGGTTATTTTTTTTTCTTTTCTGTTGCACTGCACTTAATTGACTTAAGAGTCGTTTTCATAGGAACTCAGAGCAGTTTAAGACTCAAGATTTTGTTTTACAAGAACGTATTGTTTTTGTCAATGACTATTTAAAGTCAATTAATTCTAGACGTGGTTATTCGTCAATTCGTTTTAGGGCTGATCTTCTTCATTACAGAAAGAAAAGTTCTAAATCTTCCAACAGGTCATCCATTAATTTTAATTTATACAAGGACGGTATTCATCCAGGCTTAATTTTGTCTAAGTACTGGGCAAGGCGTTATGCACAAAGAGCAATTGTTGACTGTTCTTAGTGTTTGTTTTCTGGGGTGTATCATTGGTGTGGTTGGGTGCTAGTAGGTAGGGATTGACCCAATCACTGTACTGGCTGCACTTTTGGCTCATTTTGGATGCAGATGCTGGGGTTGGTTGACATTGTTTAGAGTGTATTTGATAACTGTGTTTTTAGCATTGTACTGTATTTCAAATTACATACATGTACATTGCTACATTGTTTTTATATACATACTGTGATTTTTAAATTGTGTTGTTATAAATAAAGGTTGATTGTGAAATCTTTGCAAATTTCACATTTCTTGTTTAGTGTGTGTGTTATTTTGACACAATCATTTGGTCCATTGGTTGTTTAGAATCTTCATTTACTGTTGTTTGTGTTTGAATATTTACTGTTTTTCGCCAACTGAACTATTTTTAAAGTGTTCTATTTTGTGTAGCTCATTTCTTTTATTTGAATAATGGCTTCTCAGGGTGCTGATGGTGGTCAATCTAAAAGTTTATCTCAAGTTATAGATGAGATAAATAAAGGTCAAGATTTTAGGGTTGTTTCTAAGGCTGAATATGATAAATTTATTGATTTTCAAAAGTCTTCTTTCTCACATAGTACACCTCATTTGAGTAGTAAACCTAATGTAGGAAGAGGTAGGGCTTCATTATTTGCTAATTTAGCTGACCATACTCCAGATAAGACACCGCATAGTTTATTTAGTAAACCACATAGTGTAAGTTTTCCTTTTCAGACTGTAGATGAATTATCTGTTGATGATCATTACAGTGATGATAATTACAATGAGGGGCACATTAAAAAGGATTATTTTAACTCTACAATCCTTGGTGCTCACTACATTCCCAAACTTCCAATTTTTAGTGGTTCTGAAGATGTACCTAAGGGTGAGGTCAAGTTTGATGTTTGGCAATTTGAAGTCAAATGTTTAATAAGTGACAGCCATACTCCACAGTCCCTTATTCTTCAAGCTATCAGAAACTCTCTGAAAGGTCAAGCTAGGTCCATGTTGGTTTCTGTAGGAGAACAAGCAACTCCTTCAGATATTATCAATAAATTAGATGGTTTTTATGGAACTGTAGAAAGTGGTGAGGACTTGATGCAGTTGTTTTATAATGATTGCCAGAAACCAACAGAAACTATTGTTTCCTTTGGAGTTCGGTTAGAAGAAACTCTTTCTAAGGCAGTTCAAAAAGGTCACATTGATAATGTTGCGAAAGATTCGATGCTTCGCAACAAATTATGGATAGGTTTGTATGATAAGGACTTGAAAAGAACTACCCATCATTTGTACAATAATATTAAGGATTTTAGGTCTTTATTGCGTGAAATTAGGAAAGTGGAGCAACAAGAATTGGCAAGTGTAACTAGGTCAAATTCTTCTTTTAAACCTAAAGTGGTACAACAACAAGTAGGTCAAGTAGAAAATCAGAATGATTCAAATGCTCTGGTTTTAAAACAGTTACAAGAGCTTATGAACAGAATGAAGACATTAGAAACCAAAATGGAGTCTTCATCTGCAAGTAACCAGCCGCAATTCAGAAATAATAATTTTTCTGGTGGTTACAGTAGAGGTAGGTTTTATAACTACAATCAGAATAGGGGTAGATATAACAATTCTGGTCAGTATAGGGGCCAAGGTAGAGGTTATGGTAGAGGTTTTAGAAATGGAAGTAACAGAGGTAGTACCAATGGCCAAGGTATTACCCCTGATAGTTCAAAGGATGTTATACTACAGCCTGATCCTTTAAACTTTAACAAGTATTTCTGTTGCGGGGCAAACAGAAGAACAAGGCTTTACGAAGTCAATTCAGAGGCCACAATGTAAGGTGCAAAAAGTAGACAAGTCAACACCTTTCGTATGAAACAGATTAGTTGGTGACTCAAATGTAAGTTCTGTCACTGTTTGTGGTGTAGGAATAAGTGGTTTAATAGACACAGGTTCTATGATCACTTCAATTTCTGAAGAGTTTTATCAATCTCTTCAACCCTTACCAGTTTTACATGACATTACTGAATTTGGTTTATCTGTTGAAAGTGCCACAGGTGCACATTTACCATACAAAGGTTACATTGAGGCAGATATTTCTGTTCCTTTCCTAGTTGATGTTTCTTTTTGTATACCCTTATTAGTTGTTCCTACTACAAGTTACAACAGCAATGTGCCAATTATTGTAGGTACAAATTTGATCAGGTTATGTAAGAACTATAGTACTGAAAATAGTTTACCTGAAGAATGGCAAACAGCCGTGGATAGCCTATGTAATATTGTACAGGTTAGAACTGTCAATACCCATGCCATTAAAGTGCATCCAAACGAGGTTAAAACTATCCATGGTTTTGCAAGGAAAGTAGATGACACCGAGACAGCAGTTACAGAACACATTGATTCTTGTTTGTCTGGTGGTCTGACTATTTGCCCTAGAGTTGTTTCATTGAAATCTCCAGGTAATACTGTTAGAGTACCAGTAAGAGTGTGTAACCTTTCTGCCAAAGTTATATATATTCAACCCAAATCTCTTTTATGTTCTCTACACAGTGTTAAGGTAGTTGATTCCTGGAAACCAGAATCCCCTGAACAGTGTCAAACATCTTCTGAAACTTCAAAATTAGAGGAGATGGGTGTTAAAATTGGTGTAGAGAATTTGAATCAGGATCAATTACTAAGAGTAAGGCAAGTTCTAGGAAATTGGTCACATATATTTTCTACAGGTCCGACAGATCTAGGTAAAACAGATATTGTTCAACATGAGATCAAGTTAAACAATGATACTCCTTTTAAAGATTGCCTAATCGTAGAATTCCTCCTGGTATGATAGCAGGAAGTCAGACAACATTTAAAAAAAAAGGAAATGTTGGATGCAGAATGGGCAATTTAGAACCTTTCCATGAGTACTCGTTTTTCTTACTTAACATGTATGTTTCTCTAGCTTAGAAAGAAAGGCTACGCGAAATGCGTCTTAGATTCTGCATATGACTTCCGCAAAGTTTGAAACAATAGAACCCATTTCTAAAATAGATGCCCTATAATGTTACCCTAGAGTAGATGAATTTACGGTAGATAGGTTAATTGGATCAAGTATTTCTCCAAAAATTAGATTTTACATTAGTGGTCAAACTGGCAGGTCGAAATGAAAGAAAGAAGACAAATTTTAAACTGCATCACATGTTATGGAAATCTTAGGCGTTTTATGAGAATCCAAAATAGAATGGCACATTTGGATTTAACCACATGCACCGGCAAACATTTGCAATACCGTTAAATAGTGTAGCCGGTGTATGGCGTATAGATTTGAACTTTGAGAAGATCTGTCTCATAATTTTTAGACGCAACCTTAATTCTTATTTCTATTAACTCGAAACTTTTGTCAATGAATCATAATCAGAAGGCTTGAAGACAGTTTCTCTAGTAAAAGAACCATGTGGCTTAAAAACTATAAACCTTCACGTAATGTGTGAACTTTTAGCACACAGTGTAAGTATCTGGTCATAATTGCTTAGTCAAAGCATGCACCTATTACCTACAGACCCTAGACCAAAGAAAAAGGACATCTGATTGTTACTTGGTATCCCTGTTCATAAAAATTGCTCAAGACACAATTATCGCTCTTTATCCTCTATGTTTCATACCATTGTTATTATAAGAAACATTTGTACAAAACGATATATCCACAAAGCTGGCTAAGCCTTTAAATATTTACATAGGCTCCCAGCGGTATCTTAACAAGAAAGGTAAGAAAAGTACTCCAAAACAGTTGTTGAATAAATGGTTTTGGGGAGACTTGCAACAAAACGCATTTGAAACTTTAAAGAAGAACCTTTCGTCTCCTCCAGTTTTGGCCTATGCAGATTATGATTTGCCTTTTCATTTAAATGTTGATGCCTCGGGTCAAGGCTTAGGAGCAGTTTTATACCAGAAACAGCATGGCAAAGACCGTGTCATTGCTTATGCCAGCAGAGGTTTAAGAGGGGGTGAGAAGAATTATCCTGCTCATAAGTTAGAATTTCTCTGTTTAAAATGGGCTGTCTCTGAAAAATTCCATGACTATCTATATGGAAACTCTTTTCAGGTATTTACGGATAACAATCCGCTAACATATGTTTTTACAACAGCAAATCTTGATGCTACAGGTCATCGTTGGCTTGCTGCTCTTGGCAATTACAATTTCTCTATTCATTATAAGACTGGTAAATCAAATAGTGACGCAGACGGACTTTCTCGTAGACCACATGAAATTATTGAATTTCCTGATGTTGTTAATGCTATTTGTCATGCATCAGTAGCAGATTTTGTCCCATTTGCTGAAACTTTAGGTACTTCTGAGTTTGAGGATGATTCTCCTGAACATTTAGAAGCCTCGGAGTTCAGTGACATTAATTGGTCAAAGGAGCAAGAATCCGATTACACCATTTGTAGAGTTATAACCTTGTTAAATCAGGTAATCTTCATAAAGGGGACGCCCTAAAATTGGAAAATCCTGCTGTGTCCAGGTACTTTCGTGAATGGAAAAAAACTTTCATTACTTATGATATTCTATACCGAACTTCTACTCTTGATTGACGTACTGTTTAACAGTTAGTCTTACCAAACCGGTTTAAGGATCTTGTTTCTCAATCTCGTCATGATGATCTTGGTCATCAAGGTCGTGATAGAACTCTTTCTCTTGTTCGTTCTCGTTTTTATTGGCCTGTTTTAGAGTCAGAGGTTGATTCTAGAATCAAGCATTGTCCACGCTGCATTAAAAGTAAAACACCAGTTAAGACTAGAGCTCAATTAGTTAATATATCTTCTACTCAACCTATGGAATTAGTGTGTATTGATTTTTTTAACTTTGGAACGTTCTAAAGGTGGTTTTGATAGCATAGTAGTAATATCTGACCATTTTACTAGGTATGCACAGGCGATTCCAACTCGCAATCAGATGGCTACTACTACTGCTAAGGTTTTATTTGAGAATTTTATTCTCCATTATGGTTTTCCTGCACGTCTGCACAGTGACCAAGGTCGAAATTTTGAAAGTCGTGTCATTAAGGAACTATGTCATCTTGTAGGTGTAAAGAAGTCAAGAACTACCCCGTATGACCCCATGGGTTATAGAGAGGTTGAACGAGTCAACCAAACCCTTATTGGAATGTTCAGTACTTTGGATGACGACCAAAAGTGAAATTGGCGTTCTTTTGTTGCTCCGTTGGTGCATACATACAATGCTACTCGTCATACCAGTACAGGTTATTCTCCATTCCTTTATATGTTTGGGTGACAGCCACGTCTTGATGTTGATACATTTCTTAATCTTCTATCTCCCTCTTCTCCGTCTCAAGATAGCAGTAGGAAAAACCCTTTACTTCTTCTTTAAAAGACCGTTTAAATTATGCATATAAAGATGCCTAAACCAGAATCTGATAAGTCAGCAAAAAGACGTAAGTATAATTATGATGCAAAAGTAAAGGAGGCAACCATTGATGTTGGAGATCGTGTTTTGGTTTTGAACGATGGCCCCAAAAGTAAAAACAAATTAGCTTATAAGTGGGCCAAAGACCCATACATTGTAATTGACACACCCAATAGTGATATACCAGTTTTTAAAGTCTGTAAAGAAAATGGAGATGGCAAACCAAGAACTTTACATAGAAATATGCTTCTTCCTTTTTCTACTATTCCATCTACTTCTTCTGTATCTCACAATGCAAAGAAGTCAGATAGTTATGTAAAACAAAAGAATAGGGTTTCAGTAGACAAAATACAATCGGATGGTTCTGATAGTGACATATCAGATATATTTTTATCTTTCTTTTGTAAAAGTCCTGTTAAGATGCCAGCAGTTAGATCTTCTGTTCCACAGATAACAAATAATACTGCTACATCTTTGACTTCGTCTTTTACAAGTGTATCTGATACAACTCCCTTGTTGAGTAATACTTCTTTTACTAGATCACATGTATCTAATGCAACTCCTTTGTATACAAACATGTCTGCTCCAGATAGTACATCTGTTGTCAATTTGTCTGATTTTCATAGTACACATGATAATCTTCATTCCATTTCTGATCCTAGTAATGAGAATGTTCCAAATTTAACTGTTGACTCCTCTATAACTCCTTCTGCCCAAAATTCTCACACCTCGTCATCTATTGATACTCCAAACATACCATCAAGACCTGTTAGAAATCGCAACAGGCCAGCAAGATTTGGAGACTATGTGATGTATCAACAATCGGCAGAAACAGACCTTGAAGTTTTTGTTTAAATTGGAGTTAGGGGAGAATGTTACAGTATCTTTACAAAGACAAATGTCATGGAGCTATTTTATTCATATCTTTTATTAGTTTTTATTTTTAATGTGTATTGTTTTCAATTCTGGAAACTGGTGAACATTTTCCACATAATGTATATAACTGTATGCCTTGCTGCTGTTTTGAATAGAAGACGTTTAAATCTCTAAACTGGATGAGATTAGATAGGGAAGAAAGCTTGCAAGTACTTAGTTAGCTTAGATGTAAGTGTTTGGTAATGTTGTTCTTAAGACAACATAAATAAGTAGTTCTCATCCAGGATATTGTCTAGTTTAAAAAAAAAAAACTGTTGTTTTTAATTATTTTGTTTGTTTTTCTTAGCTACTGTGAAAAGTAACTGATGTAGTAATAATTTATATGTATGACTGTTATCTGAATACTCATGTCTCTTTGTTGATGATTTTAACAAAGATTGCAATTAAAATGCCAGGAGTCATTTTTTAAAGCAGGGGAGAATGTTACAGTGTGGAATTTATATAGATGAGTCTGACCTAAATTTAGTGGCCTCATCCCTTTCAATCATTAAAATTTCATGACAACTAAATATAATAAACACTAACCTTTGTGTGAGAGGTCAAAATTAACAAGTTTCATTGGCTAACAAATAAATAACATCTCACTTTTTCACGTTTGGCGGGATTTGTAAAAAATATTCACTTTGGTCAGAGAAATTGTTTGAGAAGGATGGTCTCAAGCCATCCTTGATAGATCTACATTTTGTTTGAACTCATCTTTACTTTACAGTCAGGTAAATCCCAGGTTGTCCCTGTCCTTTGTCCTTTTTAATTTGGTTATGTAAAATTATGGTTAAATTCATTTTGATCCAGATATTTTCCATACCATTCTGAATCAGCTGTTTCTCAGCTGACTTGAGTTTTTATAATTTTTAGAATACAGCTTCATAAGTAAACATTTATCTACATTTGAAATTATTTACAATTAATTTGCTTTTGTTTGCTTATGCTTGCTAATGTTTGCTCTTTATTTTGCTTTTATTATTTTGCTTATTTATGCTTTTTGTGTATTTGTAGGACACCCTTTTTATTACAACTTGAAGTGAACCTACAAACAATAAAATATTTTTATCAACTGTGACACCCTCAGAATTATTTATATACTCCTGAAACTATCAACTGTCACATAGTGTATGTCCCTCTAGGCCAAAATGGTATGAAATTGGTTGTTAAAATAAAAGCTCTAATATATTTTAGGCAACTGCTGTGAAGAAAGGCAGAGGACAAAGCAGTGCATATATATTAAAAATGTGATTGAAAGAACAGATTTGATACTGAAGCAAAAGGTGGATATGCACGAATGATGAATTACACGTTTGGGGAAAGTCTGGCAGTAGAAAGAATAAGAAATCAAGCGCTTAGTTACTATTTCCCGGACGGAGAAAGTAACATGGACAGTGTGAAGGACTTCTCATTGGCTTAAGCATCAGGAAAAGTGATTGACAGTTATACTGATGTAGACCCAAATATAGACAGTTCCACAGAGTATTTAAGAGCTAGCAGTTTGTATGCTTCACAGTGTCATATATACCTGAGAAATAAAAGGAGAACAAAAGTTTCATGATAAATGGAGTCCCTGTAGAAAAGGGCGTCAGAACTATTTACATAAAGTACAGCAAAGTTAAGCATGCCTTATGTTCTTGAGAACAATCTGAAGTATTTGCCAATCAATATTGCGGTGCTTTAATGCGTCTGGGCGTCCAGAAGAAAATAATGCATGAATATGATATGTTTGCAGATGGGTATGTGGTTTCTAGAATAGAAGTACAGAACACAGTCTTCCAAGAAAAAGATGGAAACCTTTATAATTGCCCAGATGCTTCATCGCATTAACATTATGTATTGAATGAGCCAAATCAAATATTTTGTTTTTAAGTTGATGATAGAAGATGTTTGGTCCTTGGTAAATTACAATTGTTCACATTCATTTAAAAATGGTTGGTAAACGGAAATTTATTTTGTAATGGTATCAATCGTTGTTCTGTTTTTATGAGAAATTGTATGCACTGACATATATGCTGTAGCCCTGTGATAATTATAAATACTAATTGACAATTATAGATTATGATATGATTTTGGTTATTATAATAATGTTTGCTTCTTAAACACTTTTATCAAAGGGTTAGTTTTTTGTACCTGCCAATTACCTTCGTTAAATAAAGATTTTATTATTTTTATTATTGTTATTGTTATTATTATTATTATTTTAATTATTGTTATTGTCATTATTGTTATTATTATTATTATTATTATTATTAATATAATAATAGAAAAATATTTCCGTCGGGCGGGAACTAGTCTACAGTGTAGGGTCTTAAAGTTATTTTGACAATTTAATATTGAATGTCAAGGCTACAAAAGTTTGTTATATAAAATCTAAACATGGTCATGGTTGACTAAATTAATATATTCTATATTTGCAATAAACGTACCGGGTACATAAATATCGCTATTAATGAAGCAAAAAAAACCAACACGTCTTAAGAATGCAATGTTATGAAAGCAGAACATACATATCTTTGTAAAAGTATTATCCTGTTTACATGCATTACAAAAATCTATACAAAGGATAAAACATAGAAAATCACACAGAAATGGAGATAACTGTCAAAAAGTTGGGAATTGAAAAATGACAACTAGTGCATGAAAAAGGAAGTAAAATTTCTTAAGATTTCCGATTTTAAAAAGTCCAGACAAACACAAACAGTTATGAAAGGTAAAAATTTCGTTGAAATTTCAAAAATGTTACATAATTTCATAAAACTAGTTTGAAAATGTAGCAGGGTTTCATTTATAGGGCACAGCAACTTCTGAACTGTCTTCAATGAATCTGTCAAACAAACTCCACTGAGGATTTTTTTACATAAAAGGAAATATTTCCCCAAGATTTGGGTACCAATTTGTTGTTGGCCTGGACTACAAATTTTCAGGTTATTTTCTCACTTAATATTTTGTTGTTTTTTTTGTTTGTTTTTTTTCTCTCATTTTTTTTTAATTCGTAGAACTTTTGAGCTCATGTGATTTCCTTCAAGACAAAAATTCAATTCTAACACGACCAGCATTTTTCCCTATTGAACATAGAAGAACAGAAAGTGTGTGTTATTATGCAACAGATGCACAGTTTGACGTTCTATATTTAGACATGTGACGTAATCATTATACACGTGACGTAACCACTAAAAATCCGACGCGCTGAAAATAAGTTCGGAAACAAATCAGACGGAATTTTGCTTAACTATCATGTACCGCAACATTTGTTTGTTACTGTCGTGTTAGAATCGAAATAATATATCCAAAGCAGTGATTTTATCGCTTGATAACATCACTGTTTGTCGTTCGGATGCGCATCATTATATCACTCGGGCTACGCCCTCGTGATATAATTCCTCGCATCCGAACTCCAAACAGGGGACTAACTCTATATATATCTAAGATATGACTGAGTGGCTTCTTTCCCTTTGATTATTACACAACAACATGAATAAGTATGCAACTTGCGTCATAGAAATGCATTTGTTTGTTTGTTTGGATTTTTACGGCACGTCACCACATAACTGGCCATATCGTGCCGAATGCTATAATAGACTTAAAATGCTATGTAAAACTTTGTAAATGACAACAAAAAAGAGCCAATTAGATCCTAGAATACAAGTTTATCTCAATTATGTTTTTTGATGGAATTGTATTAAAGTGGGTGATGGTGGGTGTTTTACAACAATTTCAGTTGTTTAATAGAAATGATTAATCAAACTTTTGTGTGTGTTCCTCACAAAATTTGACCCACAGGTGATACAACCATAGATTCCCAATGACCTCACAGAGCTTACATGATCTTCATATGACAATGAAAGAGGCAAAGTATGAACAATTTACAAACATATTACGAAAAAAAAACCAATGATATACATGTATATCGCTCATTCTCAATGAAACACAGCATTTGATGTTCCACTGGGAAGCTCCTATACGGAGGTTTTTCTTGAGGTCAAAATGTCGTTAGAAAGGTGGCTGCCACTTTGTCTTATAAGGACTCTCTCAGTTTTACATTTCTATCCTTTAGTTTTCTTTTACAAGTACCATTAATGCCATAAAATGTAACATACGTTACTGTCGCCACCCAGAACTTTTAACTTTGAATTTGTGTTTCAGAAAAATAAGTTCCAGAATAAACGAAACATGTGCATTTAGTCATTGCTGCGTGTATATGCACTTTGATTATTGGCAAAAATTATATTTGACTGTTAAAATCTCATTGATATATTGGATGATCAAATGTCGCCAAATGCATATAAATGAATAATGACAAAATATTGTAAAACATTATAAGCGGATTTATTTAGCTTTCGTTGAAAAAAATATATATAGATGAAAATCCCGACGGTTTTAAAGTGATTTAGAGAAGTACGCTAATTCTTTCGTGGTTTATTATATATTTTTTGTGTTTTTTGTTTTTGTTGTAATAAATCTAAATTGTTGTATTCAAAGTCATGGACAAAATTGATGGTTTAATTTTCAACATTGGTTCTAACTGCTTGAATTGCGTCAGGTAATTTCATACAAATACACGACAAATTAACATATTTTCGGCAACAGAATATTTCCTCCCTATTATTAACTGAAGCGTATTAAAGTGAAATTGATGCACATGCGCATCTGTAATGTTACCAACCAATTTGTCTCCTTTCAGTCCTTGGGCGATTGATGGTTTGTAAGTATCTGTGACTTTTCTCTATCTGTAAGTGTTGCGCATAGCGCGCGATAGTTGTAATTTCGACACTTTGTGGGTTCGATTCACGGGCTGGCCAACTTAAATTTCTAATAAGTCTTTCGGATGAGACTTTAAGTCGTGGTCCTGTGTACGAGTGCTTAAACTTGAAACATTTAGAACATCGATTCGATAATCAGAATCTGAAATCGTGATGCCGATTCATTTTCATTCGATTGCAAATTTGGAAAATATAACAACTAAAAGTCATTGATATCTTATTATTTAAAGTGGAATCTTTAAAGGAGAACAAACAGGTATTTCGTTTCATATTCAATATCCTGTTTATAGAACAATTCGTGATTTTTTACAATGTAAAAGGTCGTTTATAAAAATATCTTATTTCTTTTATTTTTCAAATGTGTTTATATTTGAATAAAAGTAGGTCTATTATATCAAACTGTAAAGAAATCGTCCCTCATTTACACGGTTTCTGTATACTTTGCGGACTAGATTGTACATCGTTTTAGCAGGCAATATTGTTTTAGGTCATGGCCAGAGGTTGCTCCTCACTGGGGATGGGGATGAGGATTGGGGGCCGTCACTTTCCCAACCACCTTATCCACTCGACAAAAGATATTTTAAACACTTTTTCCACTTGTTGGTTAGCTTTTTGAGGCGCTATCTATTTTGTGACCTTATATTTGATACTAAAAACATTTCGAATTCATATCGTAATTCGTAATTAGTAATTCAAAATAAGTAATAGTTCTTGTATATGAAACGAGTTATTTATGAGGGGCGACATCGAGGGGGATTCTGCTAAAAAATGTCGAGGCCGTAAATGTCGTCCCCACGACCTAACTATCTCATGGCCATGACTTAGTAGCTCGTGGCCATGACATAGTATCTCGTTCCCACGACTTCACGACTTAACTATCTCGTGGCTACAACTTAGTGACTCGTGGCCATGACATAGTATCTCGTACGCACGAGATAAATAAAGACACACACGTGTCACCATTGTGCCACCGTATCTTACAGAAGAGATATACTAGTAACTTCTTTTTATGCAGCTGTCAAAAGGCTCTGAAAAGCAAAGGTTAGCTGCTCAATGGCACTGAAATGCGGAGATTAGCTGCCAAAAGGCTCTGAACATGACGCGCCGAAATTTCGTCGAATTTCGCCAAAAATGAAGCCATCAACAATTTACCGGTGTTCACGCTTTTTCTAGTTTCGTACATAGCATTTTGTTTACGTTCGTTGATATGGAAAATAAAAAGCTATGTGATTGTCATTTGTTTTCAAACCGGAAATTAATTTTGCATAATAAATAAAAATCAATCTATTTGAAACAAAGATAGCTACAGTGGTATAAAATATTTGTGATAATACACGATTTCAAATTCTCACATTGACCCCCCTCCCTTTACATGTTGCGATCATGACCTCGTTTTATTTCGAACCCTTAACTGTACACCTAATATACTGCGTTTTCTCTAAAAGTATCATTGTGAAATAAACGTGAAATAAACGACTTTTTTTGTTGTCTGAAATATGTAATAAGTAAGGCGATATAGGCAATTTTGTATGTATAACTTGATACTATTTTAAACATTAATAGCTGGTCGCATGAAACAATGTCAAAATGTATGACAATTCAAATTGGAGTTTCGACATATTTGAAAGGAATGTATCCGCAATACATGAAAAAAAACCAGAAGCGTTTCTATGGTTGTGTTGACATGAACCTCATTTTGTTTGATTTGTTCGAAAACATTTTTTTTGTGTAGGGTTTTGAACATTTTTACGCTAAATACAAACAATGGCTGATTCGTGATACAAGGTATGAAACAAAGTAAAGCAGATATTCAAGGCACACAGTCATAGCTCAATAACAGATGGTGTACATGTACAGGCATATCATCTAATAGCTAAAGAGACTTTAGCGAACTGGTTTTATAGTACTGCTAGACCTGTTCTTTACTGTCGTACAACGTCAAAATAAAAGCGACATATAAAGTTATGGAAGCCAGAACTAATCATCTTATAGCGTATGCCGCCACATATACTAAAATCGAATGTACGTTGTTTGTTCAGTCCGGAAGAGTCCAGTAGATATACCTCTTGCCGTCTTTCCATTGTTACATGCTAGGTGGCGGCCGTAAAAATCACCCATAAGTTTTATTTTGTTGATTTTTTTAGTTGTTTTTTCTTCAAATGCTTTAGTTCGTTGGGACATTGCTTCACTTGGTGTCTTGTACCAGTAGAAGAAAAATAGTAATTGGTTATGATTTCTGTTTATGGGCTGGTATGTATTTGGGTATAATGGCACACTTTGTCAAACCCATTTTAACTTTTCCCATGATATATTTCACTTCCGCAAGATCTGCCTTTTCTGTAATAAGAATCACATATATAAATCGGCTTCGAAAACCGTAAAAATATTTGATATTGCAAGTTCCTACACACTAAAGTAAGTGTGTAAATAATTGATGCATCAAGTTTTAAAATGTCACTTTATTTTATTTTCAGGATCCCCACCGTCACTATCGTGACAGTTACGAGGACCACTCAAACGGGGCAAGTGGTGTATATAACCGTGGTTACGCCCCTTGCCAGTGGGGTTACTGGTCTTCGGACAATATGGCTTATGCCAGACAAGATGACGCCTTTTATTCCATCCAAGATGACCGTTCCCGAGGTCGAGGACGAGGTCACTATGCAGGAAATATGTTTGATAACGCCGGTTATCATGGTTACAAACAAGGAATTAGTGGAGGAGGCAGTTATAAATTAAAACCACGTAAGACACCGATATATTTTGAGAAAACTTTTTAATTCGCGTCCGTCCCTTTCCCCTCTCTCTCAAAATCCATTTATATTTATTTCTCAGGGTGATCTTATTCCAATGCTACACTTAAATGGAAAAGGATATTATTATTATTATTATTATTATTATTATTATTATTATTATTATTATTATTAGCTCGATTATTCGAAGGATAGGGAGAATTATTACACTAAAGCAAGCGTTGGCGTCACTTTTTGATTAATTTTATGCGTGAAAGTTAGTATCTCCAAAACTACAAAAGGGAATGGTTGAAACTTCACACACTTATTTGAAGCATAATTGGAGGTTATCGTCCAAAGCCCAAAGCAAGGATTTAGGCAGAGTTATGGCCCTATTTAAACTCTTTTTGAATTCTACGTCATATTCATTTAGGATTGTCATTGATAATGAACTGTTCAATAGACGATATGAATGTTTAAGATTGTTTAGTGCCATTAGTGGTTCCATCGTAATATAACATAAATAGTTTTTGAAGTCAGATATATTTTCAAATGAAAAACACAAAAAACATTATTGCTTATTAAATTATGCATGTTTCACGGAACGTTCTGAAAGATAAAAAAAAATTGTCTATACTGTATATGTTCTGTATATGTTCTGTGTACTGTACTTATAGATATTATTTATAGAGTAAATTTATAAGTAACGATGGAAATATGATGTTTGAGAGGGAACATTCTGAATTGATTTTCTGTTATATTAATTCGTTTGTACACAACTGTTTAAATGCCTTAAATTAAATGCTTAGCATGGAGTTAATTTTCTTTGTTTTTGGTGCAAACAATTTAATTTTGTGTATTATAAAACTATTTTGTATTCATAACGATAGAGGCAGAAATTCATAAATAATACTTGAACTTTCTCTGACTGATTATGATTGAAAGATATATAATTATTTGGTGAATATGTAAATCGTGCTTTTTACAAAACATTGAAGATGAATATAATTTCGGTATTTAATTAACATTAAAAAGTTTAATCATAATTATTTTATTGCTAATATACATGTTAATATTCAGCTTTGCAAATAATAGAATAAAAATGCATGGTATTCAAATATTTTCAGACAAGATATGCGTTTGATTTTTTCTGAATTCCTCAAAGTCCTATAAATAAGTTTTATTTTATAACAAGACAATGCTTGTGCATTTTTTATCAAAATTGATAAAAAAGAAAACCTAAAAAAACTAAAAAACAACTTATATAATATAAAAAAAAGAAAAAAAATTCTTGACTTTGTTATTTTTTAGATCTCAGTAGGTACACTAAATGTTACAATAATAGTATTGACTCATTGCATATTAAACAGCAGTTAATATATTAAGTAATTTTAGAATTAATCGAATCGTATATTGCTTGTTTATTATAGTGTCCAACACTAATGGGTTTTCGGAATACCCAGGGGAAGGATCGGCCAAAAGTTCCCGACGATGTTGTGTTGTCATGGCAGTCGTCGGGATGATGTTTCTTTTAGGAGCCGCCTTGGCAATCGGAATTTATTTTGGTGGTGAGTTTACATTGTTGTTCTTAACGTGTGTACATCTCACCTGCGTTTTTTATAGCCATTATTTAAAGCTGAAAAGTTGCAGTAAGAACTAAGATGTACCAGTGTAAAAACAAACAATCTGATTATCTCGTAAAATGTCTTTTGTAGCCCATTGTTTTCTCCTCGAGGGCTTACGCCTTCATTTGCTTGTAGACCACACACAACTTGGAGTGGCACTAAAGTGCCGCATTAAAGGCTCCATGATCTCCACCGTAACAACTCATTTGATAGTGGATTTTTCTAAATTTAAAATTTCAACTTTTTTCATATTCATTTAATGCGTATTCATATAATTTGTGTATTCATATAATTTGTATTCATATAATGAGTACTGCTTTATCCTGTGGTAGTTGGGCGTTATATGATATATTATTTTTGTTACAGTTGTAGATAAACCAGAGTCCTTACGAGACCCGGATATAACCACGACGACTGTAGCGCCGGCGCCAGGTCAGTCATTTATCATCTTATCATCGTTAATAAAATTGTTACACGTTCATTATGCCTCAGTAATGCTTTTATCTTTATTTCACAAAAACTTTTTATTGTGTTGTACTGTTTTTAGATTCCGAAAAAAAAAATCATTTGGCCATTTACCCGAACCATCTGATTTGGTATTTTGGATTGAAGTCAAATTACTATTTTGTTTCAATTTTACTTCTGTTTTGACAAACAATTTCACAATCAGCGAATCTTTTGTTAAATGACAAGCGTCTAATATGCTCTATAAATTACTAGTTTCTGAGGCTTAATGTGCCCCTTTAACTTGTAAAGAATCAAGTAACCAGTTAATATGTGTACAAATGCGACATTCGGTGGGACAGGCCAAACTCTCTGTCTTGAAATGTTTGGCAAGCCTCTTGCTAAGTGAGCGTTTTGATAAGCTTTTGGATGTAAGAGGTTTGGAACGCTGTTGACTGAGACATTTTGAAAGCCATGGCTAAGGGAGAGATGTCATAAGCTTTTGCCTCGGTGTGAGGTTACGTTAGTTGTTTGACTAATAAAAAGGTTTTGTAAGCTTTTAACTAAGTTAGAAATAATTGTTTATGTTTTTGACAAAGTGAGAGGTTTTGTAAGAGTTTGACTAAATGGGGGATGTGTAAGCTATTGGCCAAGTGAGAGGTTTTGTTAACGTTTGACTAAAAGGGGGACGTTTAAGCTAGTGGCTAGGTGAGAGGTTGTGCAAGCCTTTAAAAAAGTGAGGGGTGTAGTGTAGTTAGTCTTTAAAAGCGAGTAGAGGTTTAGGTAGCTTTTGGCTAAATGTGAGGTTTCGTAACCTTTCGGATAAGAAGAGTCATTCTAAAAAAATTGGTTTACTTTAGTATTTTAAAATATGAGACTTGTTAATAAAGGTCAGTTTCATAAAGAGTGACCATAATAATTATAGTTTGTCACCAGTCTGAACCATTTTAGCCATGTTCTTATCATTTATTTTATTTCTTATACTAGTATATGTAATGTCTTATTAGTCACGTAAGGACTACGTTTTTGTTATATATTTCAGCGTTGTCTGTGGATATGTCGTTGACGATAGATCGGACTTTTGACACGGACCTGTACAACCCTGATTCTCAAACTTATAAAGACCTTGAGACTGAGGTCAAGGAGAAGGTAATCTATAAATAGAAAGATAAAGGCGCCCGTGCCTTACCGAAATGACAAAACCATACATCCGAAACTCAATTAAACTTTCTATTCAAAAGTGTCATAAGACAAAATATACCATGAAATACTGTAAGATAAAAATGTACATTGACTCTTGTAGCATTACAAATATGGTTCAATAAATTTTCTAATGTCTAAAACATCTTAGTAACATTTATATGAGAAATTTTCCTTAAACATGACATAAAATGATAATTTTGCATAGGAAGTTACAGATGAATGCAATTCTTGTTGAATTATATCTTTTAACCTTTTTACAAATTGTGCTATAAAGTAGTTTTCTGATGTAACTTATTGACTTTCCCATACATATCCAAAACCACGACTTTATAAATTTTTCTTAAAGATGTAACCCAATTGTCATGTCCCTGTATATCATCGTTAAACATTATTTGATAACACATTTTTAACTGATCTATTATTTGGCATTTTAATAATTTAATAATTGTTACCAATAGTTAAAACACCTCTTAATGGATACTTTATACAGGAGATACCTCCCACAGTCGCCTTATACAGCTACATTGGATGCATTTTGTTTACAACACATAAAGCGTTTACATGCATAATATTGTAAGCTCTTCAAATTTACCCATTCCCCAAATTTCAGCCCAATATAGTCACTGAGCAAATATTTTAGTATCAAACAATTTAAAAGAAATACTTTTTTATTTAATTGGCCACAATCATACAAGGATTTTAAGATTGATATAAAAACCCTCTTACCGTTTATACATAAATTATGTACCATCATGTACACAAGGTAAGCAAAATATCATGTCATCGGGTAAACATAATATCATGTCACAAGGTCAACTTAATTTCATGTCGCAGGTTAAACAAAATAACATGTCATAAAGTAAACAAAGTATCATGTCACTAAGAAAAAATTGTGTCGCAAAGTAAACAAATGTCATGCCACAAGGTTAACGAAAAATCTTAATATCATGTCACTTGTTGAACAAAATATTATGCCACAAGGTTAACAACATATCATAAGTTAAAAGCTAAGAACAAAATATCATATCAAAAGATAAACATAAATATCATGTCAATTGTTAGATAAAATGTAATATGGAACGGTAAATAATCATACGAATTTATAAGGTAAACAAAATGCCATGTGACAAGGTAAACAAAATGCCATGTGATGAAGTAAACAAAATGTCACTTGACGATGTAAACAAATTGCCATGTGACAAGGTAAACAAAATGCCATGTGACAAGACAAACAAAATGCCATGTGACGAGGTAAACAAAATGTCATGTGACAAGTTAAACAAAATGCTATGTGACAAGGTAAACAAAATGCTATGAGACAAGGTAAACAAAATGCCATCTGACGAGGTTAACAAAATGCCATGTGACAAGGCAAACAAAATGCCATGTGACAAAGTAAACAAAATTCCACTTGACAAAGTAAACAAAATGCCATGTGACAATGTAAACAAAATGCTATGTGACAAGGTAAACAAAATACCATGTGACAAGGTAAACAAAATGCCTTGTGGCAAGGTAAACAAATGCCATGTGACATGAAAAATAAAATGCCATGTGACAAGGTAAACAAAATTCCACGTGACAAGGTAAACAAAATGTTACACAAGAAAATATACACAAATGTGCTTTGTATTTGTTTGTTTATATTATTGTTTAAATGTTAATTTTTATTAAAATTTTCTGACATTCAAGTGTTTTAACACTAGTCTTAGATATACATTTGTATCAGATTTCTTTTTCTTCTTTTTCATAGATTGATCAGAATATGAAAAACAGTCCACAAGGTGACAGTTATTCTGAGGCTGAGGTTTTAGGATTCAGGTAAATTATATTAATTTCGTACGAAAAAAAAATAATGCAAACTTCAAAATAAAGACACTTACAAAATTGAAAATACGATTATAATTGATTACATAATTATGTGATATTTTATACTATTTTGTTTGGCTTTTAAAATATGTCAGACTTGTTAGACTTTAATGGTAATAACGACTTCCTTTGTGGGATTAATAACTGGTGACATGCGGAACAGAAATATGCCAGAAATGGCCGAAAAGTTGCAATCATTTCTTCTGATGAAATTTGATTTTGAAATCCATGTACTGTTTGAAAAAGAATAATATGCCATTGGATTCATTCTCATAATCAAGTTGATGGACTTTTTCAAAAATATATTTTAACCGGCTGTTTGTTTGAAGTTCACCTTCATAAATCAAAAGTATTTTAATAATTTCCGATTAAAAGTTATTTAAAAAGTACACTGTATTATTCTGAAATTATAATACCACTGTTTCAGTCAAGGTAGCATTGTTGTTTTAACGAGGTTAAAATTTGCGAAGAAAACAGTAGTGGAGAACAATGTTGTAAGTGATATTACCTTAATATTTATTCAAGTTATATATTTTCTGAGACTTGTATGAGAATACTTCTTATGAAAGAATGTACATATATTTTTGCAATCATAATTATGTAGATACTTCTGGACGGAGATTATTCATACAAAAATTTAGCTTAATTAAATCAAAATAAAAAGCGCCACAGGAAAATGTTTTTGTTGTTGATATTGTTGTTGCTTTTGTTGTCAAATTAAATTTAAAACTTTATATTTTTACTGCGTGCTGATAGAAGCAGCTAATTTTATAAAAAGCAGAAAGCCTTTGGTTATTAAAAGAAAACAAAACAATGCATTAAACGTACGGTAAGGGAGGATCTCACATTTTATATTTATTTCATAAGAATACTCCTAAATACTACTAAAACAGTCATTGAATATCAGTGACTAGAATCCGAAAGACCCTATTCATATGTATTCACAGTGGTGTTAAAGCTATTGCTAAAAAACGAAGTAAATTCTAAAACAAGAGATTTTTAGAAGTTTAAGAAATAAAATTTTAAGAGCACAACTTCTGCAGGAGAGACACGCATTTTGATTAATGCAGAGATATTGAGGTGTCTCTCTAGAGAGGTCAAATCTTATGAAGTCTCAGTTTTAGAAGAAAAAAAAACGAAACTGTTGTTGTTAAGAGGTTATTGCGCTATAAGTGGCCCGCTCTGTGGAGGTTTCATCATGTTCACAAATCAGGCGAAGCTTTGCATAGATTTTGCAAAATAGGACTTCATCTACTAGTTTCATATCCAGTTATTTTCAATTAATCAGCATTTTGAAGTCTTTAGATCTCAGTGTTTTTTTTCACGAACTATTTTTGATATTGCAGGAGGTAGAATTAACTCCTGAAAAGATTATAACCACGTTTAAAGATCAGTTAGACCAGTCTAACACCGTTCTGTTTGTCAAAGATCAAATCACAGCCAAAATAAGCACAGGTACGTTATATTTTCAACAATAAATTTCATCGTTATGCACTTTCTTGTATTGGCGTATGAATGCAGCAGGCCTACTTTTTTCAAAAATATAACCAGAGAACCGTGTTGAAAAAATACATATAATATAATAAAGAAACAACAATGAAAAACAAACTGATGCCCTTGATATTCTTTTATTATTGCCTTATTATCTATTGAAGAACACAATTAGCATACGACAATCAAAAGGAAATTATTATAACATGCAGATCAGTCTTTCGGACATCTATGGCGCTACTAAGGACATATATTTTTGGCTCGTCTTTTCGCAGAATAATCGAGCTAATGCAGTCACCCATTTGTCGGCGTCGGCGTCGGTGTCGGTGTCGGCGTCCCTGTGGTTAAGTTTTTGCGTGCAAGCTGGTATCTCCATAACTACTGAAGGGAATGGATTGACACTTCACACACTTGTTCTCTGTGATTATCTAACATGATTGACACAAGTCCCATAACTCTGATTTGCTTTTTTGCATAATAATGCCCCCTTTTCGACTTAGAAATTCTTGGTTAAGTTTTTGCGTGCAAGCTGGTATCTCCATAACTACTGAAGAGTATGGATTAAAACTTCACTTTCTTGTTCTCTGTGATTATCTAACATGATTGACACAAGTCCCATAACCCTGATTTGCTTTTTTACATAATTATGCCCCCTTTTCGACTTAGAAAGTCTTGGTTAAGTTTTTGCGTGCAAGCTGGTATCTCCATAACTACTGAAGGGTATGGATTGAAACTTCACTTTCTTGTTCTCTGTGATTATCTAACATGATTGGCACAAGTCCCATAACTCTGATTTGCTTTTTCGCATAATAATGCCCCTTTTTCGACTTAGAAATTCTTGGTTAAGTTTTTGCGTGCAAGCTGGTATCTCCATAACTACTGAAGGGTCGGATTGAAACTTCACATGCTTGTTCTCTGTGATTATCTATCATGATTGAAATAAGTCCTATAACTCTGATTTGCTTTTTTGCATAATTATGCCCTTTTTTTGACTTAGAAATTCTTGGTTAAGTTTTTGCGTGCAAGCTGGTATCTCCATAACTACCGAAGGGAATGGATTGAAACTTCACACACTTGTTCTCTGTGATTATCTAACATGAATGACACAAGACCAATAACTCTGTTTGCTTTTTTGCATAATTATGCCCCTTTTTCTACTTAGAAATTCTTGGTTAAGCAAATATCTCCATAACTACTGAAGGGTTTGTGCCTTTTTTTTAACAATTTTATGCATTCATTATTATACAGCAGTGATTAACTCGATAAAATATCTTAATAACAAGCCTTTGTACCTTTTCGGACAATTTTATGTATTCATATAGGTAAGCATTATTATACTCAATGAAACACACTTGTGACAATTTTTCGAATAGTCGAGCATTACTGTCCTCCGACAGTTCTTGTTTTTGATATTTTGAAATACATGAAAATTGTTTCATTCACAGCGCAAACCCTTTTCGATGACTTGCACATTTTATGATAATTCATTATCACACTGTTTTTTTACATCTATATTATCATCTGGTCGTGAAAAATCGCATTTCAAAATGACAATTTCGTTAACCTGAAATACGATAGGCTTTACAATAAAGACCGTGACCTTTTACCTACAAAAGAAATCGTGACTTTAATACAAAATACAAAATTGCGTAATCTGTTGAAAAAATTCTTTATAACAAAACTTGTAAATGTTGATCAGTGTCTATATTTAAACCTTTGAAATAAAGTATATAACATTATGCAGATCGAAATAATATAGAAATTGAAAACTTTTGAATGTAAGACGGCCTTCCCAATAAATAAAGATACAAAATACTCAAACGGACTTCTCTTTCAAATTATAAGACTACCAGTCTGTTTCACGCACCAACGTCATAAATACGTTATATCATGTGACATATTATATTAATGTTTTTCCTTTTTAAAGTATCACCTATGTAAGGGATACACTTTTGAAATATCAAGCCACCTTTTTATACAAAACATACACATTTTTTGGCCAAAAAATTAACATTAAGCTTAGAACGAATACGAAACACTTTAAATTTTGTAAAATGTTTTTTTTTATACCTTTTAATGTACTAAAAGAGACCATAACATTTAGTACACCCCTA